>NW_024884253.1:50728265-50779275 GCF_019232065.1 Centrocercus urophasianus
TTATTTTATTTTATTTTATTTTATTTTATTTTATTTTATTTTATTTTTTTTCCCCCAACTCTCTCATTTGAAGCAGTTCCTACAACTTGCAACATGGCTCTGTCAAGGTTCACAGAGCTTCCAGCTTCTTTCCTATGTGACCCAGACGTTCTGTCCCTTGAAATGTGCCAGACAGACAAGAGGTTACTTTGAGAAATACTTTGCACTTTTCCCAGCCTCTGCCGTTCAGCTTCTCTTGCGAGAAGCTGGCTTGTGCTTGTGAGTTTTCTCCAATCATCCTGTGTTCTTCCTCAGTCATTTACTTCTGCCAGGAAGTGGAACAGTTCAAATTCTGATTTCTCTGTAGGTTTGATAGTGTTTATTGTTGTTCATTTAAGGTTTAATGGCCTTTAAGTACTCTGCAACTAAACATGTGAGCAGAGACTGTCTAGGAACTGGTGGTATGCAAAAGTAGAAGCTGTGAAACTAGGCGAAGTAGAACAGAGAGCAAAAGCCCAAAAATAGCTGGGTGACCTGCGTGCTGTGCAGCAGCCTTCAGTCTTTGCCTGAAAGTGATGGTACTCTAAATGGCAAAAGCAGGAAGAGAGAAGTGGAGCAAGGGACAGAAATGGAGCTAGAAAGTGGTGAAGTGACTTTCTCACAATCTCCTTGAGAATGAAAGCCAGAACCTCCCTGCACGAGTCAGCCACCCTGAATTTGATCCCTGTGCCATACCCAAGAGCTGTCTGTTCAAACTCAGAGTATCTGTACACAGCTGAAAACATGGTTTCCCAGTGACACAGAACGCTGTATGAACTACTGGCACCTTTGTTAGTCATTGTTTAGGTATTCCTGATGGGATGGTCCTGGCTAAAGCACAGTGCTCATACCTTCCCAGTGAGTCCTGCGTGCTCTGGCTGGGAGAGGAGTTAAAATGGCATGCAGATTTACCATTTCTTACTCTGTTTATTCTGATTTTTCAAAATTTTAATTAGAGACACAGTTGACCTTTGGGATGAATGTGAGATACTCACCTTCAGGAACAAAAGGATCCTGGCTTTGGTCTGATATAACCAAAGACTGTGGGCAGACTTGTCTCAGGGCAAGGAGACTTGGGTCCTGCAGTGGGCTGTCCTAGAGATGGCCCCTTGAGGACTCCTCCTGAAACTGAAGAAAATGGTTATATGGTAACTGAAGACCCTCCCCTTCATTAAAGATAGGTGAAACTGCAGCTGGTTTCATTTTATAGAAATTCAGTGCAGCTCTTATAAACTGCAAATTTGATAAAGGATGAGGTACCCTGATGCTATAAATAAACGTACTCTTAAAAATTCAACTTTCATTCAGGAGCACTTGAATATTTTAGGTCGATTTTTCTTTTTGGTTTATTTGTTTTGCTTTTCAGTTGGAAGCTGTCTCAGCATGTTCCATATGCTACTGTAGTGGCATTTCTTTGCTGAGCTCGAGGGAAGGTTGCTGCCTCCTGAGAGCATAACTCAGTAAGACAGTGGCTTTATGGGCGATGTCAGTGCAGGAGCCTTCTGGATCTGCATCTGTCTGCCACCACCTCAGTTTTGGCAGAGCCAAACTGCTGAGCCACCACTGAAATGATCTGCGTGAACACAGTGCTACGGGAAAAAGAAATCCTGGATGTTGTCACGGTGGATTATGTCAGTGATGTGTTTTGAAAGACGGCAGCCCCTGCAGTTGAGGTGACTGGCGGTGGTGTGAGTGGGGCTGTAAAGCTGGACTTAATGCCATGACCTGCAGTTTGGTGAATGCCACACATCTGCAACTCAGAAATTTGAATTAGTTTAAGTCCTGATGTGTTTCGGAAATACTGTAAGGCAACAAAGACGCTGATACTGGCTTCCGTGACTTCCATTAGTTGTCACATATTCTCCAGGTTAGTTATCCAGTTAAAATAAGTAAGCATTGAGTTAATCAGATTTATTATTGCGTTTGTTTTCTGAAAGACTGTTTGCCACTAGTATTTTTGGATAACATTTCGTCTGAGGGACGCAATGCAGGAGAGACTGTGTGTATGTTCTTTGGAAAAATAGGCATTTGCATCCTTTAAAGCCTTTCTTCTCATCAGATACATCTGTAACAAAAACATTTTCAGAAAGGTATTAAGTCCTGGTTGAAAGAAGATGATGTGTTTATGCTGCAGGTTGTTAAATGTATTTACAGCTTTTCGGGGGAGCTTGGAGGTGGCTGTGCTGTGGTTATTTGTCATTCTGCTTCAACAGCTGCTTGTGGAAATTAAATAAAATCTGTCTTTGTGATTTGTAGAAACATTTTAGATTGCTTGTGTTACAATGAGTTGTAAGAGGTAATTTGAGGGAAGCCCAAAACATTTTGGTAGCTGTGGTATGTCCAGAAAAAATGCATAGCTTGCAATAATCAGGTAATCGATGTGGATGGGTCTGCAGGCTGTGATGTTATAAAAGTAGTCTTATGTGAACTGATTTCTCCATTTCCATTGTGGTTTTTCTGGCCTGGTCAAAGGGACTGAAGACTCTCATGTCACATTCAAGACAGCGGTGCTGACTTCCAGCTGGTGACTTCCAGCCCTGAGCTTCTTTGCTGCCCTGAGCTGTGTAAATACAGGAGTTCTGCACTACAGAGAACTATCTCAGGGAACTTGTCTGGCAGGAAATTAATCTGAAAAGGAAAGCATTTGAACATTAGAGGATACCCTACTCCACATACTCTGTGGTTTAAGGAGCTGCTTCCCCAGGTTCTGGGAGATTTAAGTTTTGGTTAATTCCTTTAGTCAAAGCTTTGAAAGAAATAGATATGACCTTGACAAAAAAAAAAAAAGATTTATCTGAGTCCTTTTGGCTGAAGACCATATGCCACATGGAAACTCTTATGAAAGCAGATCTGCTTTGGGATCCCTGTTTGTGTTCCCTCACAGCAATAGTGATCCTTTGGTACTTAGTGTCCTTCTTTCCTCTCTGCAGACAGTCTTGGTCTGCTTTTTGATCTCTTTCCTTCTCAGAATTGGCCAGAGAGCTAATAGACACTCAAGTCCCCTTCAGGTGACTGCTTACCTGCCCAGCATAAGCTTCATGACTGAAACAGAGCCACTCTTTACTGTAGGAATCTGAAAGGCCAGGCCTTGCAGTGCTGGATAGGTGCAGCTGTGGCCGCTTGCAGGCTGGTCTGTGCTGTGTGGGGTCAGTTAGTGCCAAGGTCATGGCACATGGCATTTCTGGAAAATGAGGTGAAGCACAGTGAAGATTGTTGAATAAATATAAAAGCATAATAACAAGCAGAATTTGTAGGTCACGCAGGCAGCTAGCCAGGTTATAATGTGTGTGAGAATGTATGTGTAATTATGTTGTTTCAGAAGATGAGCTAGCTCTGTAGGGCAGGGACTTTCCTTGCATCATATTTAGCTTCATTCTCTATATAAAACCACGTTATTGGGAATCACTTGCTTTCTTCACCGGTATTTTAGTTTTTAGCAGTAGTAGACTAACGGTTGGACAAGAGAAATGATTTTGCTGCTTTGTTTTGTACTGATCCTCATCTGTGGGGCACTGTGTTTCGTTTTAGTTAACTCACTTTCAGAGAGGTTAAACGCAAGTAGAGAATGTTCAGGATAATAAGAGATTTCAAAGATGTGGAAAAAAAAGTGGAAAAGAATGGTAGCCTACTAAAACAGGAGACCAGAAGGGACATAAGTCTTTGATATGCAAAATGTCAGTATTTAAAGGGCAGTGATCAATGGTTTGCCACAACTTCCGTGAGAAGGCAAAAGAAATCAATGTGATGTCCCACAGGGGCGGTTTGGACTACAAGTCAGTAGGACTTCCATTACTGAGGTCTAATTTGCACGTCTAATTTTATCTTCATCCACATTGGTTGCGCTCTACCTCGGGCCACTTGTTCTTGCCCTCTGACTTGGGATCGTCCTACAGCTGTGACCTAGGCTACAGTGCTCACCAACAGTAGAGCGACACTGTGAGAAGGAGAGATGAGTTTAGCATAACTCATGTAGCTATTTTGTAGATATAATACTAACGTTTATATTGGTGCTAGCTTATACTCACGTGCTCTGTGAGGAATGTTGGTAGGCAACTTAGGATCCAGGATCAAATCTTCTGAAATTTTCTCTAGGTCCAAGAATGACTTGGGGAAGCCACTTAGCTATTTTATGCTTCCTCGTTTGCAAAACAAGAATACTCATTTAACAGTAGCAAGTTTTAAGAGTCAGCAAAAGTCTGAAAATATGAAGGTTTTTTTAGAGGTCATCACAGTGTTTTCTGTTTCACGGATAATTGTAATACAAAATTAATTCAAGCTGACAATTTCTTATCTCTCTGTGCCAAAATAATTTGTCTCTTGTGAATGTAGAAGGTAGGAATCGACTTGAAGAGGAATTTCTACATTTAACATCTTGGACACAGCTTGTATTTTCTTATTTTTGTTCTCATGATATAAAGAGAATTAATATTTTCTTAACTATTTTTACCAGTATTCTTGAGCAGCTCATGGTCAAAAGTTATTGAGTACTGTGGAAAAGGTACAAAATTTGAGCATTTCCGAAATGCAAGCTGTAATCAGAGGCCTGCAATCATGCTGTCCTCCTCTTACCTAGAGAACTGGAGAGTTTGGAGCTGCATGAACTGTAAACACACTGTGTCATCTCTCCTTAGGCACCAGCAACAACTTGAAAGCCTCGATTGGTGGTTTTGGCACATTTTACTGAAACCTTATTGATGTAGAACTTACTAAGCCAAAGGAGTAAACAGCTTTTGATCCTTTACAGCTCCAATGGGAACAAAAGTCTGGAATACAAACACTAGTTCAGGTTGGTTTTAAGAGCAGCACTTGACAACCCATGCAGAAAAAATATTCTGCTTCTCTCTGTGGCCATGATTGACCGTGTGCTTGTAGGATGTGCCCTGTAAATACAACTGCTGAAGCGTAGGCTTCCTCCTGGACTGCAGGAGTATTAGTAGGTGGGTGATTAATTATGGCCACTGAGTGGTTCTGAAACATAAAGTAAAGTTGGCCCTCGTATATAAACATTTGTGTTGAATGCAGCAGCAAAAACTGCTATCTGCAGGTTTTATTTGCAGCTGCTATCAGTGACAGCCTGTCCTCTACTGTACATGTGCACAGTGGTTTGCTCGGCATGGCACAGACCTTCTGGATTATCGCTTGAAGTTGAAGCTGCTCAAGACCTCACTGGAATTTCACCGTCTGATTCTTTCTGAAGTTAATATCCAATTTGTGGTGCATTGTCAGTGCTGGATTATAGCTACTGACTCCTGCAGTCTTCTTCTGTAGTCACGCACTGATTTACATTTTCTTTAAAATCTGCCTTCTAAGTCTGCTGATTATAGACATACTTAAAAATTTTGGTCTCACTGTAAAAAAAGGTTAATTTTCATCTCTCTGTTGCAAAGAAAAGCTTAAACACATGATCCGTAGAGGCTCTGAAACTGGATAAAATTAAAGAAAAAGAGCACAAGAATCTTTAAGCTCTCCTGATGTAAGCACTGCCATCATTTCTGAATAGCTTGAAGTGGCAAGTCTTGTTATGTTGATTGATTCCATATAATGCTCATTCATTAAATATCTCTCTGTGTTGAGCTGTTTTTTCATTTGATGCCCCAAGACCTAACACAAAGGACTCCAGGCTCTGGATATTTTTGTCCAGTGATGCCAGTATACTCAAACAGACAAAAGTATTAATACCAACAATCTTTTTTTCTTCTTGATCTTACTGACAGTGCCTCCAAGTATATGGATTTTTTTTTCCCTGTCCTTATGTTTTTTTGTACAACAGCTTTAAATGTAATCACTGGGCTCTGCATTCTTTCCTGACAGATGCCAACCAGGATGAATTGTTAGTGTAATCTCCCCAGATTCGCATCTGTGTGCTGTATCAATAAAGTCTTATGCAGTAACTGTTCTGAAACCCAGTTGAACCCTTTTGGATCTTCCAACCAGTTGTCTGCATTGATGGTGAGCAGCAGGAAATCCGGGACAATGCTGCAACTCTACAGAGAGAGAGAAGGTCAGCCCCCAGATAGATGCAGCATGCAGCTTTAAGGATTTCTTGTGAGATTTGTTAACAAAACATCAATGAAAGATTTACTGAACTGAAATGAACTTAAACTAATGAGAATGTAGCTTGAAAGTTGTAGCCAAAGCTAACTGAATTCGATAAAAAACTTCTACTTGTGATACACCGTAGTTTGGTATCCTGACAGCCTCTCTTCTTAACACAATTTCTAATTTAATTAACAATGTCTCTTCGGGAGAGAAATTTCTTGTATGTAATGAACCTATGAATATAAAGATGTAACAGGAGTTCTAAAATCTGTCTAATTTAGAAATGCTCTTTTGTTAATTATGGTGTGAGTCCATTCCTATGGCATGGTTAACTTGATTTTTATGCAAGCAAACTTTCCTGTTCAAAAAAACAAAGAAGTTAATGTGATCATTGCTATGTACCCCTATTCTTAGCCAGTGTGGTGATGCAGCGCTCTGGCTGGGCTGCTTGTAGTGCAAGGTCTCTAGACAATACTTCCTGACAGGGTGTAGACGTGCTGTTAGAGGATCATGTTTCCATAAAACAACAGAAGCTTAAGTTAATACATTAGGTTTGCTAAAACACGTTTGCTTCCACATCTTAATCTTGTTTTCATTGGATACAATCAAATACTTTATCATTCAAATAACAGAGTGTGTCAGCAAGTAATTGTATCTGCAAATTTCAAGGCATAATTATGTGAGCATATGCAAAATTCTGGGCAAGGAAAGGGTAACCCAGTTAAAAGGAGACTGAAAATTGGGCTCATTACATATACATGCTTTTTGTAACAGAGAGGGAAAGGCAGCGCTCTCCCAGGAAAGGAGGAAGTCAGTGTGGTGTTGGCTTGGCTCTTCCTGTGTATTTTGCCAGTAGGCTTACAAAGGACTACTTTTTTACAAAAAACCCTTTTCCAATTAAAGTTTTATTTTAGGGACAATGACAGAAATGATTTAAGGACAAAATGAGAAATAAGAGCTGCAATGGTATTAAGAGCTTTTCCTCTGCTTAGAAATTAATGTTTAACAGCTGAAGCGAAGAGTCTGGAAAATATGTAAAACAAAGCAAAAGCTCAAAAGCAAGAAAACAACCTTACCACTTGCTAGTATTCAAGCAAATCTACAGCATAAGACCATTGTCATACAGTTGTTTTATGGGGACAGAGAGTTAGCAGCAGACCCTTCTCATGCTCCCGCAGCAGAGAAGGAAGGTTCATTTTGGGGCATGCTCTGAAAGGGCAGAAGGAAATAGAACCATCCTTTTCCTTTGCATTTTGGAATGTACATTGTTAGTCTGAAATCGTTGTATTCCTTCTGGAGTGCCATTTTCTAAAGGCAGGCCCTCTTTCTTCCCTCAGCCTTTCCCATCCTGACCAAAAGTTCCTGACCAGAACTGCATTGGGCTTAGGGCAGTAGGAAGGGGATGCCAACCCTACTTTGGAGCCACTCCAAGGGAACAGTCTGGGGGATGTATCTCATCACACCAGCTTTGAAAGGCTCCTGGATGTGAGCTTGTGGCCGAGCTGAAACCTCCAACTCCCATTGCGTCCTTGGTGGCACTGGGTGTTTGCAGAGGGTCAGTTGGGGTCTCAGCTGTCCTGAGCGGTTATGGAGTCTCCTTCTCTGGAGATACTCAAAACCCACCTGGATGCTTTCTTTTGCAGCCTATGGTAGGGAACATGCTTTAGCAGGGGGTTGGGCTGGGTGATCTCCAGAGGACCATTTCAACTCCTACAATTCAGAAATTTTTTAGAGTATGAGTGTTTCATGTTGCAACTGTCTGTGCCTTTTGTACAATGCCAGACTTCTTTCCCCATCTACAGTCTGAGGCGATAAGGATGCCAAAGTGGAAAAGGTTTCTGAGATTTGCGGTTTCTTAACATGAGAAAAGCAGTGTTTGGTTTGGGTCCGAAGGAAACCTGACATTAAAGGCTCAGGTATTGTGCAGTAAGTCTTTGGGGTTTCATTTTATTTGCATGCCATGTTCCTTTGAGCAAATAAAAAGTGCAAGATTTGAAATGTCTTAGATGGATTTTCTCCAAACCTCAACAAAATCTGATCTCATTGGTCATAGGTCGCTTTGTTACATTCCCTATTTGGACTGTGTGTGACGGCGCTTGCTACTGCACTGCTCCCAGCTCAACAGATATTGTTTATTCTGTCAAAGGCATTTTTTTCTCATCCCAGCTTGTTAGTGCAGTAAATGCAGTTCTCAGCATTACAGCAGACTGTTTTGTAAAGGGTTCTGTGTTCTGATACTCTCAACCTTCACCTGTTTCTCTGGTGAACCATCAAAAAAAAAAAAGCTTTTGTGTTTGAATGCATATTTTATCTATTGCACTGTGCAGAAATTATGTGTTTTTGCCCATGCTGCTGTGGTTATTTTAACTCCCACCTGGTTCCCCGATGATATTTAGGCTGAACCTGCTGTGCTGCTTTGCTTAGCTGCTGGCTTGTGCTTGGAGCCTGCAGTCGCTGCTCCTTGTATCCCTCACAAACACATCCCGAGGTTGGAGCTCTGACAGACAGTGCAGTGTGAAGGTACCGCAGAAACACTGCTTGGTCTGAAAAGGCTGAAGTCTCTCAGTGAGCCTGATGATGTCTAGACAGGACTGTAAGCATCTTCAAAGCACTCTGCGAGCATTACCTGATTAACATAACTGTGCCAGCTGTTTTGATGTTTACATTTTGTGCAGGCAAAATTCCTGCTCTGCTTTATTACCTCTTGCAGGTATGTGGCTGTCATTATTATGGCGCTTCAGAGGATGAGAAAATCAGGTTCGTGCATGTCTACTGTAAGATTTTGCCTTAAAACTCAAGCCAGTGCCACTGGGCCCCTCTCTGACCTGGCTGCCACGGTTTGCATTATTTCCCTGTGAGATTTCAGCCTCCAGTCCATAGAAATTATCATTCCTATGTCTGCTGAAGACTGCCTCTCTTGCCACTTTGCTGCTTGACTCCAGTTTCTTCCCCAGCTGCAGATGGGGCGTGATGCATCTGGCAGCACAAGTCCCTGTGCAGGGTGCTCCTGGGCCAGTAGCTGGAACAGCACAGTACTCGTGGCATGATGGAAGCCGTGAGAACAGTGAGAAGAAGGGGAAAGTCTGCCTTTGCCCAGCTTTTGGCAAAAGGCTGCATTTCTTTCTGACCTTGCATGCAGCTGCCGGAGGTGTCCATCTCCTGTCTTCTTTTGGTAATGGAGGTTATGTGTCGGAGGCATTTGTGTGGAGTAAGGCAGCAGTAATCTTTCAGTTTTCATTTCTTCCTGATAGATAGAAAGTCTGTTTCCAGGGCTGATTTAAACCAAAATAACACTGCCATTGATAGTCATAAGTGCTGAGTTTGCCCCACAGTTTTAGATGTGACCAAAAGGCATTTGCAAGGAATACCACTGTAGAGACAATAAAGAATGTGCAGGAGACTTGGACAGGACAATTTGCAATTAATAATCCAACAAATCTGGAGTGTTGGGGTGTAAGTACAGCAAAAAGGTGGATTTGGACAGACCTAAGTGATCATTAATCTAAAATATAGGCTTATCTTTGACCAAAGCAGTTGGATGGGCTTAGGAAAAGACTTAGTCCTGTATTGTCCCTAGGTCAGGGGAGACGGTCACAGTTTCTCTTAAAGCTTCCTGCAGCTGGTTGGGTTTGTTCATGCATTTGCTGTAGACCCTTTTGCCCGTAGTCCATCTGCCTTCAGTAGGTTACTTAAAGAAGGAGGAGGATGGAGCAGGGAGCTGCAGATTTTGTTACAAAGATATTTGCAGCCCGTTTCACAAGATGGAGGAGTGCCTGCTGTAAGCTGCTGTATGCCATTAGCTGGGATGGAATGAATTATGCTGAGAGCGTGCAGCATTCTCATACCTTGGCTTTACAGGGAGACTCCTGCAGCCACAAGTGAGTTTTGCTTCTGACAAACTCAGCAGAGTTGACTTGTGAATCTGTCTTTCTGCAATTGCCCTTATTAGTCCAAAATCTATTTTTTTTTCTTCCATAAGAGAACACAGTCAACAGCATCTCAATGCTCTCTGAAGGAAAATGTTTCCTATCATCCATGTATACACTTCAGTTACCTTAGATGCGGCTCTTGCAGCTTATTTCCTCACTGATGCTTGCCCTATCTCATCTGCCTTTTTAGTCCTAGTCTGTGCTTCTCCCCTAATTTTGGTAGGGTGAAACTGCAGTATCAGTGTCATCAGCTAGGCTGTAATGAGGGAGGTCCTGTGCAGGAGGAAAACAAAACAAAACAAAAAGACTTCAGGAATTTTTTAGGCAATTTATTGAGTAATTCTGTTTTACACCATGAAGCAATGATAGTATGCAATTTATGGCCTAACATCTCAATGGAGAAAAAGGGAGAGGTCTGTCTCACTGCAGTAAAATGTTGAATTTTCTGGAAGTCTGTATAAGATGAAAAAATATTTGCATGTAGGCACAGAGGGAAGCACTGTGCAAGCATCTAATTGCAACACTCCCTGCTGACTGCTTTTAATGTGTTGGTTTTAGCAAGCATTCTTAATACAGAATTAGACTTTTGCTTAAACAACAACAACAACAAAAATATATAAAAGAACTCCCATCTATCAGATTATTGTGAAGGGCATGCAGTTGGGAAAACCTGCCTGAATGCAGTAAGCCAGGAGAATTTCTTCCACCTCTGGAAAATGGTAATGTGTTGATATTGTCCTGTACTGGTGGACTCACCGTTTAGAATCATAGGATCGCCAAGGTTGGAAAAGACCTCCAAAATCATCCAATGCAACCGTCCATCACCATCAATGTTTCCCCACTAAATCGTATCCCTTAGTACAACATCTGCACATTTCTTGAACACCTCCAGGGACAGTCACACAGCTTCATGCCAAGAGGTTCCCATCCCTTGGGAGAGACCCATGTACTTATATGTTGATGTGCATCTTTCTTTCTCAGTTACGTCTCGAAGTTTTGGTTTCACCTATTATATATATTACATATAAGAGGTAATATTTGCATGCCAAATCGTGATCCATGTGGCATGGCGTTTTAGTATTCTTAAATTTCAGGTAGCTTTAAGGAACTGTGGGGACCTACCGGTGACTTCTCACTGCAAGTGACTTTTCTTGCAAATGCTTTGGGTCAAACACAAAATGGTCATGGATAATCTTAGATCAGAAAGCAATGTAGAAATGATGTAACTGTGTGTCTTGATATAAGGTAGCCACAGGTCCTGTATCCCACTAAGGAGATTCATAGCTGCAGAGAAAGATGAGAAAAATCCAGATTTACAAGTCTTTAATGATGTGACATTTCTGGTTAGGGAGAAGGCACTGCAAATCATCATTAGCTATTTTAGTGGCTCCTTCTGACCTCTTCACAGTTCCACTCTGACTCTGGCCAGGCCTGCAGTAACGTACAGCTGTGGCTTTAATAAGGAGAGAAATTAGTAATGAAATAGTTTTATGCTCTTTAGCATGTAGCTCACATGGTTTTTAGTGGTATGCATGAAGTGCGACATGGTATTGTACAGATGTATCATCCCTCACTTTAAATGACTTTTAAAATGCATTCTTGGCTTTGTCTTCATAATTAATGTTTCCATCCCTACTTGTGGCTCTGAAACCTTTATGCTGTGCTGCATGATGACTTATTTGTTCTACACAAATCTCATAGTTCGATTCTCACAACAGGCTAAATATTTCGCTTAAGGTAATTACCTGACTTCAAAGGAGCTTCATAGAAAAGTAATAATATCAAAAAGAGCCTACATGCTATAAATAGGGTATAAAATTCCACATTAAAGACGTGTGTATATTACAGGAGTCTTCAGAGCAGTGTGAAATATAATTAGGGCCTTCTTTTGAGGCATAAAATTCTCAGTAATAGACGCTAATCTTATTTGCTTGGAATGAAGTGGGAATATACCTATCGCGGCATGTTTTGAAACATTTGAATTCTTTACATCTGAGTTTCCAGTCATACTTGTCTGGCTTGATGTTTTCTTCCTTGACGTTTTTCCACCGTGCAAGGTTTATTTGTGACTAAGCTTTCTCTTCTATAAAATCAGAAGCGTGAAATCTCGGTAGGACAATTAGGATTTCAGTAACATGTAAAAGGCTTTTTAAGAAAAGAATTAAGAAGAAACAAAGTAAGTTCCTGAGTGGTGCAACTGTTTGCTCTTCACAGGGTGAGTTGATGCCTCTCAGCTCACACTGTACGTGAAGGTGACTCAGGTCCTTCACAGTAGGGCCGTTACCCTTAAGTTCCACGGTCTGAAGGATCTCATTCTAGGTGCGAATAGAAGCCAGCTGGGAAGGAATATTTTTTATTAGAACAGCTTTTCTGAAGAACTGTTCTATGTAATTCCTTGTTTCCCTGTTTTTTCCCCACCCCACAAGTAAGGTATTTTTCCAGAGTACCTCTGCAGATATAGATGCTTCAGATGGTGCTTCAAGGCTGATACTTCTGCCTCTCGATGGCTGTAGGAGCAGTCTGGTCTCATTGCAAAGACGAGACTGAGCTCTCTTATCCTTCAGTCTCCTGCCATGCCTGATGTGGCCTGTGGAGCAGAAAGTGATTTGGAGCTTTGGGCATGGCTGTGGGTCAGGGCGTGTGAAATGGAGTCACTCAGCAACACTTGTTTTGTGAACTCCTTGTTGTTTCTGTGGTGGAGTAAGAAACACAATCTGGGAGGAGCTTCTATGTACATGGCAATTAAAAACAGAAGTTTATGCTTGTCTGGTGATTTATTACATGACTTGCAGTAACCTACAGCAAAACCAGAAACGAGTTACCTGAATTACAGTTCATTTTCATCTTGATGTTGTTGTGCCGTCTTTTGCTATTCAAGGTAGGGTATAAAAGGTTCTGAAATGTTCTTATGCTGGGCTTCCAAGGTCACCTGAGAATGGACAGTGATAGAATCATGGATAATAGAATGCCCTGAGTTGGAGGGGACCCACAAACGGAGTCACGAGGATCCAATTCCTGGCTCCATACAGACCACCCAACGTTCAAACCCTGGGTCTGAGAGCGGAGTCCAGAAGGCCCTTGAGGTCCAGCACTCAGGGCCGTGCCCACAGCCCCATGCAGCCCGTTCCATGCCCACCGCCCTGTGCTGCAGCCCCTGTCCCTCACCCCCAGCTGCCCTCCCCTCACACAGCTCCATGCCGTTCCCTCAGGCCCTGTCGCTGTCACACAGAGCAGAGCTCAGCGCTGCCCTCTGCTCCCTGTCAGGAGCTGCAGCTGCCGTCAGGCCTCCCCTCAGCTCCTCTGCTCTGTGCTGAGCACACCCAGGGAGCTCAACTGCTCTTCATGCATCCTGCCCAGCAGACCCTTCTCCATCTTTGTAACCCTCCTTTGGACACTCTGACATTTTTGTTCTACTTAAATTTTGGTGTCCATGCAGTGTTCAGGGTGAGGCTACACCATCGTCTTTGTGTCTTGCTGCTAGAATGAAATCCAATGGAGTAAAAACGCATTTATTTTGTTGTCCTGCAGATATGCTGTGTGCAGGCAGCTGGCTGTAGGTGTCAGGACTGGTTTGTGTCTACGGGCCAGGGTGGTCTCACTCCAGAGATTGCTATTAGGGCAAAGCTCTGTGAATAGAGCCAGCTAAAAGTGTCTCAACGAAATATCTTCCTGTTGAAAAAAGGATTTGCCACCAAATGATCTGCCATGGTGACTATAGCAAAACTCATGGAAATCAGGAAAATTCCTGGAGCAGATCTGGCTGATCTCCTCCCAGCAGACAGAGTGGTGACTCCCTGGGGACGTGCCTTTGTGGGATCCCTGTGGGATCTTGTTGGTATAGCTTTTGACATTTGGGATGACTCAAAAAATGCTGATGGAATTGACAAGCTTTTCATTTCTTTGTCTGTATTTTTCTTTTTTTTTTAATAGAAACTTGTATTCTAGAGCTGAATGGAACTGGATTGAATTTTTAAATAGTAATAATAAAGTGAATCCAGTGAACCATTTTCAGTTTGCCTCATACTCCAATTGACTTCATACACAAATTTAATCTAAGGCCATTGGTTTACCTTAAAAAAAAAAAAAAAAAAAAAAAAAAAAAAAAAAGCTTAAATCTGGTTCCAGCATAGTTAAATTGCAAAGGGACCTTGTAAACAAATTATATTTAATGAAGGATAAGTGGGATGATTGGGACTATTCAGGATATGTGTGTTTTCCTTTTTTTTTTTTCTTCCCTTCTGACTTAATGGAATAAAATAAGGAAAAAAAAAAGTCATGGGTTGATATCACACAGACATAATAAATCAGTTCCCATAGCTGTTTTAATTTAGCAAGGCTTTTCTATCCCTGCATCACCATTGCATTGTTTACACAGGAAAGAAGACGCAGCAATAAACAAACACAAAGACTTGGGGCTGGTGACTGCCTGAGTATCACTTAGCAACATCAATATTTTTGTGCGCAAATAAAGGTCTCCTGCACGGTGCATACTGCAAGTGTGTGTGTGCCTCTGCAGTGCTGACCTTGTGCGCAGACGGATCGGTCTGTCGGTGATTGGTCACTCCTTAATTTGGATGTCTAGACATTTCAGTCCAAGAGAGTGAAAGGCAGACATCTAAAGACGTGAGAAGAGAGTCTAAGGGACACCAGGACCTTAAAATAATTCCCCAGCAAATGGACAGTGTGTTTTGTTCATTTTAAAAATATATGTTGTAAATGATTGAATGGAACACATGGCTGAAGGATTTATTTTTTTATTATTGCTGTTAGTTAACATTCTTCTTTTCTTGGACCTTTCCATGACTACGATATAAACAGATAAAGCTTCCTGTCTTCTGTGAGTGTGATAGTTAATATAATGATTCGTCATCTGGCTTTGTGGAAGTGGGTTTCCTTCATTTGCTGAGGATATGAGAATACATAGAAGATAAATGAACTACGTTAAAATGAACTCTCAAATTTTAATTTCTAATGTTAAGCTATAGTCAGCCATGTCATCACACAGAATGTTCAGATGAGAAAAAAGTTATTATTCACATCTGCATTTTATTCGATAACTCTCCACAGACACATGAGCACGTTTATATCCCTATGTGGGAAGCAAAGATATAAATCCCTACCAAGTGCAGGAGCCTGCAGCTCCCACTGCTGCCCTTGAGCATCAGATGTTTCTAGGGCATTAGCCCCATGTTTGTCAACAGTGGAATGCACATCCATTTAAAATGGCCCAAACTTTCAGCTGTCCTTTAAGTATATGTGGAGCAAGTGATCACCAGTGTTTGTGTTTGGCATATTAGGTATTCGTATAAGGAGTTAGAATTTGCTCTTTGGATAGACCATTTGGAAACTGTGTCTATTACCTTAAGTTTATTTTTTTTCTGTAATACTAAGATCTGGAATGGAAAAGAGCTTGAAAGAGCCATTAATATCCTTTGGGGATCTGTTTTAGTTTTCTTTGGTTTTAATCCTTTCAGTCATAGATCCCAGAAAACAGCAACTGGTGCTTGAAGCCACCACCATTCAGAGACCAGCACTCAGCAGCACTGCCACAGTAAAGTCTTTAGAAAACTGTGTGAAATAGTTAGAATTCAGTGCTGGTAAGTTCCTCAGTATCAGAGAATTCCCATGTGGGGAATGTAGCATTACAGAGAAACTTCTAAACCCCTATAGATGTGCCTGTTGGCTGTTCTGGTATAAACTGTACGTAAAGATCACACCTGTAACTGGATCAAGTATGCTTGTGCAGAAACAGCAGACTTTACAGCTAGTCTGCATGGGTGGGAAGATTCCCAGCAGAGCAGACTGATGGCCCTGCGGGGCTGCAGTGATGTGACACTCAGCTCCAAGCCTGTGTGACCAGAGCACTTTCGAATAACAGTTTATTTTGAAGTATTTGCTTTAATTCCGTGAGGAAATCACACATCTTGAGTGGCTTCAGGTTGTTGCTCCTACAAAATTTCCCATCCCTTTCAGAATCTTGTTTTTCTCTTTCTTTGCTAATGTTTGTCTCAAATACACCTAGTAAAGAAACATTACCTACTGAATTCTGTCTCAGGTAAAGAGTTGTTTACTAAGTAAAATAAACAGCAATAGGGTTTTCTATCACTGGGCTACCTTTTTCTATGTGTTACCATGTTGAACTGTTTTGTTTGCAGTATTGCCTGCTAACGCTTGCAATCTTACTGCATTTTTTCCACACAATTTAGTGCTTTTTCCTCGTGTTTCAACTCTGAGATCCAAGTGATTCTCTTAAGAATCTCAACTTTAATCATAACACATAACGACAAGGGAATAAATGCAGAAAAGCTCAGTGAGATATTGAGGAAGGGGAGGTGATACCTGTCTTAAACAAAACTGATTCCTCCCACACTTGTGCTCCTACCAGATTCACTCCCACTCTCAAGCCTCCATTCTCTAGGTGGGATCGGTTGTGTGCACCTGGAGGATGAGGAACATCACCTGCCAAGTCCTTATCACGTTGTTTCAATTCTGTTTGACTGGTGATGACGACCTGTTTTCAGGGTAGATCTCTGTCCTTCAGGAGTCAAGCATGTTATTATGGGCTGTCCTCTCACTTTTGAATCTTGCTGATTCTAGCCTAGGTGAATATTAGTTCTGCTGCATGTTTCCTGCGTTACTCTACTGTGGGGCACACTGCCATCCTCCTACTGTGACAGCGCAGAACTGCTAATCCATCCTGCGGACATCTAGGGCAGTGACCTTCTGATGCTGATGCAAACATATTTTCACAAGGGGTTTAGCTATGGCTGAGGATCTGTGTAGGTCCTACGCAATTCAAATGCTGCTACTTTGGGGACAATCTTAGAGCTCACCAGACCTAGAAACAATATATGAGTTTTTTTCATTTATTGGCCACATTGACAAAACCAAGCAGTTGCCACCTTGTGTACTCACTTTGCTTTATTCGTTCCTGTGCTTTGCCTGCACTGAAGATTTGCTTATAGTTTTTCTATCCACTTTGCTGTGGGGCTGTACCAAGTTTTCTGCTCCTGCAGAAGAAAGGAGATAATAATATCTACTAACACCTGAAGGGTGGGCGCAAAGAAGATGGAACCAGGATTTTTCCAAACAGGAGCAAGGGCTTTCCAAGAGCCCAAGGACAGGAGTCAGTGGGCACAAACTGGAGCACAGGAGGTTCCCTCTGAACAGCAGGCAGCACTTCTGTGCTGTGCAGGTGACGGAGCACTGGCACAGGCTGCACAGAGGCTGTGGGGTCTCCTCCTTGGAGGTCTGCAGAAGCCGCCCGGCCGTGGGCCTGGGCACCCTGCTCTGGTGGCCCTGCTGCAGCGGGGCTGGAACTGGGGGACCGGGAGGGTCCTGCCTGCCTCAGCCATGCTGGGATCCTGTCATTCCGTGGGTATGGCAGCACAGCAAATATCAAGAACATGTTCCTCAGTCTGAGCCGTGATTCTTATATATATCCCCAGGACGATTACATCAAGAAGCAAGTACTGAATACATACCCACTGCCTGTAATGCAATATCCTAATGTTCATAAGCTTCCATTAAGGTCACTTGTTTTTGGATCTTTGGAAGTATATTGCTAGATGTTATCCTTTCTTTGAGGCAATAGTGCTAAAATTTGAACCGACTGAAATTTCCATAAATGGTATTCTTTGAATGCTCTCCATGGCTTTATGTTTGATTTGACTAGACATGTTATTTGGCTTGCTTAACCTGGGCAAATAAATGAGTTGCTTTTCTAACTGGACAGCTCTAATTTGTACTTTTCTGTTTGTTATACTTTATGTTAACAGACACTTTGCTTTTGTGTGCATTTACTAAATACCAGTGTTCCCATATCAGGTCCTTTGACAAAGTATCGTCTGAATGAGCTCCACTTAATTGTTTTAATTCCAGTCGCTCTTTTCTATAAGGAAGACATTTTTTTCCTTCCTGTCTGTAGTGTTCCCAGCAGTGCAGTAGCCAGGATTTGATTTCTGTCAGAAATGATACTGCTTCAGTCTCGTCTCTGTACGTCTCCTCAGGGAGGTTTGAGGGTGGTTATCCTCCGGCTGGTCTGGACCCAGTCCAGCATTCGATGAGAATGCAAATCCCCTTGAAAGCAGACACCTTCTCTGCAGCAGTACTGCCTTTATCCTGCGTATGCTTCAGGAAGCTTATGATAAGTTTATATCTGCATGGAAATACTGTTCTTTTTTAAAGGTACCCAATCTTCTCCTCTTCTAAAGCTTAACAGATGTTCCTAATTCTTTTTTTTCCCAGCAAGAAAAAATGAATAAGTATTACCTGATTCAGGTCCGTGCCACAGCAGTGTAGCAGATTATTGTTAATGCTTGTTTGAATCAGAAGTTGGATTGTTGAGATGTTTGCTGTAGTTCACATTAATTTGGGAGATTTTTGGATTCCACACCTTCTTTGGCATGGCATGGGAGTGTGAGCTGAGGCATGCTGGGCTTCCTCACACATGCTGGGGCCACGGGGGAAGCAAACACCATGTGCATTTTGGCAATGGGGATGGGTTCCCTTTTTTGAAATGTCAGGCCCGATTCCTGTTCATAGGGGAAAGACTTTCTGCCCTTTCACAGTAAAGCAAGTTGACCTTAAAGTGATCTTAAATCAGTTATTCTCTCCTGATTCAAGTTTTCGTATTTCAAAATGCCCATTAGCTGTAGGCCCACAAGGAGATGGTTGGCTGTGCGGTCAAAGGATGCAGCTATTCCGGTACACTGCGGCTAACGCCGATTGCTGACATAATAAGGTGGCTATAAAAATCAGCTGAATCAAACTTCCCTGCACACAAACCCGTCTGTTGATTGCACTGTTGTCACTCCCTTAACAACTGTCACCAAGTTTTGTTTCCCTGTCCTACAACTCTCTTCTATTCAAGGCTGTCTGTAATGTTTCCAGAAAAAGAAACCTCAATGAAAGGTGGCTAGGGCTGGATGCTGGGGCTTCCTGGAGCCCTTTGTGCCTTTACCCCTGCTTCCCAACAGGTGTCACTGACAGGGAAGGGAAGAAGAAGTGGTCCTGCACCCCTGCTGCCCACTGTCCTCACTCCTGGGCACCAGCAAAAGGCCTAAACCCCGCCAAGGATGGGCTCATTGAGAAGGGCCTGGTGTCACTAAGTGTTTTTATTGGGTAGAAGACCTGCATCTTGTGATCTAGATAGGTGAGGCAAAAGAGGAAAGTACAGACATCATGTATGCAAAATATCAGTGGTATCTGACTTAGCTTGCTATAGTTTGCTTATAGTTTCTTCCTTTCTCAGTGTGTGTTTCATTGTTTCAGTCTCTGGCCAGCCAGGCCTGTCCTTGTGTCACCTCATTGTCTGTGGTGCACTGCCGTACCATCCCAGAACCGGCTCTGCTCATGCACATGTCCTCCAGGAGCTGCCTTTCCCTTCTGCAGCTGATTGTGGAGACCCAGGTGCTGCTCCCAGGCTAACAACCACCTCAGCTGCTTCTGCCATGACGTGCTGGGGCTGAGCTGCTGGATGAACACTGAATTCCTTGTCATTTATCACTGCGGCTATTTTCTTCCTAATAAACCCTTTCCAGCTAATAGTAGCTATAGTAGAGCATTCAGAGTAGATTTTTAACCTCATCCAGGCGTGTATCTGTTAGGAAAATGGGCTGCATTTTAAAATGTGACACCTACTATGTTTACATTAGCCAGATTTTTAGGTGTTTTCTTTTAATTTTGTGTAGGCAGAGTACCTTGTAGTTTACAGTAATGAGCAGTTCATTACTCAGTCTGTTATTTGGTTTTAGAAGGCTGTGACTTGTGTAACTGTGCTGAAGATGCCATCTCAGTGAGTATCAGCTCAGCTCTGAAGTCCTCTGTAGCCCACTTTTCAGAAATGATGAGGATCCACTGTTTCCTCAGTAGTCAACAGGAAACAGAATGATTTGAAAAGCAACCCTGTACTATAGTAGAATTGTGTTTTTTTTTTTATTTGATGTGAACATATGTGAACACGAGACTGATAGGGTGCATGGCTCTGAGCATGCCTTGAGCTGGCTGAGGGGCTCAGAAGGATAGAGGCACAGTAGAAGTTGGTGGTACAGAGCTTGTGGCATCCTTGCAAAAATTTGTCTGGCAGTTATTGTGAAGGGGCACTTCTTCGATTTCCAGTGGAGATTTAGATGTTGACTTTTTATTGCTAGTAAAAAAACTGAACAAAATTTTAAATGTTTCGTTGTTTTTTTTTAAATGATTTTTTTAAAGACAAGAGAAGGGTTTCAGAAATTTTGCTGATTGTGTATGTTAGAGTAATCTTCAGAGAGGTTATGAAGGCGAGATGTTTGAAGAAGGCAGATCTTCAGATATGTCATTCTATATTCGTATTGCAGTATGAAATTACTATGCATGATTAAAAAGGCAAAAAAAATACAGTGGGATGTCACTGTAGATAACTAAGAAGATATTACAACCTTCTGCATGGATTAGGAGAAAGGACAGAAAAGGAAGTATGGTGTGCTCTACTGTGGTGCAGCCTTACCATGAGTAATGCATGCAGGTTTGGACATAAAACTACTAGGGACCATCCAAAAAGGAACTACAAAGATGGTGAAGGATCTGGTGGGCAGGATGTATGACGAACAGCTGAGGTCCCTGGGTGTGCTCTCAGCACAGAGCAGAGGAGGTGAGGGGAGTCCTGATGGCGGCTGCAGCTCCTCACAGGGAGTGGAGGGCAGCGCTGAGCTCTGCTCTGTGTGGCAGCGACAGGGCCTGAGGGAACGGCATGGAGCTGTGTGAGGGGAGGGCAGCTGGGGGTGAGGGACAGGGGCTGCAGCACAGGGCGGAGGGCATGGAACGGGCTGCACAGGGCTGTGGGCACGGCCCTGAGTGCTGGAGTTCAGGGAGCATTTGGGTTGCTCTAGAGTTTGAATGTTGGGTGGTCTGTACGGAGCTGGGAGTTGGACTCAGTAATCTTCATGAGTCCCTTCCAACTCGGGTTATTTTATGATTTTTGTGATTCTGTGACTGTATGATTCTATGAAAAGCAAGGAGTGCATCTGTGTTGTGCGAGGCAAGGCGCACTGTGTTTATGGTTTCTCCAGATGTCAGGCTTTGAAGAAGTATGGACATGACCTTGAGTTCTCTTCCTAGCTTTGCCACTTGCCTCCAGCTAGTGTTCTGCTAGTGGGTTTAAGACTCTATGTCTCTTTTTCTGTTACCCTTTGCCTTTAATGGCCACTGAAACTAAATTATTTATGGTATACTGATGTGTGTGAGCAGCAGTTTGAGCCAAGACTCATATATGCTATGCTTCTGTATGCAGCAACCCCAGTATGGAGACTGCTTTACTTTGATACTATTGAATTGGAAGAACTTTCTCAGTGCTTTGTGTGTCTGTGGAGGTTCTGTGTACGTACAGAGGTATTGTCTGTATCTCACAAGTGAGGGAGGGCATCTACTCTGTTCAGAAGGCAGTGAGGACAGGCTGAGGGAGCTGGGCTTGTTCAGCCTGGAGAAAAGAAGGCTGCGGGGTGACCTCATTGCAGCCTTTCAATACCTAAAGGGAGCCTACAAACGGGAGGGGAATCAACTCTTTGAAAGGGTTGATAACTGCAGGACAAGGAGAAATGGTTTTAAGTTGAGGGAGGGGAGATTTAGGTTGGATGTTAGGGGGAAATTCTTTACAGAATGTGAGAACAGACTGCCCGGAGTGGTTGTGGATGCCCCGTCCCTGGAAGTGTTCAAGGCCAGGTTGGATGGGGCCATGGGCAGCCTGGTCTAGTATTAAATGTGGAGGTTGGTGGCCCTGCCTGTGGCAGGGGGGTTGGAGATTCATGATGCTGGAGGTCCCTTCCAACCCTGGCCATTCTGTGATTCTGTGAAGATTGTTAAAATGCTGGAGTTGCTGAGGATACTGGCACCAGACATTTTCAGTTGGTCTGCAGTTCCTCAGTCTGCATACTTGGCCAGTTTTTTTTCCTGCTTGATCAGATTTATATCTAAGCTGTTTTCACTGTTATTCAAATGAAGCAATTTTACAGGGAAAAACTTTCTATTTTCTACTTTTCCCTTCTCATTTTGGATCTGTTAAAGATTTGAAATGATAGATGAAACCTCTAATACTGGGATGATGGTGTACTTAGCAGAATCAGAACACAATAATGTTGAGCCACCATATAACACAAAGAAAGTAAGATCCGTAAACGCAATTAGCAGGAAGAGTTGTATTTAGAACATGAGAGTTTCTTGAACATTTTTTTCTGCCATTCTCCATAAAGTGCTTTCGCAGAGCAGTAACTATCACAACCTGTCATACCAGTGCCAAATAGACATAGAAGAGCTGGATGAATTTCTAACAGAGGTGCAGAGAAGAGTAAGATCATACTGGATTGCTTTTAAGCCATTGTAGATAATGCTATCCATTGCCGTGCTGGTTAGGTCATATTTCTTCTTCCCATCTGATGTTTTGTCCTTGGTAAGATTTGAGTTCAAACTGGTGATGACTTCTGTCACGAAAAACCTGGGGAGTAGGGGGGAGCACAAAAATGAACGTAGAAATGTAATCTCAAGCCTTTCTTAAATTCAGAATTCATTCTTAATAGAGCTTGCTTTAACTTGTGTAAGTTTAGTTTCTCGTGTGGATCACCAGAATATTTAAGTGTATTGAATTTCATGCCCTTTGCTTAGAGATGTATGTTAACAAACAGTGTGGAGTAAATGTAAGCATAATTGCTATTCTGTCTTCAATAACTATATTTATGTCTAGGTGCCTTCTTAATCTCTTCCTTCCAACCCCTTTAATTTCAGTCATGTGGAACCCATAATGGCCATGTCACCCAGCCTGTATGGCAACAGCTTTCCCCAGTGCATTAGTAATGGTCTTCAATAGCAAGGTCACAAAGACTGAAGGCCAAAACTTGGGAATGATTGCTTTTTGTGTAGTGTGACCCATTGAAATTGTTCAAAGATTCTGGAAACCTTTCTTCTTAATTTTGTTAATATACTCACTTTCAGTGCAATCTCATCTCACATCCATCTGAAACACAATACTGACTAATCTTTTCATTTGCTTAATCTGTTTACTAAACCCTGATTTTCCCAGAGCGCTGAGGAGAACACACGAAGGTGACTCAGGTACACTTTAAGAATATAGAGCAGCCAGCTGCTGGAATAAAGGTATTGAATATAGGAAATAGGAATTCTTTACAGCAATTTAAGCTAATCTGTGTAACTTTGTGTATAAGGTGGATAGAGAGACCTTGTGTAACAGGGCAGTGGTGTACAGCATGGGAATGGTGAGCTCTTGGGCTGCTCTGCAAGAGATGTACTCCATTCCTCTTCTGTCCTTCCATTTTGAAACATGTCACTAAGATAAGAAACACCAACCATGTGAAATTCTTTGAAAGCTTTCACATCATTTTGCATATCATAAAGAGGCAAAGGCTGGCAACTTCTTCTTCTTTGTGGACAGCTTTACTCTCTCTTTACTTGAATAGCTTTAGATTGCTGCTTCAGATTGATGGTGTTCCAATAATCACATTAATGAACAGGCTAAATTTGAAGACCTGTATTTTCATCTCTTTGTAGATATCTTTAAAATGGACTTTTGAGGATGAGATGGCTCTTTTTTCCGTTAAATAAATTACTTCAGGAAGAGGTGATTAAAATCTATTTGTCTAGTTTAATCCATTGATTTTAAATAGTATGTCTTTCCCTTGTGGAACTGTGCTTTTTGATAATTTTTTTGATCTAAGATTACCCAGAAACTTAGTACTCTTAACAAGAGGGATCATGAAGCTTTGGCATTTGTAGAAGATATGGGTATGAAATAATAAAAGCGTGTCCTTTCAAGGAAGTTTACTCAGTTTTGGTTACTGTTTGTTTTTCTAGTTTCAGAAACCTTCTGCTTCATCTCCCATTGCTGTTTTTATAGATAAGAAGGATTCTGTAATGCAGGCTGAAGGAATTAGTAATGTTTATGTGCTTTCACACTTTTGTTTGTATTTCCATTATCATCAGTTTTTCTAATCATACTATGCAATTACTGTTCCTCAGATTCTCTTCTTAATGGGAATCAATCAAGATTTCACATGCAACCACCGTGTTCATTGTTCCTGGTTCTGCATCTGCATGCACACACATACATCCTTTTTATTTTAGCTGAAAATGTTATTTTGTTTTGGAAGGACAGTAAGATGGTGAGAGACTCGCACAAAACAACCAAGGTGCAGCTTACACAACTGAATCTCTTGATAAGTTCTTTCTTTCTTTGCTTGGGTGGGCACTCAGTGTCAATCACACAATTGATAGACATGGATGTCTAATGGAAATGTTGCATTTATTTGCAAAATAGTAATGCGGTGCTGAAAACTGAAGAGTTTTCAGCTTCACTTAATTAGTAGTAATTGTGTTCTTTTTTTGGTGACTTGCCTTCAGCAGGCTGCGAGTGCCTTTTCTGTCCCTTCAAAATTTTCTGTGAGCTGCACCCTTACAGACGCTTTGAACTTGTGGAAGTGGCAGGGGCAACTTTCGGAAACATGTAGCTGCCAAGCTGCCTGTGATGTGAACTTAAAATAGACCTGACTGGGAAAAGCGGGGAGGACTGTCTCCAAGTGCCGCTCTGCATGTCAGGACTGTTTTTGCTTGATCTATATCGGCTGGTGAAGCTCTTTGTGAGCAGAAGAAAGAACCTCACCCCCACCCATTTCCTCTTTTCAGGCTATTTTGGGCTCACTGTGAAGTTCTCAGTGTACTTTCTCAGCCAGAGAAGCATTGTGAACTCCTTCTGGTAAATCACATTTTCTGGCTGGGTGGGTGGGGAGGACTGCAGGGGGAAGGCAGGAATTCATCTTCAAACAGTTCTTGTTTGCTTGTTTTTTCCTCGTGTGCATAAGTGTGTTAAGAAAATGTTCGCAATTCCATTGAATGTCAGAAGGTTACAGTATAATTATTTTTGACCAAATCCATATTCATACTTTGCCACGTTGTGCATTTACCCAGATAGCTGTCAGTAATGCAAGCAGGTGGTATGGACATATTCTCCTTTCTGGATTAAGGACTCATTGCATTTAATGAAGAGCTAGTCCCAGGAAGAAGTATCTGGATCTTAAGGAATTTATAGAATATTCACTCTAAGTATTTTTATTAATGAGTGTTTGAAAAATGTCACTGCATAAAATACATCACTGATCTATTTCTGTAGGGAAGCAAGAGCCTAATTTTTTAATTTTTTTTATTTTTATTTTTTTCTCCTCTCTTAAGCTTCTAGCAGAATGAGTCAGTTGTTTTCACTGAGGTTTTCATCAACTTCAGCCACTGTGGAGTCCAATTTTCCATGTGAGAAAATGGATGTAAGAATCCTCCTGTCCCTAAGGTTGCATACATGTTCCAAGAAAAACACCTAGAGCAGAACAAAAACTTCTGAAAGATTTGGAAAGTAACACACTCTCGGATTACTCCTCATAGAAAAATCAGAATGATCAAAAAATATACATATAAATGACAGAAAGAGAATGGAAGGAGAATTGGAAGGATTTTATTGTTTGTTAGGTTGGGGATTTTTACTGTTTTGTGCAGTACTGCAGCATCCTGCAGTTCCTCAACTTCTCAGAGTGGTTTCTACTTGAACCTACCAAAAGCTGAGCAGTCCAGAGAAGGAGGGATCGCTATACACTGCAAAATGTTCTTGGTGTTGTGAATACTAGCTTAATCCTAGGGAACATTTGGTTGAAAGGCTACACTTGGTGAAATGTAAGAATTTTCCAGAGGCACCCTTGAAAAAAATTCCTCTATGGGAATGGAAAAAATGAATGATGTGATTTTTCTGTTCTCATGAAGTATAAAAATCAAGAACAAATCAGGAAGGGTTTATTCAGATCTTCCTGCATCATCGTAAGTCATCCTATCATTAAAAACACACAAAAAAAAAAAAAAAAAAAAAAGGTAAAGAAAGAAAGAAAAAAGGACTTGCATTCACTCTTCAAAAATTCTTTGAAGTCTCCTGCTCCTTCCTCAGTCACAGTGAGGTCGGTCGGCAGTTTCTGATTTCTCAGCATAGACTGTTATGTTGTATTTTGCATTGTAAAACTATCAGTCTTCTGACTGTATGAATATCCCAAACAGGTACGTTTGGGAATTATTTTCAAGGTGAACAAGTATTTTCTGGAACAATCAGCTGTCACCACTTTGCCCCCAGATTTGTAATTTTATTATTTGGAAATGTTTTACTTCAGGATGTTGAGTTCATCTTCTGTGCTTAAATGAGATCTGAAGTCTTTTGGGGTGAGTTGTGAAACAAAAGGGACTTTTCAACTTTACATTTTTACATCACTTATTCTTGGTGTTGTTTAGTCTGTACTAAAATCTACTAAAATCCTAGGTAAAAGCCTGGGCTTTGCTGTGAACACGTGAGGATGTTTTCAGATGTAGTAACTTGGAGTCAGTCCTGGTAGTGGTGTTTTCTCCCAGGCTTTTATCTTGTCCCATCTCTTCCCTGAGCAGAGGCACCTTGGAACAGCTTATTATTTTCATGGCAGTGTCAGCTTCTCCAGCCTCTCTTGCTGTTTTTTCAGTCACTTGGTAACACATTGCTATTATTTTTCTCAGAAGTAAGTCCTTGAATCTTCCTCTTTTGTCTATGCACTGAAAATACATATATTTTATTTAGTCCTCTCTATCGCTGTCATAAAGTTTTTGGGACACCAGCTTGCAGTTTTTTTCCCTAGAATTCATAAAGTTGCAGCAAAAAAAAGCAAAGATTTTTGGGGAGAGGTGAGAAGAGCAGTCCAGCCTAGGCTTCCAAGCCTGACTTCCCCACCATAACTTGTATTTTTCCTATTTGGCTAGCAGGCCTAAACCTGGAGTGAAATGTATTATAGTTATGTTGTCTCAGAGCTGGCTGCCAATGTTTTGTTTTGGTTTTAATTCCTTTGCTACTAAAAATTTCTTAAAGAATTTAAATAAATAGCATTTTCCTTTTGGGATGGTGGTATAATTTGTTAGAGGTCAAATCAGAGACCTTCATGGTTGTATTTTAGGGAGTCCAGGCTCAAAATCCCATAAAAATAGTTATTTGAAATAGCTCCTTGTAAGTATTTCTCTAGCAGCGTTTTTTCTCATGTTGGCTGATGGAGGAGAGAAGCTGCTGGGGGTTGGGTAAGCAAGGGGAAGCGCATGGGGTTTCTTTCAGCGGCAGTGGGAAGAGTTTCCATCCGAGTGAGCCAAGCACAGACAGCCCAGCCCAGCTGATGCTGCTCTCTGAGGAAGGTTGTTGTAAGCAGCTGAAGTGTGCAGGCTCATAAATCCTGGGATGTATTGACGTCTTCGTCAGTGCCAGTCTGAGTGCAGGAACATTCTCATTCAGGCGTTGCTCCAGGTGGCTGGGGACAAGGCAGGGTTACGTATTTACAGCCACAGCAGCCTGTTGCTAGAGCCTGTTACCGCTGTGCAATAGCCCTGGTTTGTAGTAGCTGGGTCATGACATTGGCATAAGATACTCTGCACAGCTGGGCCCTGCCCGTGCCAGATACCAGTCCCATGGTACGAGCTGACCCAGCTGCACTGAAAGTCTCATTCTTTTCTCTGTTATTTCTTTAGTCAAACAATGCAAAGGGAGAGTTACAGCTAATGCAGGCTCTTGCACACACGTGCATAAAATACGTCAATGTTAAGCAAACACTAGTCTGTTCTTTCTTTCCTTTTCTTACGGCTTCTTCTTAAACATCTGCAGTTATCCACGCTGCATGTATTGCTCTGCTAACAGCAGAAAGTGTGTTGAAATAAAAATAAAAAAGGATGTGTATATGCATTAAAAAATATAAATCCCACTTTCTGTTTCAGTTTTGCTTAGGGAAGAGCAGTTCCAAGCATTGTGGAATAATGCAAGCAGAACGTTTTTCTAATGAGCATCATTTCATTTGAGTCGGAAATGCAGAAATACTGAAATAGTGCACACTACACAGGTCAGCAACTAAGGCCCAATTACATACTTATTTGTGAAGTGTCCAATTGCAAAGGGCAGCAGTCAGCTTTTTTCTTCAATCTCAAGTGTCTCATAGGTATATATTTACGATTCCTGCACCAGCTTCATAAGCATTAATTGAGCTCCAAGTCTCTTAGTTGCCTGGAGGGTTTTCTAGATTGGGGACAGGCTTTCTTTCCCAAGTTTGAATCTAGTCCAAGAAAGAGGTTTAAAGTATTATTGTAAAAGAATAGATATAAAAATGCAATTAATGAGTATGGGATAATGCTGACAAACAAGTGAGAAAACACTTTTTTTAATCTTTGTTGATGGCAGTCTGAATCAGGATTTAGCTCAGAGCAAATTGCCAGTCTGAAACATTCAAAAATCATCTGCCAAGCCTTAAAAAAAAAAGAGAGAGAAAGAGATAGGGAATTTCTTAAAATAGTGATGTTAGGAAAAAATCAACAAATGACATCAAACCAACAAAAGCTTCCAGTTCTTTTTATTTGTTTACTAGCTTTTTATTTCCTCTTGGGAAACTCTGCAGCCAGATTTTCAGGCTGTCCTCTGCACTTACGGGAACCTGGAAGGATTAGCTTTTAAATGGAAGCCAAGTTTCTCAAGAAGAAACATGACTCCAGGAACTGGGGACTTACAAGAAAAAGTGCAAATGTCAGAGTATTAGAGATGGCTTCCTTGATGCCCAGCTTTCCCACAAGCCAGGACAGCCACGGTCCTTGACAAAGCAGGAAGAAGGCGCACAGATGCCACTGGAAGCCATTTTGAAAGGCCTGGAGGGCAAACGTGGGGCACACTGTGTGTTATCAGGCCTGCTAACTCAGGCGTGAGGCTTCAAGGGGCAGCACGTAGCAATGGGGCTGCGTCGTTCCGATGTGTCTCTGCTTTCTGGAAAGCAGCACGGGGTGCGATGTGAGAAACCAAGGGTGGAGCCGCAGCGCTTGCGTGAGCAGCCTCGGCAGGACCGGGCCTGACCCTCTTCCCACTGAAATCAATGGGCACCTCGCCAGTCCCATCAGCAGGACCAGGATCCGTGCCAGCAGGGAAAGGGAAGCCAACTGGTGAGGTTCCTTCTGCGGCCTGTTCAAGGAGAAATGTTTTTTTTAAAAAAATACAGTAGCACAAGTAGGTGAAAAGAAGTTGACGCCATTAATACAGATGCTTCCACTCATGCCCACAGGGAGGTGTCTTTGTAGGCAGTGTGTCTATAGTTCTGGCCCCTACTGCTCCAAGAGTACGGGAGGCTTGGTGGCTGGCTTTGCTCTCCAGGAGAGGAGTTGGTGCGGGTGTTGAGGCTGTGGGACATGAGGGATTGGAGGACGGGACATCTGGCCACCAGCAGCTCTGTGGCGGGCTTGCCATGAGGGCAAGGAACACGCTATTCTCAATAAGAGACAGCTGAGAAAGCCCTTCCTGAGAAAAAACATGGAAATCTCATCCTAATGACCCAGATCTTCCGAAGCTTTTCCTAACTTTTCTTCCTTTCATTAGTGCTAATCTTATTTTTTAATACCAATTTTCTTTCCCCTGAGGAATTTAGTAGGTAATGGCGTCTTTACCTTTTTCTCTCCCACAGTGAAGTTTTTGAGGAGATTTCTTCATTTCTGAAGAGGGCTTTCTGGATTGTTTGTATAAGTAGAAGTAGGTCAACTATTTTGTAACTGCATTTTTGCCTTTAAAAGCAAATCACATTAAAAGTGATCCTTCATATTTCTCAGTGTATGTGCCAGCTATGTGTAATTTTAGCTTGTGATAGTGGTGATGGGTCATTTTGGACAAGGGAAAAAAAAACCCTCCGAAATCAGTGGTGAGAGCAGAGTAGGAAAATAGCAAAAGCACATGGAATTATTTCCTAAAAAATGTAGTGTTCCAGTGAGATTTTGGGAACCCTATGTGTAGGACAGTTACAGCTCTGAACTACTGTGTTTTAAAATCTGCTTACCTTATTCAAGGGCTGCAAGCAGAGCTGTTACAGTAGTTGGATGTCTGAAAACACATTCTTGTTATGTTACCTGGAGAGTTCTTCAGGTACCAGTCTGCTCGTATTAATCACATCCACACCATTAAAGCAAACTCAAAAGTAAAATTTAAGGGCTTGGCATTACTCAGGCCATAAAGCTGTATGATTTACTGATAAAATTTTGCCTCATTCCTCCAGCACTGTTGATTTTTGTTAATCTTGAGTGTCACAAGGTGTTTTTCCAAAATTGACTGCAATGACAGTGTTGAACATCTTGAAAGATAAGTCTCATTTGTAAAGGGAAGATGATCAGTGACTTTTTTGCTATACATCTAAAAACTGCTCAGTGTATATTTCATAGAACAGAATCATAGAATCATAGAATCTTTAGAGTTGGAAGGGACCTCTGAAGGCCATCTGGTCCAACTCCCCTGCAGTGAACCACACCACAGCTAATCAGGTTGCCCAGGGCCTTATCCAGCCTCTCCTTGAACTAACCTCTCCAGCCTTTCCAATCTCACTGGGGAGATTCTTTCAACTTGTATGCAAAAATTCTCTTACTTGGTGACTGCAGCTTAGACTGCGCTGGAAAATGTTGGTACGACAGTGAGGGCTATGCGCAAATCACTCTCCTAAAACATACAGCTGTGCCAGTAGAAAGTGGATGGCAGATGTAATGATTTTAAAACTTTTTTTTTGCTGGTGTAACTTATTACTTTCAAGAAACAGGTCTGAACTATACTGTCTGAAGAACTCTGCACTCATATAGGCAGCGTAGGAGTAAGAGACAATTCCTGCACAACTTTATGAACCCTTTTTATGAGCTCTCATGCTAGGAATTTCCAGTTGCCAAGCTGGCTTGTTTACAGAAACCCTTGCCAGCCTTACTTCGACCCCAGCAATACCAATTCAATGTCTTTTTAGAAATGGATTTATTTAAATTAGCGTATTTCCTTCCTTGTCCTGATGAGTTTAAGAGCATTTCTTAAAACCAGTGCAACCAGCAGAATATAAATTGCAACTCGGTCTGGATTTGGTGCCTTTGGGCCCTGTGTTGAATGGGGTTCTTCAGCCTGAAGGACCTCATGGTTTTGGTTTTGCCAAGGGCTGAGCCAGGTTGCGTGCAGTGGTGCAGCAGGCAGTGTACAAGTAAAAATGACTTATGTAGTGTCTTAAGTGCTGCTGAAGTGATCTGAGAAAATTCAGAAAACTGTCACGTGCTGAATGCCTAGAGCTCTCCTCTGTTTCATTTGGTGCTCGCTGCACTTTCTTCTGCCCCACACCATGACTGGCACATGTCAGAAATGCAGGATGAGCAGTACCAGCACTGTTAAATCCAAAGGGTTGATACAGTTTTGTTTTTTCTGACCCTGCAGCTTTGAGGTGCTGTGGTGCACAGCATGCAGAGCAACTATGTTCCTTATACTCTCCCTTCCTTGCACCCAGTGACCTCAGTGAGCTAGCAATGTGAAGGAAAATGGCACAGCATTTCCCAATTCCCCTTTCAGTTTTCAGAATAATTTTTAGGATCTTTTCCTTTTTTGTGGCATAGAGGTGATCATCCACATGGATTTACTGAGTGTGGTAAAGGGAAGTTACAAAGGAGGCATCTCCTGCCCTTTTGTCACTGTGCTGGCACCTTTTATGTTCCCAGTGCTGTGGTGCTCTCCAATTTCCTGTCTCTAGTTGCCAGACGATGGGAGTGAGACAGTCAGCAGTGCTTTACTGGGAATGGAGCCAAAGAAGACAAGCAAAAGACGTGAGCAAAATTCTTTCCTTGGGTGAAGCTCTGTTCTGGGGTCTTAGGTTATTGGCTTGGAATGACTGACCCAAGTCTTTCTAGCAAGGTGGGTCTTGTAAACCAGAATCCCTCCTGCCTCTTCTTTTATACTATTCTATTCCAGCAGTGTTGCCACTTGAGCTAGGTTTAGCTTCTGTAAAGTCTGCAGGGCTGTTAAGAAAACCTTGATACTCCTACCTTTCTATCCTCATGCTCCACCGTGCACTTAGATTTCCCATTTTATTTGCCAACTCATTCTGAGACTAAACTCAATATAAAGCCTCACTCTGCTCCGTGTGAACACTCTGATCCTGCAGGAGAAAATTCTGCAATGCAATCTGAATTGGTGACAGGAATTCAAAGACACTCAGCAACTCAGCATAGTGTGGAAACTATGAAAATCTGGAATTGATAGCACTGACTTAGCAGAAACCACCCAAGGTTCTCTGTCGCTGGACCCTTGTGTAAGTTGGAAACACACACCGTGGCATAGGTATTGCTCAGTGTCTCACAGTGACAGAATTTTGTTTTTTTTTTCTTAATAGAATTGATCTGTTTTATGATCTAGCATAATTTGCTAGAGGGAAAGCCAGTTGTGCTGCCTGGTGGTTTTGAAACTCCTTCGAAGATCAGCAGCTACTGCAGTGAGCTTCTTTCTAGCTAATGTGCCTCAGGCAGAGAGCTGTGTTATCCACTCCTATCCTGGAGGTTTTTTCCAGATCCTCCTGCCCATTCCCTACAAGTTTTCCTTACTTGCTGATGTTCTCGATGGCCTTTTCCTGATGACTGGAAGACTGTTACCAGATCTCTCCTCTCAGATCCACAGGAGTAGTAGCAAAAGCCAGGCCACTTATAGGGACTGTTCTTTCTTTTGCGATCTGACTGAAACCAGGATTTTAAGTACTGAACATCAGTTAATGTTCTTTTTTAATGGCATGGGAAAGCTAATAAATTCATAGTAAGCCTTTATGCTCATTTGATCCAAGATGGACAGAATCATGGGTCTTTGTGCATCTGTTTGGAATAACACTTCTAGGCTGTAACGTGTTTTATTCCTTTTGCTCCAGAAAGTATGTTTTCTTTGCTTTACTTTGAGACCTCACTTGGAAAAAGATTTATCCCAGTTTAACCAAAATCCATGATCTGAAGGCAACTATATGTTTGATTATGTCCTAGTGTTTTATAGTGTGATCAGTTTTTATTTTAGACAGGACTTTCTTGTGGTAGGATGCATGCCTTGAGGCTGCAGTCTTTGCAAAGCTGGGAATTAAGAAGTCCTACAAAGGTTCTACAAATAAGTCTCCTCCTTTTGCTTCCACTGGTAAATTGCTTGCACCTCCTCAAAGCAACCCTGCTGAGGAAAGCCTTAAGAAAAGAGAAGCAGCTTGCTGCTTGCATTCTATCAAGTTGTCACACTCCTTCTGTATGTACACGCTGCTCTGCACTAGTTGCAAATTACAACAGTAAAATGCATCCAAAGCTCTGGACGCTCTTTCTCTTATATGTCTTCGCTCATTAGTATGGCTGGAAGGCTTTTGTCTTACAGTAGTTTATCTCTTCCATTGGTACTGCATTATTATTCCTGTCCCTTTGATAGCCTTGGCTGCTAATACATTTCTGCTGGAGAAGAAAGTGAAGGAGTGGAGAAGGAGGGAATTGGAATCCAGAAATGTGAGTAATCTCAGACTTGGAGTCGTGCAGCATCACTTGAAGCATTTTCACCAAGAGCTGGGCTCAGTGCTCTGCAGTCTTTGGAAGGAAGCTGGAAATGCTTTGCTGGCTGGGAATGTGGAAATCCACCACAGCATTCTCTTTCCAGTACTGGATAAGAGCGGCCCCGTTAAAATGAAGAAGTTTTCACTAGTCCTCATTTACCTCATGTTTGCAATGTTAACCCTGTCGGAGTGGAAATCGAGGTCATTCTTTACCTAGTTGTAAATGGGAAGGTTTTAGGCAATTTCAGTCATGTGGTTTGTGAGGCTCACTGCATCCATGGCATAGGTCTCTCTGCATGCTAACGTGTAACTGCCCAGCTCCTGCATTGCACTGGAGTGAGTTTCTTTCTATTCCATATCTGAGATAGGAAATAGGATAACATGAAAGCTGTGGCTCACAAGGAGTGATTTGTTGAGTTTCTTCTATGTGGTTTGCTCCACCAAGTTAGTGAGGTTCCTGCTTTATAATGAAGGTACAGCATAAGCCTACACTGGCATGATCTAGCTACCTTCCTACATGCTTGCTTTCATCCAACTTGCACTGTATGAGGAAAGACTTGGCATTGTCTTTCTGCCTTACCAAATCTCCTATTAGTCATGTCTTTGGGAGATGGTGGCAGTTCTTCACCTCCCACGCTAAGCCTGGATACAGTCTTTTACCAGGCTCAGTGTGGATTAAAAGAAAATAATAATTCCTAGTTCTCAGACTTCTTTATCTGTAAATGGAAATAATTCATAAATATTACAGCTTTGTTTGTCTGATAAGAATGGTAGCCTGGGCTACCGTTTTGCTTCCCTTCCCCCTCTTGCTGTTGCAGTAGGGTGAATTGCACCATTTTTAATAAGATTAGAGCTATTTGCATTTTAAGGTGTTCAGGGTATTAGCTGGCGGTGTGTCAGTTTAGTCTGTCTGAGCTGGCTTTGGTCACCTCCCATAAAGGTTAGAGAGTTCAGAAATACTGTGCCTTGTTGAACTGAGAGTCTAGACATGTCTGGAGAGATCCTTAGTTTTCAGGGTTTGTCTAAGCTTTGTTTCAATAGGGGTGTGAAAGCTGCAAAAAATGACAAGCTAACACAAAGGTTTGAAAGTCATTTGAGTACTGTGTGGGTGAGAAATGCCTGTATCTGTACTCTTTGTCAAGGAACAGTAAAAGGGCGCTCATTGCAAAGAAAAAAAAGGCACTGTCAAGCAAATAAAAGGCCTTTTATTTGTGTGTAGAAATGGAGAAGGAGTTTGGGTTTGCTCTGAGATTTACTGTAGAAACTGAGGTGTGCCATTCAAACTTGTGCGTGCCAGGCTGTACTCCTCTCAGCCTGGTATGTGCAGCCTTCCCTGGATGGGAGCCAGGTGACAGCGTTTCCTAAGGCTTCGGGAGTGAACAAAAGGAGCAATAAATACGCTAAGTATTACTCCCGCAGGACTGCACACTTTGCCACTTCTGGAGGCCCAGCTGGTGGTGGTGGTTGTGTGCTCCTTGCAGTTGGAGCCACCCCTCCATCCCCACTGTGCACGTTCCCTGTTTCACCTCCTTACTCTGTTCTGGCCAAGAAGGCTTTCTCTGAACACTCCTGATTTTCTGCCTCGGGAAAGCCTGTTCCAGGGAGCCTGTTTTGTTCTTTGAGGGTGAAAGAAAAGTCCATCATCCAAGAACATGTCTTCCTGGGGAAGAAAGAAAATGAAATACTGCTTAAATAATAACTGTCTTTTGAATCCTAGAGAGGTCTTAACAGAAATTCAGCAATTGCCTGGCCTTGGCAGATGCCACTGTGTATTGTGTGCTATCTTTAAGTGTCCCTGAGTGCTGGAGTCACTGCTTGTGCTGGAGAGGTTCCCTAAAGCAGTGGTTGAGGATAGAGTGCTCGGAATATGCCATGGAGATCATTGGTGCAATCATGGACAAAACGTCAGACTTACACGCTGTTTTTTCCCTCAGATCTTTGCAATTTCTTAACAGATGAAATAACCTGGGAAAAGGACAAAAGAACAGTAACACGAGGGGAATATTCCTGTTGAGATTTCCTCACGTGGAGAGGAATTGATGCAGAACAATAGCTATTTGCTTTTGCAAGTTTCTAGGGGCAAATTATATTCTTGACCACTCTTCAGTTCTCATGGAAGCTAGAGTGCTTTAAAGCCCTGATTCCTGGAGCTGTATAAAAAAGAATGTCAAGTTTCATTAAAAAATCACAACAAAGCATGTTTCTAGCTTTCCTGACTGTGGTCTAAATCTTTATGGTTAGGCCGTAGTAAACTGAAATGTTTCCAAACAGCAGAAAACAACGAAAACACTGGATTTGTTTGGTCGCAGGATTAATTTCAAGTGAGCAATACTAGAACTGCCAAACCCTTACGATCAGTAATGCACTTGAAGGATTTAACTGCCTCAGCAGTTACGGGTAATTTGAAGTAAATATGGAGAAAGAGGAGAGCCACTTTATTTCCTTAGTTATTTAGGCACCATTGGTGATATATTTGTGGGTTTGTATATTTAATACGGGCTTTGATGTTTTCCCTTATGCATCCTTTTATTACATAAATAATGTCCTTGTTTCTTAGTGTTTGTTGTTAGTGTGTGCAAATACATTCATCTTTTGTTTCACCCTTCCCTAGTGACCTGTTACACTTAGTTATAGGATATGCAGAAAGGAAATAATTAGTCTAGCTTTGATCTGCCCTTGAAATAACGCTCTTCTTTTAAACCACTGTAGGAGAGGAACAATAAGTTTGTTTTTGCTCTCCTCAGCAACAAAGCACAAAGTGAATCTTGTCTTGTAAATTATTGTGTTACAGTAGCCTGAAGAGCCACTTCTTAACGAATGAGTTCCATATAAAGGCTTTTTTTTCCAATGCAGGGATGCTGCAGGTAGGGCGGTAGTGCCGTAAGCACCTGAGCTGTTAGAGCCAGAGCAGCCCGTTAGGTCACTGCATCCAAGCACCTGTTTGGGTGCATGCTTCATCTCACCTATTTGCTGATCTGCAGTCCCTCATTTTAACTTGGTTTTGTTTTGGTATTTTTTTAGATTGGACCTTAGTTTGTCTTTGATTAATTTCTGCTGCCACTGTGGCTTTTTTCTCTTTCTTTTTTTTTGCCGTTTTTTTTTTGGCATTCTGCTTGGCACTGCAAGAGCAAATTATTAAAGGTTCCCTGCTCCAAGGAGCTGTGAAAAAAAAAATTCTGCCAGAAGTTATATGAATTTGAGCTGTGAAATTTTCAAACCGGTATTGGAAAACAAGGTGTAGTTTTCTGTTCCTGGTCATCATAGCCTGAAAGGAAAGCAGAGTTTGGGGGATGGAACAAAATTTTTGCAGCTTTGTTGTTTTCCAGCTGTTGGTAGTGAAGACGTGTGTGTTAATGCTGTTCTGTGCTTGCAACTACACTGTTTGTGTGTCCATCTTATTCATTTTTTTTAGTTAAGTTGAACGTTTCAGCTTTCATTTCTGTTTTCTTAAGCCTTTGATTTGTAGTAGGAAACAGCTTTGTTTGTGGTACTATCTGAGCCTTGTTTTCCTTCTTTCTTTCACTGCTCAGAAGAAGAGAGCCCAAAGCATCTGCAGTGCAGAAAATGTACTGGATGTTCATTTCTCCTGCTAGCCCCTTTAGTCTGGCTGCATGTTTACTGCCTATGGCCTGGTGGGAGTTTGTCCTACAAGAGCAAGCTGTCTTGGTGATTCACACTAGATGGTACCTGATACATGGGAAATAATATTTGCTGTCAAAATGGTAAAAAGGCTTCCTTCAGGGTTTGTCTGGGTTTTTATCAGCTAGGCAGCTGAAGAGCTGAGAGTACCCAGAATTCTGTGCAGTGGATGTGAGCATTCTGTTCCTCTCGTTTCATAAGAAATTCGTCTTTTTTTGTTGTAGCGCCAGACCTTCAGATTGTGCATGTAAGGACTGTCGTTTTTTAATTACATGTTGCCCAGGTCACTGGAGCTATGATTCTGGACTGGGAGCTTCGTGTTTCCATAGCACAAATAGTAAGAATGAATTAGTTTTACCATTATGTGTTTTAACAAGCATGGACGAAATCTGAAACTGAGGTCCTGTAGTTCTTCGTAACTAATGATCCCACTGTATAGTCTGTATTATTTGTTGTTATGATGATTTGGGTTATCTGTTACTGTTGTTTAGGGATGGTTTCCAGCCCAGTTCAAGTATTTTTGTTCCTGTAGCAATGGGCTGTGTGTATTCCCTGCCAAAGCCATCGTGCTCTGTTGCTTTAAGGTGCCCAGAGCTAATGCAGTAGTATATAAAAGTATCTTTACACACTTCACACTATTATGATGCTAAATTATTTAGGGTTTTGAAAAGGCATTTAGTTCTCTGCTGAAAGATGATTCAGATGAGTGGTGGTTATTATTCAATGTATATTTGTCCATAAATGCATATAAAAGGTGGAAATGTTAATTTTAGTTTCACTAAATCTACCAGGCTGGAAACTAAATGCAAATTTGACTATGTATCTCTCTGTTGTGTTTTGCCTCTAGCAGCTTTTAGAATCACAAATGCACATTTTTAATGACTAAATGCAACATTAACAGTGAGCCATTCTGCCCTAGTTGTTTCATTAGAGAATGGACTTGCTAGAGACTGCTTTTAAAGTAGACATGTCTGTCTAATCAAGGTTTAGAAAAACGAAAAAAGAATATTAAAAATAATATTAAAGAGAAAAGGAGATTATTTGTTTCTGCTTAAGCTTTTGAATGCTAGCTGGAACGTGAAGCAAAAGGAAGAGGTATGAAGTATGGCAACGTGAAACAAGGTTTTCTCCAGAAACTCCTATTTCCATTACATCCTGCCTCAGTTGCACATGATGCTGTCGCAGCCCTGCGGCTGGGATCCAGCACTGGCATTGCAATGGAGAGCCATATACGTTCTCTGTAGGTTTGTGTGGAAATACTGACAGAGATGGAAGACTATAAAGGAGTAAAGGCAAACCATCAGGTTATTATATCTTTTTCCAAGTGTTTAGGTAAAACACTGCTGCATTTTAGGAAGTAAAGAGTGAAACTAAATCATTTTGAAAAGCTACTGTAGCCTTCCCTTCCTTTTTGCATTTTGCTTTCTGGCACTGATACTCCCTTAGCACAGGTGTTGCTCTGTTACATGTCCTGGGTGGAGAGCATGGCAATGGCTGCCCTGTATTCCTCCTTCACAGCTGTGATTTGGGGGTGGCCTGTGCCTGGGTGCTGGGACTGCTTGCAGCTGAGGTGCCCGTGGGTGAGCAGCTTGCCCAGCTCAGTGGGACATTGTGCCCTATAGCTCAGAGCAGTTTGCATACAGCACGTCACTCCTGTGTAAAGAGTCCAATGTCCACCTGAATGAGGTCTGACTGCTTTTTAAGGAGAAATGGAGTTGGACCCTAGTTGAGAGGCCAAATTGTATGAGGAACAACTGAGGTCCTTGGGTTCTCTCAGCACAGAGCAGAGGAGGTGAGGGGAGGCCTGATGGCGGCTGCAGCTCCTCACAGGGAGCGGAGGGCAGCGCTGAGCTCTGCTGTGTGTGACAGCGACAGGGCCTGAGGGAACGGCATGGAGCTGTGTGAGGGGAGGGCAGCTGGGGGTGAGGGACAGGGGCTGCAGCACAGGGCGGTGGGCATGGAACGGGCTGCACAGGGCTGTGGGCACGGCCCCAAGTGCTGGAGTTCAAGGAGTGTTTGGGCTCCACTCTCAGACCCAGGGTTTGAACGTTGAGTGGTCTGTATGGGGCTGAAAGTTGGACTCAATGATCCCTGTGGGTCCCCTCCAGCTCAGGGTATTCTGTAATGCTGAGTCCAGCCAGCAGATAACACATGGCATCAGTTCCTGGCCACTTCCACTTCCCTTTTCTTTCCTAGCAACATGAAGTAGATCATTTTATTCTGCTAGTTCCTAATTCCCCACATGATTACAAACAAACAAACAAACAAAGAAATGCTGCAAAGTTCACGTGAAAAAGGCAGAGCAGTTCCCCTCCGTGTGTGCCTGAGCACTCCATGCGGCAGCTGTGGTGAGGCGAGGCAGGAGAGGCTGCAGCCCCATGTCCTCTCTGTGCCAGCAGGCTGAGAAGGCTCTGGGAAGGTGGCTTCATGCCGAGGTCATGTCAGGCACCACGTGTACTCTGTCACCAAGTTTTAACTCGTTCATGTGAGGAAGGAAACAGCAGTAAAGGGGGAGATGACCTTTTCAGAGAATGAATGTCCTATGTCCTTGAGGCTGCCAGGCCTAAAATTAGCCACAGGTCAGGCTTTGTTTCATATGCTCTCAGCTGCCCTCCTGAGTGGGCATGGTAGGCACTGTGGCCTGGGAGTGGGCTTCTCGTGACTGCGTGTGTGTCACTCTGTCATGGGACAGGGATAGTCAGGTGGTGCAGCAGGGCTGTAGGAAGGGATAAACTGTTAGGGGTGGGCAGGTGAGGTGTTAGGGGCAGACATTATGCTGGCAGTCCATTTACACTACCAAATTTACCCTGTTAGGGCTGTTTTGGGTGTCCCAGCATTAGAAGCTTGTGGTGGGTTTGCAATTCTATGTAAATACAGTTTGATTCTCATGTAAGGGTACTGAAATCAAGTAGTGCCACTGTAGAGCCACTGCTGTTTTGGATGGTGTATTAAGCAGACATGCCATTAAAGTGTGCTTACTCTGTGAGCTGTCTTCATCTTACCCAGACTCCCTCAGCACCCCATATCTACATCGAGCAGTGTAAAAGCCCACATAGTGGCAGGGGGAGAGTGTCAGGTAAGCCTGAACCGCCACGCTTTGGACTTTCTGTGAGCTGCTGTGCCACAGCATGCTGAGAAGGTAGAATTCGGGTTTTTGTTTCATTCCTCCCTGTCTGTCCTTTTGTTTCTTGCAGCCACTCTGGGAAGGCAGAGGTTTTGCAGCTCCCCCCATTAATCCCTTCTGACCAGGCTGCAATTCCAGCTGAGTGGTACCTATATTAGAGAGAGGGAGTGCCACAGAGTGTAATGCTGCACTAAGGGTTTTACACTTGTCGTCTGGCTTGCTGCATAGTCAGGATAAGTCATAACAGTTTCTCCAAATCCCTGTGAGGTTTTTTTTCTTCCAAATGAAGTGATTAGCTTCTGCTGTAAACTTCCCCTTGTCTCGGGCATCCAAGCCTTGTGCTGAGCTTGACAGCATTCAAGATCTCCTGCCCACATAGACTATTAGGTTCTGCTTATCCTTCGTTTCCACTGCCTGGTGAAATATTAGATAACGGGGAAGAAGCTTATCTTACATGCGTCTGAACTGACAAATATGGCAGCCTTTCAGTAAAAAGGCTAATGCAGACGAGGCCTTTTTCCTGGCTAGAATAAGAATGAGGTCGGTTCTTGTCTTCTGCCATTGACAATGGTCAGATGCGTGCAGCGTGATTTCCATAGCATCCAGACAGTCAGAGTACCTAATATCTACCTGTCTAGTCAATACATCAGCTGTGCCAGAGCACAGGGCTGAAGTTTGTCATTGAAGCTCATTTCTAATGCATCACAAATGGATCTTCCACTGGTACTCCAGGGTAAACATTGTAAGCTGCACAAATTTATTTACCAGCAATGACAAATAACTCTGTCAGTCACTTTTGTTTTGTTCCCTAAATAAGACATTCTCTGTAAATGCCTTTATGGATTTAATTTTTGCAGCTTTAAGCAGCAGAGGGAGGGGCGAGGGGGCATTTCTTACTGTTTGAACAATACTGTTAGGTTAATATTAATGTTTATTTCCCTCTGTGTTACTGCACATGAAAAATCAGTGTAATAATCTTCAGAGGGACCATTTTAGGATTTAACAACTGGAGGGCAGCAGCTGAGAAACAGTGTCCTGATGACAGCAGTATAGAGTGGAATTTGCTTTAAAAGCAGAGCTGAATAACAGTTTCATATTGTGGTGGGTGCTACCTGGAAGAGAAGAGGGAAGGAGATGGCTGCTGCCTGCAGAGTGCTGAGCAAGCCCTGCTACTCGTTGCAGAAGTTTCTTGGATCGCCTCAGGCACGAAGCCATGCTTGAAGTTTAGCACTTCCATTTTGAGCAGGAATACTCACCACTATAGTGTGGTGTAGTTCTGCATTACATTCATGTAGATATTTTGGGAAATTGTTTTCCCAGTCGTAAATCCTGAACTATACGTTTGCTATCAGATTCTCAGTCACCAGCTAAAAAACAGAATGTCTGACAGCCCATAAAGCTGGGGATCTGGTGGGAGAAACTGGTAGCCTTTTTAGAAAAGAAGGAATGGAAGTTAATGCCTGGCTTGCTGCAGTACAGCAAAATACAAATGTGCTCTGAATGGAGGAAGTGGAAAGAGTTGTTAGTTGAGCAAGCCAGACGCACCTAGACAGCATCCTGAGCCGCTGCCAACACACACTGGGTTTTTGGACCTTTTCCAAGCTTTGTTCCTGAAAATAAATTGTTCAAGATGGGAAACTTTGAAAATTGCATTGACCAGTGAGCCGTGTGGGTGTTGGGTGTGCGAGCGCAGATGGAGACAACTCGGGCTTTGGATCAGGGCTAGAGGCTCAGGGAGAAAAAGTGGTGATCAAAGTTTAGCCTGCATTTTGTTCATCTGCAGAAGGTGGTCTGCAATTTTTTATTTGGTTTCTTCCTTACAAACGGGATTAATTCTGTCCTTGGAAATTGAGTAAGGACTGTAGGTTGGATCATTTTGTTTAGCCGTTGACTTGCTTTGTAGCTGCAGTTCAGTTTCCTTCCATATAAAATCTTTTCCACATCTACTTCACAGGAGGAGCACATGAAGAAATTAAGTAACATCTCTAAACTGTTCTAAATATGTAAAACAATGGATATATGCTAACTAAAGCATTATTTATTCAATGCTTTGATAACCATGTTGCAAAACAAATGAGGAGGTGGGGATATCTTTTGGAACAGAATATACTGCGTTGCCTGCCTTGATCTGCATTAGACATCTGCACTGTGAAGTACAAGCAATGCTGAAAGATGCACTGAGAAAACAAATGGGTTACAGCAGTGTTGTGTTAGAAATGGCAAAATGTGTAGGCAACAGAGTACAAAAGCTACTTTACTCACAGGCAGAGTTGTAAAGTATTAACTGAAGAAATACAACAAAAAAAGATAAAATGTGAACATTTTGGAAACTGGGACTCATAGTTCTTTATGCAGTGGAAATTCACGCTGCTAAAAAAAAATAAAGAACAACTTTTTTTTAGGCAGAAAAGCAGACCTTCAAAGTTCTGAGATTTAACACTCAGAATGACAACTCTTGACTCTAAAAGTAAAAAAAAAACAAAGCAAAATGAAAAAAAAAAATAAAAAAAACACCTTCTTGGATATTTTTAGGGTAGAGGCATTCAGGTTGAAACTGGCTTTGAGGAAGACACTTAGAATGAACAAAAAGTCCTAGACTGGGATTTGAGAGCAACAAATCTAAGAGGATACAAAGAAAAAGTTCCCTGGCCCTTTTAATTTCAAAATGTCTAAGCAGCCTGCTCCAAAACAGATAGACTTAGGCTGGGAGCCAATTTGGACTGAGTGACAGATTCATGCTCCTCATATGCACAGTCGTGGCTTGAGCAATCCCCTTCTTACTGTCTTCTGTGTGTAAAACAGAAACTAGATGTGTCGACGGCAAGGTGAAGGTATTTGATGTGGCTAAAAAAACAGGATGAGTGCTGCAGTGGGTGTGCCTTTTCTAATTAATTTAGCAAAACTGCAAATACAATGACACACAGCTTCCAAGTCAGGAAGTATGGCTGTTGAGGCTGCAGCAGCAGCCCAGCCTTGCTGTGCTTGCTCAGTGCTGGATGGCCATGTCTCTCCACCTCACTGCCATTGGCAGAGCTCGATGGTTCCCGTGAGACCCTTGTCATGTTCCAGTGGCAGCAAGGGGAGCACATTCCCAGGGAAGCTCTTGCTGTATGGTGTAAAGTTGTGATTGTGGATAATTACAAGTTTTGCGCCACACTGGGTTGAGACAACATCACCAGGAGAATTGGCTGCTGGGCAGTACTGATGTTTTTAGGACATGGTTTCTCCTGAGTATGCAGCGATATGTTAAGCAGTGGAAGAGGATGCTGATGTCATTCTGCTGAATTCATGTACTTTGCTCTTCTGATCAAGCTTAGCAGACACACTTCCATTTGTTTTAATTATTTTATCTCCAGGTCTGATTTCAAAACAGGTTCACACATGGGTGAAATTCTGGTTGAGAAGTCGCTCTCCTCCAGGTGATGGGGGCTCAGCACCCGTTGGGACACAGCCTGCCACACTGGTACAGCCCCTCATGCTGAGCTGCTGACCTGGGAGCAGGTAACCATCTGCTGTAGGCCCCAGAAAGCTACCCAGAGTGAGAAACAGCAGTGACTTATACAGTAATATATGTGACCTGTAAAAGCAGCCATTTAGGGAGGCTGAGTTGCTGTGGGTAGGTGGCCAGCACACACCTCAGGTACCAGACATGTCCTAGATCCTGCATCGCATACACACCACCGCACAGTCTCACCAGTTGTTTGTTGGGGACTTCTGAGTGGCCAGAGGGCCACTCAGAACTGTTACACAGGTAAGGATACTGGGTGCCATGAAATCCTGGAAAAATTCCCTCAGCACTTTTGGTAAATGTGCAACTGGGATTTGCTGTTGTGACAGCACATCCGAAGTGCTGTAAGAATAGCCTGCCTACTGGCATGTGGACCTGCCCCTCATTCCCTTGTTGGTGGGTGAGCCGTCTGGGCTGTTCAGAGAACTCACAAATGAGTCAAGTTTGTCGTGGTGACAGGGCATTGCACATGAAGGCCATGTGGGTTTTAATTACAAATGACCACATTAGCAAGTGTGAAGCATCAGTAGTTTTGCTACCCAAACTGGGGCCAAGAGTTGGTAGAAGTGAGTACTGGTGAATGTGCTTTATAGCCCCTTCCCACTCCATGTGTTCACATCCATACACACTGCATTTTTTGCAACCATGCAAACAAATATTTACTGTCAAAACTTCAGCAAGGAAATGCATGCAGAAAGTTTCATCCTGCCTAAACGGGTTGTAATGGAATCCCATGAGTGGACTACACCGAAACACTGCTTGCTGGTGAGTCACAACAGTGTCAGTACAGTTGTACTAAGTGGGAACATGCGATGAAGTCGTTTGAAATGCAGCCTCCCATCCAAAAATACCAGCCAACCAAATGTGAGACGCATTAGCTGTCAGTTCTCAGTGTGTCTGATGAGATTTCAAGCAAATTTTGTTGGTTTTTTTTTTTTGTTTGTTTGTTTTTGTTTGTTTGTTTTTGCTGTTACATTTGGAAACATACTTTTGCAGCTGTTTGGGGCCTGCCATTTTTTCTTTGGAAAAGGGCACCTGTCCCTTTGCTGCCGGACAGATTTTGAAAATGCACCTTCGTGATTTTGGAGCTTCCACCTTCAAAAGTGGCTGAGCAGTCCCAGCTTCACATGGTGCCATGCTTGGTGAGGCCATGCTCTGTGACAGTGCTGCCCTGCGACCAGAGGGGACTGGCACAGGCAGCCAGGTGTGAGGTGCCACTGGTTCTGCTGGAAGCAAGAGTACAGTGACTGCCTTGGGTGGGCCTGGTTGCGTTTTGCATAAAGGAGATTGGATTCCTGTTTGGTATCAGGTTGCTAGCATGCTGTCCATCAAGTGTTGTTAGGAAATCAGGTTTTAGAAGCCACACCAGTTTTGACATGCTGCTTTAACATCCTTCTGCCTGCAGTAGGGCAAGACATCGAAATCTGATGTTGTCATCACACTGAGTTGTGAAGCATTCTCTCTCTCTCTCTCTCTCTCTTTTTTTTTTTTTTTTTTTGCTTTCTCTCTCTTGCACTCTGTCATATGGAAACCAGATCAAGATTATGAAATTATTGCCCACAAACTGTGATCTTCTTTCTTTTTTGTGGTGGGAACTGACAAGCCAGTGACGGAGTGGTGCTGTTGGGACTAGCTGTTCACGTTGCATACATTTGTATGTATCGGGAAGCGCCGAGCTTGGCGTGCTTCTCGGTTGGCACGCAGGCTGGTGAAACGTCAGATTTTTAATCGTGATAAAGTTCACGAAAGAAGAAATTATGGCAGATGTTTCCTTTTGTCAGAGATGAACTGAATCATTAAAATGGGCTGTGATGGGCTGTGATGTACTACAAACAAGTCAGAGTAAACACCGTCTCTGTGAACATGTCAAAAGGCTGAAGAATGCAGACCATTCACGTACTGTTAGAAACCATGTGGTCTGAATGCTGTATTACCAAGCTTTTCTCCTTAAATGCAGAGCATGAATCTTATGAATTTTTATTGCCTTTATACAGAATGAAAAGATAACATACTCTGCGTTGGTAAAATTAGCTTCTGCAGCACGGTTGTCATTTTGCTGGGTGTTTACCCAAAGGTGTACTTTTCACAAGTAGCGGTGAGGGATGCAATTCCCATTGAGCATTGAGCTTGCTCTCTTAATTCCCTCTTTTCTCTATGATGTTTTGTTGGGAAACGCTGCTGATTGCTGAGAAATGCCTGTGATGGCACGTTAAAACGCACAACCAAGAGCAGCGAACACGCACCGATATTCTAGCTATGCTTCCTGGCTGCTGCCAGTCAGATATGGATATCCTGCAGAAAGCATGGCAAGGCTGTGGGATTCTCTGTGGGCTTTTTCTCCATCTCCTGTCTCACACATTCTGTGACATCTGCACTCTCGCCCAGGCCATTAGTCAGAAGAGTGGTGCAGTATGAGGAACTGCCCAGTGCTTCCCCATGAGCTGAATGCATGATATCTGCAGTTGTCCTCGCTCTTGCTGGCCTAGGAAGACTTGACTATATCTGGATCTTATTCTCAGTGTTGTCAGTTCTCAAGATTGTAAACTTGTAAATGGAGGGGCTTCCTTAAATCTGCAGCTGCTGGAATCGAAGCAGTTCACAAATATCTCCATTTTAATTCAGAAGTCAAAGACACACTTTGTGGGATCTAAGATCTAAGATCTAAGATCTAAGATGGGATCTAAGAATGTCCCAAAGTGCTGTTTTATGCCCTTCTTCTGATACGAGGAGCCTGGCTAACAGAGAGTTGGACAGAAAGTATTTCTTTATATCATGAAATAGGTTGTAAGCAGTAGCAAATACAAATCATCACACATGCTCACTATCTTAGTCCCCATCTTTTTTCTGGGGGGTGCACTGCAAGCAAGGTGGACGTGTTTTTGCTGACCAGCTTAAATACTCTTAAACTGTGACCCCTAATCCGGACTGGATACATGGACTTACTAAGGGAAAACATGTATGTGTGTCCATGTACTTTGATTTAAGCAAGGCTGCAGGAGCCAGAAGGAAGGAACTTAGCGAAACAATCACACAGGTTTCAGTGCTGACAGTTGTTAATGGCAAAGCACCTATAGTTACTGCACCACGGAAATTGGTGGATATGCAGTGTGCTTTTTTAATTTGCATAAGTTTTTACACTTCTCTTGCACCATAGGACCTTAATCCATCATGAAACCTCGTTAGAAGCTGCGCCATTGTATCCTGAGGCAGATGGCAAAATCTGTGAGTCACTGATTTGCGATCAAGGAAGGAAACTGAGTCTACAATTCTGAGGAAAGAAGCTCCCCATTTGGGATTCATTTACACAGTTCCTTTTTATAAAAATCATTAGTGCTATAAACTGTCCTTTATTGTTAGGAGAAGGAATTTAACAATGCAAATAAAACAAAATACTGTGGCAGAGCAATTTTATGCTTGATTGTAATGTTTAATGGCATGTTCTCCTAAAGAGGTTTTCTCATCCTTCAGACCTATCGTGTGTGACTCACTTGATTTCCAATGGTCTGAACACCCCCGATTTTATTCCTGGGGTTGTTTTCTCTATAGCAGTTTCTGTAAACGTGCTGCAGCATAGGGTTATCCAGGGCTAATATCCCTTGTGATTATACATCCAGACAGCATGTATGTAAATGCTGCAAGACAAATGATGAGTTAACCACAGGATAAAAGAATGAGAAGAAAACTCCTTCATTTTACTCTAGATCCATTTTTCAGTATTTGCAGGCTGGAACTAAAAGATCTTTAAGGTTCCTCTGAATCCCAGCCATTCTGTGATTCTAGGGTTCTGTTCCCTTACTCACTTTTAAATGCTAATGCTAGCTTACATTGGCATTGGATTTTAAAAAATGAACATTCTTTTTTTTGCTAGCACTGGCCTCAAAGGGTGCATTACATTGCTTTTCTCCCTCAGGTTTGATTCCACGTTTTTCATGTTCCTCTCTTTATTCTTTCAGGTACTAGACTGCAGTGTCAGTGAGGCAGAGTTTCCTATCTCTAAGCCAGCTGGTTGTATTAATGTCAGAAATAAAATACAGCTCATCACATTCTGCTTGTATTTTCTGTACCTCGTTGTAATCCTTGTTCAGTTTTCCCTTCTTGTGTTAGTTCTGTATTTTGCCCTTAGGTTTTTGTTGTTTTGTTGCGGTGGTGGCGGTGGTGTTTTTTTAAGATCCAAACTCTGGCTTTTCTTGTGCTCTTACAAAGGTTTCTGCACTGTCCAGGTTTTTAAGTCTATCCTTACACCTTAGGAAGCACTGAAATACTATGTTAGTCTGTTCCCCGTTGTTTTCTTTTCCTGGCTGCCTGGGAGTTCGATGGCAATTGGGATTTATGGACTGAATAATCCACCTGGCAGGTGACATTCTAACCCTGAAAAGCGTGCTTTGGTGGAAGAATGAACGCTCCTTTTTGTGTGTAAAACACCGCTAATAGCTTATTTAGCAACCTATATTTCTACAACAGGACTTTCTGTTTTGTGCTGGAGGTGGATTCTTGCATATGCATGCATTCTAGCACCCATGCTAATTCTGTCTCTACTTTAACTTTCATCTGTTCCTATGGTAGGATAAGGCATGGTGTGATCTCTCAGCTTTTTTAATGTGATCCTTAGTGCATCTCTTCTATCTCCTGTTTGAATGAGCTAAAAAACATGAAGTAATGGAGGATGACTCTTTCCTGTAACTGCTGGAAATTGTGTGGAAACATCCGCTGAGACTGCGGAGCTCAGTAAGGTACTCCATTGCAGCTGCAAGTGGAATAACTTGGAATAATCATGGAATTACTTGCCTGAAAACTTCCCAGTAAGTTTTCTCTTACCTACATGGCTCATTATTACAACCTGTGGTTAGATTGGAGCTCAAAATAAGTAAAACTTATGAAATACTATCAAAATGAAGGATGTAAGGGATTGCGGTGTTCTCAGCAGGGCCTCCAGCACAAGATGGATGTGGAGCTGTTGGAGCAGATCCAGAGGAGGGCACCAAGATGCTGGAGCACCTCTCCTGTGGGGGCAGGCTGAGAGAGCTGGGCTTGTTCAGCCTGGGGAAGGCTGCAGGGAGATCTCATTGCGACCTTTCAGTACTTGAAGGGACCTTATAAACAGGAAGAGGATCAATTTTTTTACGCAGTCTGATAGTGATAGGACAAGGAAGAATGGATTTAGACTAAGAGAGGGGAAATTTAGGTTAAATGTTAGGGGGAAATTTTTCACTTAGTGGGCAGTGAGGAGCTGGCACAGATGCCCAGAGAAGCTGTGGTGCCCATCCCTGGAGGTGCTCAAGGCCAGGTTGGATGGGGCCCTGGGCAGCTGAGCTGCTGGGGGGCAGCCCTGCTGATGGCAGGGGTTGGAACTGGTATAATTCTGTGATTTCCTGACAGTTTAATGTCAGTGATTAAAAGAAGAGGGAATCGCTGTACACTGGTGTTCAATGTAATGGGTACTTATATGGAAATTTGGTTTTCAGCAACTCACCTTTGTCCCTTTTGGGATGTTTCCATGGTCTGAGCAGCCTGTGCTTATCATCTTCCCCTGTGCCCAGAGCTTCCTGTTCCTTGTTCTAGGAAATTCCATCCCTTCTTTCCAGCAGTGGTATGGGAGCCAATCACCAGCAGTGCAGTCTCCAGGCTAACTAGGGCTGGGGTAAGATCAGCATGGCAGCATTTAACCTCACTGGAGGAGACAGCTGTAAATTACCTGAGCTGAGACTGTGTGCGAGGACACATAAACCTGCAGTGGGGATAATTCATGAGCAGATTTTGTCACTCACCAGGATAAACAGAGCAAGGATAGTCAGAGCTGAAATGTGATTACTTTTCAAACAGCATGCTATAATTGTGTCCCAGACTGAACCCTCCATCCAGCACACAAAAACAAGCCACTGCATGGTGTGGCTACACGAACTGTGTGGGTTGTGTGGCTAACTGTGCACATCAAGGACTGCTGTGTTTTTGTGGGAAAAAAGATTTGGAGGCAGCTCTTTGACTGAGGATTGCAGAGGGAGATTAAAATAAAATAATAAAAAAAAGAAATCAATTTCACAATCCTTCCTATTAATGCATAATAAAAAACAGCTTTAACAGCAAGTTAATTTGGAGGACTTAAATGCTGTCCTCGTCTGCATTAAATCCCTCCACAAAACTTGCTGGTTTTGGCTTGTGTCGCTAATCTCCACGCTGTTCCCATCTGGTTGGATCCTTGCACCTAATCACATTAAACAAAACCACATAATGTATCTAGGTATGTATGTGCTGGCACATCGGTTACCTGCATGCACTGCAAGTGGGAAAAGCCCTTAACGCTCCCCTGAGCCCCAGCCCCACGCCACCAGGCTTCCCCCGCAGGTTGCCCATAAGGGACAGCTGTGGGCAGGGGCAAACACCCCCTTATTTTCCAGTTTCAAAGCAATGCTTTTGGTCTTATTCTTCAGCAGCTTTGGATGTTATAGTCATTCATGTCTGTTGAGAAGCAGAGGGGAAAAAAAGGGGTAAAAGCGATAGTCATATTGAGAAAACAGCGTCTTCCCAGTTTTGCTCAGCAGAGATTGTGTTTTCTTCCATTTCAGAGATTACCATCTTTAGTATGAGTAAAATAAAAAGGCAGGTCCTGTGGGTTGCAGAATTAGTTTGTTTCCACAGTCACTAGGAGACAGGTGACAGATCATTACAGCTAGCCTTAAAATATTGCACCTCTGTCTTACCCAGTTTAACCAGCCCTCGGCTTTCCCATCAAGGTGCTAGACTGGTGGTGGTTTGCAGAGAAGCACTGCGACTCAGTACGCCTGGGGAGTTCCAGCTGTTTCCCAGCACAATGGGTGATGGGGTGGGGTGGGACCTCCAAGCAAAGTCCCCGTTGGTGCTGACAGGGCAGCTTGGTGGGATACCTGGCACTTGTTCAGCACCAAAAGCCGAGCTGTCCAGCCCTATGCAGCAGGGATGTGGGAAGGTCTGTCTGCATGGCTGTGCTGAGCTGACGGGCAACTGACATGGGATGGTTTGTCCTCTTTCAGCTTTCACCCCTTGAGACCAAGTTGGTTTGGTTTCCTGAGTCCGGGCCATATATCTGCAGCCATGGGGCGTGTGGGGAGCAGCACTATTGCCATGCAGACCAGAGCGGTTCCTGGGGCTCACAGCATGGCAGCCATGCTGTGGTAGGGCATGGGGCTGCACAGCAGTCTGCTACCCAGCCTGGACATCAAGCGAGGGCTGAGCACCGTCCTGCCTACAGAAGTAATGGCTTAGGGGTGAAGCTGTGCCCCAGCTGCCACCAGCAGAGGCAGCTCTGTGCTGGGGCCGAGGCAGGCAGAGGGGCTGAGAGTCATGCCAACAACACGTGAAATGAGACCAAAATCTGTGGTATTTTTCATTCCCCTCCCCC
>NW_024884253.1:50780015-50993980 GCF_019232065.1 Centrocercus urophasianus
TTTTTTTTTTTTTTTTTTTTTTTTTTTTTTTTTTTTTTTTTTTTTTTCCCAATTATGATTTTTGCATCTGGTTTCAGCTAGAGCCTAGGAAGCGCGTTTAACCGGCTGAGACGGTTTGATCGTTAAGCGCGGTCGGGCTGAGGGCAGCCGCGTTCCGCCTGGTGTCTGCAGAGACAGACAGACAGGCAGGCAGACAGACAGACAGACAGACAGCAGAGCAGCCGGGCGCAGCTCGGAGGCGGGCGGGCGATGCGGGGCGCGGAGGCCCTCCTTTCCCAGCGGACACAGTATGTCCAGGGAGCAGCTTAACAGTACCGCGGTGAAGGATGCACGGTTAAGAGACCTGTTGTTGGAACGAGGTACTCCCGCTTCGCTTGTCGTTCGTGGCCGCGCGGGCGTTGCTCCGGGAGCTCCCTCGGACGGGCAGTGCGGGGCAGGCAGTGCGGGACGCGGTGGAGGGCTCGCAGGGCACAGCCGGCTTTCAGAGGGTGGTTTCGGGCATCGAGCCGGGCATTCCCACTTGCACGGGCAGGGATAGGGCAATAAATGATTTCTTTTTTTTTTTCGTATTTCTCTGTGAAGGTGTTTTCATTACATGTATGCTTGACTTTTTCGTGAGGAAAAGTATTATTCTGGAAAACAAAACAAAACAAAACAAAAACCAACAAAAACGTGGTACAAGTGCTGTTTGCTGCATGTGAAGCAGTGTGTCTGTCCGTGCATGGGGCGGATACCGGGAGGTGAAGATGTCCCGTTTCCCTATCCCCCTGCCCTCTCCCCCACTTTATTTATGGAAAAAGTCCATATTAGGACAAAGCCGTGCCGGGACGGCAGCGCGGGGGCTGCCACACGTCACCGGGGTCCCTCGCCCCCCGCACGTGTGCCAAGTGCGTGTGCCCAAACGCCGGGAGCCGTTCCCCTGCCGCGAGCGGTGCCAGCGAGCGCAGACGGCCTCAGCCCGTGCCTTTTGCTCTTTCCCTTTTCCTATTAATAACCCGCTGGTGAGCCCGATGGGCAGGAGGAAGAGGAGGTTAAACGCCTCTTTCCTTCCTCTGGAACAGCAGCAGGATGCTTTGTGGTGTTCTAATGTCAGCGGCAGAAGGCTGAGCTTGGAAAATCCCATGTGCTCATGCGTGTGTGCCGCGATCCTATCGCATGGCCGCGTATAGTGTTACAGCCTTGCACGTCCCGGCGATTCCCCCGCCCTCCCCGGAGGGAAGTGCGCACAGCCCCAACCGCTGGTTCCCGAAGGAGAGGTGCCGTCCTCTGCCGCCGAAATGCCGGGGCCTCGTCCAGTGTAGAAGAGTGCCCTTGGCGGACAGAGAAGTGACGTGCCATTCCAGTGATCTCTGCATTCTAGGAAAGCCTAAATCAACATTGCCGGTTTTGTGTGGTGCCCTTTAGCAGCGCTCTCTCCGTTTCCAGACTAAAGCATTGCATGGACCAAAGTGGGGGAAAAGCCAAAAGACTTTGGGTCAAAGAAACCCTTTTGATGCACGGTAGCCACAGACTCTGAACTACAGCTGTGGCAAGCCTCTGTTGGGTGCTTCTCAGCATCAGTCCCCCTGGGCAGCAGTGTGCTTTTGGCTCTTTGAGTCTGGGGGTTGGTTGGCCACAGTAGTGAGACAGCCTCGGGTTTCCTCCAGCTCCACCACATGCGATGCTGTGTGTACAAAAGATGTGATTTTAGCTCGGTGTTGTAGTGGCAATGTGCTCATTTAAGCTTCAGCTACTGGTATTGCACAGAAGGTTGAGGATGACTACAAATGGAAGTGATAAGAGAGAACAGACTTGTTTTCTCTGATGTTTGCTTTGGCTTTTTATTTTTTTTCCTCTTTTTTTTTTTTTGGTGTCATTCTTCCCTCACTGGCTTTTTAAAGCAAGAATTTTATATTGGTTCCTCCAAATTCATGTTTTTGTTCCCAAAAGTGGTGTGATTTTTGCAAGGTGCTGAGAACCAAGCAACTGCTGTTGCTTCTTTGCTTTTTGCTTGAGACCTCCTCCCATTAACTAGGGTTGTCATGAGAAGCAAGCAACACAGTTTCCATAGAAATACCAGCAACTGTAGCTTCCAAAGGGCAATTTCTTCCCTTAGGTTGCTCGTCCATGCTGCTCTGGCATAGCCATAGCTGGGAGGGAGCAAAAGTGACTGCAAGTGACTCATTTCTAAATATACTTAGTGGCATGGGTGGAGCTTTGAGTATGGTGGTGGGCTCTGGTGGTAGTGTTCACTAAGAGCCTGGTTTCTTTGTAACTGTGGTGGTATTGAGTGCCAGAGCTCTTTTAGGCTTACACCGGAATGGGAATGCCCTAGAGAAGTTAGTTCTTTGCTAGTTCAAGAGCAATAAGTAATTGGAAAAGGTGCTTTGTATAGATCCAGTCAGAGAAAAAGGTGGCTTTCAGTGGGCAGCTTTCATACCACTTAGCTGATAAAAATTAAGGAAACTTTTCCCCCCTCAATTTTCCTGATCTTGGTTTTGGGTCCAGCAGCACGATGTGGATTGTTGGAACGCTGGGTGCTGTGTCCTGTGGCCTCGGTCTGTGAGCTTTGCTTTGAAGCTGCTGGTGGTGATTGAAATAGGGGATTTGCTTCATTTTGTTTTGTTTTTGCAGAAGAATTGTTTGTGCTAAAGACTTTGTTACCAGTAAAGGCAGCAGTGAAGGATCACTGAGAAATTTCTTACCTTAGCCTTGCAGCCACTCACACAAATTGATTAGCAATGCAATAGAATGGAAAAAAAATCACACTTTTCTAGGGCACAGTTTTCTTTGCAAAACTTTGCAAAATGGACAGCATTGATTCTGATGAAATATGGAGCGTTTTCAGGTTATTGCTGTGATGAATTAACACTGTGTGTGTGACTGACGTATTTTTCTTTTTTCTTTTAGCTGAACTGGAGTTTGTTCAAATCATCATTATCATTGTGGTTATAACTGTTATGGTGGTAGTGATCATCTGCTTGTTGAACCATTACAAACTCTCGACGCGCTCCTTTATCAACCGTCAGAGCCAAAGCAGAAGACAGGAGGATACTTTGCAGACAGTGAGTACCCACTCTGCTGCCTAATTCCTTCTCATGCTGTGCTCATCTGCATCAGAGGCTGCAGAGAAGCTCTGATACGTGCGACTGTTTTAAAAATCTCTACCGTTAGTTTCAGTGTTTCCTATAGTTAGCTGCATTTATCAGTGGAAAAAATAGAATGCAAATTTAAAATTTGCTGCCTTTGAGTATTTTTAGGCCCTGCTATGTTCTATGAGTATATTGTCATTATATGCTTGGAGGTTCAGGTGTGACGTACTGTTCTCTGCTGTGATTTGGGAGGGAATGAAGGAGAAACAAAGCCATTTACTTCCTTGGATGTGAAGAACTGAGACATGTTGTGACTTCTTGTATATTTACTAATGCCTGGAGTTTTACCACTGTTACTGTTCTGTGGAGCTGCAGGGACACTTTACTGGATCCAGAGCTTTTCCAGTTTTTTCCCAGAAAAATGTGAAATCTTAGGCACAGTATCGTTCCCAGGGACCTGGAGTGGTTAAGATGTCTTGCTGGAGAGTGAAAGGATTAACACTGAATCTCCATCTGGACTCACCAAGGCCGTCCACAGTCCACTCAGTAGTACGTGGGTACCTAACTTGCCTTGTGAGATGGAAGTTTGATGGATGGGTTGCACCGCTTCCTTGCTGGGGTTAACCACAGAGCATCCCTGACCTAGAGGTGTCCCTTGGAGCCTTCACTGCCAAAGCATCCCATGTGTACTAGAGAGATCCTTTTTCTGATGTGCTTTCTGTCATCCTCTGAGCAGTGCCCTTGGTTTGTCTGCTGGCCGTCATGGCCAAAGAGCGGTTTGTGAGGTTCGCTTGGTGATGCACTGAGTTCCTGGCAGCTCTGTTCTTTCCACCTCTTCATTCCATTTCTCTGGCAAAGCAACTGTACGATGGCAACTGAAAGGCACAGTCCCTGATAGTCTAAACTAGTATTCAGTCTAGTGAAGCTTAAACTACCGTTCTTTCCACACGAACAAAGTCTTTCCCTTTGTTCTTTGTTCTCCTTATCAGAAGGACATAGTGAGAACTTCAGGGGGCCAGTCTGGCTGAAAACAAATTGTGGTTTTTTTAGCGCTCTTCCACTGAGGTGACTCTTCCACCTTCCAGGGGAGGAGAGGAGCCACCTCCTTGAGAGGAGGCAGCCTTGCTGCCTATCTGTCCATTCCCCAGGAGTATTGAGCTCAAATTTGGTTACAGATGAAACTAGAGCTTGTGAAACCTTAACCTTGTTGACTTCTGAACTGGAAAAATTGACTGGATTAATTCAAGAATTTCTTTGAAATGGACACACTAACTCAAGAATCACACTTGTGTCCAGAAAATGTTAGCTATAATTGCTATGAGTACCTAAAATGACATGATTTCAGATAAAGGAAACACATTTTCATCTTCACAAATCTTTTAAAATGGCAGTGAGCTGTCAAATGCATGAAGTAACCCATTATTTCCTGTGCATGGTTCGTTAGTACTGACTGTTATTAGAGTGAATGGTGCCTTTTCTCTTGGAAACCAGGGAGGAAGCATCATCTTCTTGCAAATAAGGACATGTAATTTGACAGTGAGGACTCAGCAGCTGCGTTAGTATCCAAAACTGCTCTTCAGTCCTTTTTAAAACTCTGACTCAGTTTCGTTTTGATGGCACCTTTGTAAGTAATGGTGATCACAGACAAGTGCGCACTTTGTAGGACTTGATAATGGGTTGGCAAGAACTGGTTGTTTATTCTTCTGAAAACTGACTGGTGTGGGTTTGTCAGCACAGTTACTCATCTTGGTTTCTGGTAAGCTGAAGCCATTCTTAAAAAACTGCCATTTATGTGGGGAAGAGGACTTGAGAGTTCCTCTGAGGTCAGGTGTCAAATATGTTTGAGCTCTCCCTTGTCTTAGGCGTTAGAAGGAAATTCTGGCAGAAACCAGCTGTGTGCTCTTTGCAGCACAGACCACAGAAGTAGCACGCAGTGTCTGACAGTCAGGAAACAGAAGTATTTGTCTGGTCTTGTGAGACTGGAAGGCACCCATCCGGTCTTGCTGTCCAGGGCAGGTTGCCCAATAGATGGCAGAGAAGACGACCTCATTGCAGCCTACCAGAACTTAAAGGGAGCTTATAAACAGGAGGGAGGGCAACTTTTTACATGGTCTGATAGTGACAGTGGAAGAGGGAATGTTTTTAAACTAAGAGAGCCAAGATTCGGGTTAGCTGTTAGGGGGAAGTTCTTTACTCAGAGATTGGTGAGGCACTGACATAGCTGCCCAGAGAAGCTGTGGTGCCCCAACCCTGGAGGTGCTCAGGGCAAGGTTGGATGGGGCTCTGGGCAGCTGAGCTGCTGGGGGGCAGCCCTGCTTATGGCAGGGGTTGGGACTGGGTGGGCTTTGAGGTCCCTTCTGACCCAAGCCATTTCATGGTTCTGTGGTAGCATGTGCTGTCAGATGCGGGGTCAGTAATATGCATCAGTGTTTTAACCAGGCAGACACTGGTCTGCGTGCAAGTGCTGTTGGGAAGCGGGCTTTTTCCCAAGGGAACAAGCTTTTTGTGGTGTTCAGACTCTGAAAATGGATTTAAATGTTTATTAAGCACTAATGCGTCCAGGGAATGTCATTCTGACTCAGGCCTTTTGTCGGTAGAGAAATGATGAATGAAAACAGAGGAAGTTCAGCAGTATTTTTTAAAAGAGCACAGTAAACGAGCTGGCTAGTTCTGCAATGAGCCATGTGGAGAAAAGCCCTCCTACCTGGCTGAGGCTGCAGAGATGTAGCTGGATCCTGCCTTTCTTATTCAATTGGGCTTTATTTTCTCCATGCCTGTGCTACATTGAGCCATGCACCTTTCCTTTGGTCCTCTATCTCCGGTGATGGTGCCTTCCAGCAGCTGAACTGTCACTGAATTGCACTGATTGCCCGGTTTGCCCACAGCCCCTCTTGTTCTGCTGCCTTTCAGATCTACAGCAGCCATGAAAGGGTGAGATCTCTGTCACCTTCATCACCAGCCTTACACCTGTAAAACCCATGGGCTTCAAAATAATGAAATGCAACGAGTGCTTATGTATTTGTGGGTTTCTGCTTCGTCTGGCTTTCTTCATGTTAAAAGAAAAATAGAAAGGGCCTGGAGGTTGAAATTCTCATTTCCAGAGATGAGAATATTAAAAAGAAGATGAAATATCACTGGGATCCCAGGTGTTAGTAACACTCAAAGGGTTGTAAGGGGACTGATCTCATAAAATACAATAGTTCCTCCCAAGAAGTAGTGCATGCATTCTTGTTCTGCAGATACACTTTTCTGTATGGCCACTGGTTCAACTTTAGTTTTATTTTCTTTCCTTTTTTTGTTCCCCCTTTCTAGACCCTTACCATATTCTCATCTTTTCCCTGGTCTGTGTTTCTTTTATTTCCCTGATTGCTGTGTGGCCTTAAGCAGACCACAGCAGGACATGGGCAGACTTCTGAGCTTTCAGAAGTACTAGGTTTTCCTGCCGAGGTGCAAGCCGTGCTGTCTCCCGGTGTGGATATTAAAATACACAAACCTCAAAAACACACAGACCCAGTTTGCTGCAACAGCTGAGATGGAGTTTAACCGCGGTCTTAATATGAGCAGAAGTGCAAGTTCAGGGGAGAGAACCATGAGCACTGCTGAGCACCAGCTGTGTTGGCGTAAGTGGTGTCTGTATCGCAGCAAATGAAATATTAAGCATTTCCCCCTTCTGGCCAGCCCGATGGCAGCAGGTGGGGTCAGGGCCGCGTCGCTGGAGAAAAGCCATTGTCGGCTTTGGAATGGAGCCACGCGGCAGCCCCAGAGAGGCACGTCCCAGGGGCGCAGGCAGTTGCTGTGCTGTGGGAGAGCTGAGGTGGTGTCAGACGCCGGGGCAGTACTGAGATGAATCGTGCTTGGTGGTGATTAATTCAGAGTGTCATCACCCGTGATTTCCAGGGGGACGTTGAGGGACAACTGATTCATGAAGTGACTTGCGGGGAGGTGCTTAATGAGCTTCTGACGGCACTAAATGGATTTCTCCCTCCCGTCTTGGTGGCTTCTGTCATTACGTCTTTGTCTCTTACCAAATCAATGGGGAAGAAGTGTGGAATGTTGGCGCTGGTCTGCTGCCACTGGGGTCTGTCCTGAGTGCCCAGGCCCCCGAGCACAGGCGTAAAAGTGCTGTGTGCTGTCCCAGAACTGCTCTTTCCTAATAAAAGTGGAAATTCAGGAGAGTGAGAACTGTGAAAATCCCCATGCCAATGAGAACCTAAGTGTATGACCAGAGGAAAGCATAGATGGGAGAGGCCACCCTGCTTGGCCAAACCTCTTCCTTTGTGCCAGACATCAGCTGGCAGGAGTTGGATGCACATTGTGTTCTCCTGCCTGCTGGGAGAGACAGTGTGTTCTAGCTGCTGCTCTTTGAAGTCCGCCACAATGAAGTCAGAACACCTTTAATAAGAAAAGCAGCATTGAGGAGATCTACAGGTGGGACCTGAAGCGAGGAGCGCTGACTCCTGAGTGCTACTGACTCAGTGTGTCCTTGGGCAACTTGCTTCATCTTTAAATCCTGGAACTATAGGATGGCTCGGGTTGGAAGGGACCTCAGAACCCACCCAGCCCCACCCTGTGCTTTGTGCAGGGCCGCCTCCCAGCAGCTCAGCTGCCTGGGGCCCCATCCAACTTAGCCTTGAGCACCTCCAGGGATGGGGTACCACAGCTTCTCTGGGCAGCTGTGCCAGCGCCTCACTGCCCTCTGAGTGAAGAATTTCCCCCTAACAGCTAACCTAAAGGAAGTATGATAATGTTTGTTTCCTTCGCTTCCAGAAGTGAAGTGGAAAAGTGTTGTGAAGCTGGGGAAATAAAGGCCTTAAAGCCTTAAAGCATCAAGTAGTAGAAATAAGCACTGCAGATGTCAGGAGGCAGAATAAGAGTGAGAGTCAGACTCTCCGTAATTCTCAAACCCCTGGTTGGAGCCATGTGCCCTTCTGCCAGACACTGCAACCTTTCCTGCCCCTGGGAAATGCAGATCTTAAAGCAAAGAACAGTCTGGCTGCAATGCTTGTCATTCTGTTGGGGACAAAGCAGCAGTTTTGCCTTGCTCGTATCTGGGACAGAAAGTGTTGCATCTTAGGAGCTTTGATGGACTGCATTGGCCAAGAGGCAGTTGGTGGGGACTTGTGTGTGTGTGTTCCCAGAGCGCTGCTTTAGTGTGGTGTAATATGGCACTGCCACCTAGGGACGCAGTCAGAAACTGCACTGCCTGCTTAATGCTTCACCTGCTAAACAGAGGTGTATACGTACATATATGTGAATGTTAAGTATACATGTTTATGTTTTATTATATAAAATCAAAGGGGAAAGTGAGACGCTCTCAGTACCTGGAATGGGCTGCCCGGGGAGGTGGTGGAGTCACTGGTCCTGGAGGCGTTCGGGAACCGTGTGGATGTGGCACTGGGGGACGTGGTAGTGGGCATGGTGGTGCTGAGTCAGTGGTTGGACCAGGTGGTCATAGTGGTCTATTCCAACCTTTGTGGTTCTCTGATTCTTTGAAATGCACTTCAGCAAGTGCAGTGCTGACTTCTGTTTCTCAGGAAGTACCATTTCAGGCAGAGTTCTAAGTGTCAGAAATTGAAAAGTGAAAAAAAGGGGGAAAAAAGCCAAAAATCACCTTCATGGATTCAGTAAATAAGCAAATTTGTGATGGTGTGGCTTGGTTTAGCTTATTACAGTTTGAAGAGCATACATTTTTATCTGCAATTTATCTTGAGTTAAAAATTCCTCTTCCAGTACATTTCTTTCCTCCTGGCCATCAGTATGCTGATGCTGACCCATGGTAGTTGGGTGGCAGTGAGAACTGCAGGAAGCGCAGTGCTTAAAGGCAGCCTCAAGAAGTCTGAAGCTGTAAATGTTCATAAAATACAACTAAAACTAGTTAGTTAAGTTTATTCAGCGTCCTAAGTTCTAAACCTTGAGTAATCATCATCACTAGACAATCAAAAAGTCATCCTGTTGGATTTAGTAGGTAATGCTAATATTTCAAAGCCTAATCTTAAAATGTATATCTGTAAATTTTCGTGAAGCCCAGAGGCAGGTAAGGTCGGCCAAAGCCAAACTTGCAGACTTAAAATTTGGCTTACTCTGGTGTTACCTGTAAGCACTAGGATTTACCATGAAGATGTGTATCCTTATTTCAGAACCTAACAGTGTTAGAAATGACTGTGGCACAGGGGATGAGTGTGTGAGCTTTCCCTCCCTCTCACTTGTAAATATTGAAGCTCACGCCTGCAGACCTTCAGTCCTAAGAAGGAGCACGTTGAAGTGGCTGAGGCTATCAAGTATCTACAAAAAGGTCTTGTAGGAAGGTGATGTGTGGCCCACAGAAGAAGCAGAGGTGAAAGGTACTCAGGCTTAGCCCTCACTGACACACCTGAGAGCTCCTTGTGCCTATCCATGGTGGTCTGACGTGAGGACTGCCAGTCCCCTCTCCTCTCATATGCCCAGCCTGAGGGATGGTGCTGGAGCTCACACAGCAAAAAAGAAATGATCTGCTTTTATTTGTAGTGCTGACTTTGTTTCGGGTTTCCTTAAGGTAAGGTCCTCAGAACAAGAGAATGTAAATACAAATGCTGCCAGCTCTTACTTGTGTTTTGCTGATCTGGCCGCCTGGAATCATATTAGCTGTCAAATGAAAATCTGCAAGTAAACAGACAAGGAGAGAGCAAGAAGTAACACCTTCTCTTTGTGTAAAGCAACCAGTCAGCCCAGATTGTTCATGGCAGTCCCACATTATTTCATTCTTCCTGCACCCTGAAGAAAGGTCTTTGGGATATTTCCATCTTATAGCACCAGATTTTTTCGTTTCTTCTCCTCTCAGCCCCTTGCCATCACTCCAAGACCGGTGGAGCTCAGGATGCCCCTCTTCATGTTTGTGTTTGGCATTGCAGGTCACTGTGCAGTAAGTTCCTATTCTAGAAGGGTTCAAGGATTAGAAGTACATTCTGTTGGACGCTGCTGATCCCAAGGCTCATCCTTGGTTCTGTGTGCCAGGGCGCAGTATGCAGGTCCTACTGTGTGTCTGTGTGGAAAGCTTTGCTCCACACTGTGCCGCCTCCTTTGGTTCTTCTCAGTCTCCTGCCTTAGGTGGGTAACAGGATGGGGGTCATCACTTCCACTTTCACACTGGCAACATGTTCTGAAGTGACTTTTAAGTAACATGAATGTTGGTGGTGGATTGAATTTCTTTCTGGGCTGGGTCTTTGCTTTTAGCTTTTTCTCTCTTCTGAACCTGAGGGCTTTAGAGGAGAGAAAGTGGCATGAATCATAAAGCCGCACACTTACTGTTGAATGGCAGCCCATGGGTTGTTAACTGGGCATTTTAGCATTGACTACTAGATTTTACTGAATTGCAGTAGGCTTGGAGCCTGCTTGGCGAGCTGCTGATAATTTGATTGCCTGTAATTGTGCAAATACACCCTCAGATATTTCAAAATGTGGGCATCTGGGTGATGGAGGGGTATAAAGGAAGGTGGATACTGGTGTAACTTGAACTACTGCAGTTACACAGTTAGCATTTCTTTAGTTAGCAAAATCTTATATAGCCACTGTAGTACATGAGTCTGCCTATGAGTCTTCCTTCATTACAGGTGTTAGTGAGCAGGGATACTTGCAAAAGGAAATTGTAAATAACTTAAATTGTCAGCCTTCTTTATCTACTCCTCTATAGCTACAGAAGAGAAGTGACTGACAAGCTTTGTTATTCAAAGCATTTCTCTTAACAGCTGAATCCTGTGGGAGATTCCTCCCAGAACAGCTTTCTTCTATGGTGGACTCTCCTGACAAGATCACAGACGGTTTTGGTCTCTGAGTGCCATGCTGAACATCTAGTTAGGTCTATTTTTACATCTGAAATATGTTCAAAGATGCTCTGGTGAGAAAAAGCTGTACAGTAGGATTTGCAGTGTGCATTTTCCTTCCTGAAATTTCTGATGCCTATAAAATCATGCAAGTTTACTTAGCACTAAGAAAATGCTCACAACCATGTATTGTTTCGATTTTTTTCCAGTAAGGTTGAAATTCTGTCCTTCATAGCTTATCTAATTTGTCCTTTTCAGCTTTGAAGTTTTCCAGTAAAATAAATCAACTGCAGTATGTTTTAATTAATTAAAAAATTATTTGAGAAAGAAAATAACAGTACACCTGAAGCTATTTTCCCTTATTGACAACTTTTTCTTCACCCTTTTATTCTGCCCTGAGTACAGCACTAAAACAGGCTGCCGGGGGCTGAGAGAGAAAACACTTTGGCCTGGGAAGGTGGCTGGGAAGTGCCCGAAGAAGGGAACTGGTGACTGAAACCAGTTTCATTGCTGATTTATGGTGGGAGTCGAGCACGTGACGGTGTTGACCAGGGTATTCCTGTGTATAGAGCAAATGTCCCTTCTCCATGGGACATGGCAGGAGTCATCAGGTTTTGTTGTGCACTGTTTCGACTCCTTGTGTCATCAGGACACTGGGCAGCAGAACAAGCTTCATCAGACCTCATGGCAGCCATGTCCCATGATGCGGCTGGGACTGGCTTGCTGCATCCCTGTGGTTTGTGAGGCTGGCTGTTGTGGCTGGTGTCTCTGCACATTCACAGTGCGCTGAGCTTGACCTGCTTGGATGCAGATCTGCTGTTTGTTCCACTTATAGAAAGCGAGAGGTGGGACTTCCCTTAGGTGTGGGTAATCAATGGTTAGAAGCTCACTGTGGTGTTGAGGCAGGATTGTCACGTGACTTTTCTCATGTGTTGTTCCCTTCTGCATTGCAGGAAGGGTGCTTGTGGCCTTCGGAAAGCTCGGTTTCACGCCAGGGTGCTTCAGAGGTACAGTGACATTTCTTACCATCTTTGGCATAATACACATTTGCCTTCTCTTAAGACGTGCATCTACTTAGTAAATAAGGCCTTGGGAGCGTAGATCAAGTATCACATGCATGTGGACATCTGAGCCTGTCTTAACTTCCATTCTTTAAATGTCTAAGACGTTTTCATTAAAAAAATGACATTCTAGCTGTCTGATGCCTCGTCTCCATCAGCAGCTCCCTGCAACTTAGTAGACATTTGCAGGTAAGTGACGTGCAGAGGCTCAGTAATTTTTCAGTGGAATATAAGAGGCCTGTTGTTTTACTCCCTGTATTTTTCTTGAATGTATGCACATTCCCTATCACCAGTGTTTCCCAACTTCTGGCCAGCACAGATCATGGGCCTGTGTGGTAACTTGTGGGTGTGCTGTCCTGAGTGGCCTAGCTCTCCTGTGCAGCTGACATTTGTGCATTTGTGTGGATCAGGGACTAAGGACCCTGTGGGGACCCAGAAATTAAAAGAGCAGTTTGATAGATGTAGGTCTAAGAAGTTGGTGTGTTTGTTGAGATATGGAATGGATCAAGTGAGAAGCAATAGCTCCTCACAGGCAACCTCATACTCTTCCTCTTGTAAATCCTGACCTTCTCCAGTGCTTAATGTGCCAGAAACGTTTTTTCGACTCCCAGTGCAGACATCCTCTTGGAGGCTGAGAGCTGAGGAGGAGGACACCTGCTCTGCTCTCATAGTGAAGGCGTGAGACATGCTGGACCTTCACAAAATATACTAAAGTGACCATACGAATTCTTTGTTAGTGCTGGGTGTTAGGTTAACTCGGAGCAGGAGGGGTAGGCTCACGCTGCAGCTGAAGTTCAATATTGGGACATTTTTGTGGAACTAATTAATAGTCAAGACTAGAGAGGAAAATAATTTGGAGTGTTTCCTATGTACAGAAGCAGATTTCGTTTATCTTAGCTATGCATGTTTTGATGTTAGGAGCTGTGTAGGATCGTCTTTCTTGAAGCTGTTCTGCAGAGTGTTAGATTCTTCTTGAACTCCTACCTCTTCTCTTCCATGCATGTGTGTAGAAGCAGGCACACACAGTATCTGTGGGATCGGACCTCTGAGATAGATGATAGAACCATTTTCTATTAATTCTTCATCAATATGGAGAGCCCTCAGTGCTTTGTTCAGGTGTGGAGTCACGTCTCTCTCTCTTCCCATTGCAGATTATGTATGCTCCAAGGTCCAGGGACAGGTTTACTGCCCCATCTTTTATGCAGCGGGACCGTTTCAGTCGCTTCCAGCCTACTTACCCATACATGCAGCATGAGATTGACCTTCCTCCAACCATTTCCCTCTCGGATGGGGAGGAGCCGCCACCGTACCAAGGCCCGTGCACCCTGCAGCTCCGGGACCCAGAGCAACAGATGGAGCTCAACCGGGAATCTGTCAGGGCGCCGCCCAACCGAACCATTTTTGATAGCGACTTGATAGACATCTCCATGTACAATGGGGGCCCCTGCCCACCGAGCAGCAATTCGGGCATAAGTGCAACCAACTATAGCAGTAATGGAAGGATGGAAGGACCACCCCCGACGTACAGCGAGGTCATGGGGCACTACCCAGGCTCCTCGTTTTTCCATCACCAGCACAGCAACGCTCCTCCTTCCTCGCAGAGGGGGAGCAGACTTCAGTTTCAGCAGAACAATTCAGAGAGCACAATTGTCCCCAGCAAAGGCCAAGACCGGAAACCAGGGAACCTGGTCTAAGTCACTCTCCGAGGTGCATTTGGACTGAAGACAAGAGATTGAAGCAGGGCGGCGGAGGAAGAGCCCCGTGCTCTGGTGCACAATGTTGTTACATTTCACATGGTACAACTTAGTAAAACCAAACGTGCAAACCAGTTGTTTGTTTCTGATTCCTTTCAGGGGAATTGCATGCAAAGCAGATCGAAAGAAATACAAACTTCCATTCAAATTGTCTATGAGCAGTGTTTCGGGGGGTGGGGGGAAGGGGAATATATTATTTTTTTTTAATAAACTATTTCAATTATTTAATTCTGAAAGTAAACTTAGCACAGAAATGAGGCTTGTACAGCCGATTTTGTACTCACTGAATGGTAGAAAGACGAAGGTTTTGCTAGTTAAATGGGGGAAGAATTGGCCAGTTTGCTTTTTTTTTTCTCCCAGGGTGTGCTTTTTTTTTTTTTTTAAAATATGAATCAAAATTCCTGTTTTGTGTGCCAAGGTATAAAGTTGAGAACTTAGATGAATGCAAGGAATTAATTTGTGTTGTGATAAATGTGTTTTAAAAAGTTGCACTATCTTAATGTTTTAAAAATTATATATGAGGGAACTGTTTTATGTGAAGTTCTTCTATATGTTGTCTTTTCACCTGTGGAATAACAATTGAGCCCCAGAAGTGATCTGGAGGAGTCTGCCCCCCTCCCCCCAGGTTTGCTAGAAAAGGGGACAGGACTTAGCCTAACATCTCTTGACTTACACAAATCAAGAAATACAGGGACACTTAACTTGTTGACTTTGCAATAATTTGCATCTGAGTAACAGCGCATCAATGAAGTGTCTTGGTGACTTTCGGATGGAAGAAGGCAAATGTGACATCCCAGCATTTTCCATCACTTAGAGTTAAGCTATTTTGCAGTTCAGACTTGTTTGTTTCACAAAAGACAAAACAAAAGCCCAGATGTGTTGATTTGTATTAATTCTAACGAAGTGCTGCCATCCTTTTCTTAACGCAGTATCGCCAGTACTTAAGGTTTTAGAGATTTTTGTTCTCACTGTAGCCTGAAGTGTATTTAGTCACATATCATGACATTATGCAATAAATTGTTTAAAAACCCAGGGTGGGTTTTTTCCCCTGCAATGCTGTTAACATATGTGAGACTCTGTTGTGCTTTGCGCTCTCCATTGCATCTTTTAGATACTGAAGTTCAGCCCTGGCAATCCATCGCGTTGGAGTGAATGGGCCTTTGTGGCTGTGACCCCCGCGTGGTCTCCGCAGCAGTGCTGGGGCTGGCAGGTGGGAGCGCTCACGCTAAGTGTTGGCCTTCAGCTCTGGAGGCTGTGGTGGGAGGCCTCCTCTGTGCACGTTGTCTCGTGGGCGCCAGCAGGACTGTGCTTGTGGATGGAGGTCACTCACGTAGTAATGAAGCGTCTCTGAGCCTGGCTTTTGTCATGCTGGTCTTAAAAGTAATGGGAAAGTTTTGCCTGCTGGTAAAATGGCACATGAGGCACTTCTTCCCTGCTTGGTTTTGTGTGGAAGCAAATGCAGCACTGGAAGGCAGTTGGTGAATGGTGGTAGTGGCAGCACAAGCACATGAAAAAAGCACAACTTGCACTTAAAATGCATTTTGGAAATGGACTTAAAGTAAGAACCTATGGAGTCTTAGTTTGAATACTTTCTAATATATATGTGTGTGTGTGCGCGTCATCGACTTTTCACCTTTTCTACCCCCTAAAGCCTTGTGCTTGGTGCCCGGGTGCAAGCACCAGGTGCATCGGGTGCTGGCTCCTATGGCCGGAGACAGGACTTCTGCATGGCTTCTGGCTGGGCACCTGAGGCGAATCTTTGATCTATGCAGAGTTTTAATGCCAAAACAGTGTGTGTGTGTCTTTGGTGTGTGTGTGCGTGTGTCGTATAGGCCTCAGCATAGGTTGTTTTCTTCATGAGCTAATTTGGTTTTATGCTAGTTTAGGAAATGTTTGCAGAAGACAAGACCAACCAGTGTTGATTTTGGTTTTTGGTGACTTTTGCTGTCCTTGGGAAGTGAGCTTTGGCCAGACAGTGCGTGTGCCTACGCAGATCCTTTGAGGGTTATTTAGCCAAGAAGCCTTTAGGTGAGAACAGCTGGAACTCGATGGTTGTGTCTAAGCATGCCTGGTTGGGGCCCTGGGGTTGGACCAGTTGAACACCAGCGTCTATCCTGTGCAGATCTCACAGGAGAGAGCCTTGGATTTACCTTCAGAGTCACCTCTTGGGAATATACTTTCTTTGAAGTCAACCCTTAGCCATCCTTTGACATCTCTGTATGCCAGTGAATTTTCTGCGTATTCCATTCATGTTCTTGGGAATTACGGATGTCGCAGTTTCTTGATTGAAGGCATTTTTCTGCATGTGGAAAATGTGAGCCGTTTCACCCATTCTGTAGAAAAAAGTAGTGGAGAAAACAACAACTTTTAATATTTGCTCACCTAGTAGTTGCATTTCTTCCTGCATCTTTGCCTTCTCTTTGTGTGCAGAGCTCACACGCAGCCATCAGTAAGGAATTGTAATGGCCTGGTGCTTGGTGCAGGCAAGCTGTCATCCACTGCTTTCGTTTGAGGGCCTCTTACTGGAGTAGATGCAATATTTCTGAATAAATATTAAGGGTATTTGGTGGGAATCCCAGCAACAGTGTAATGTTACAGAAGCATGTGTTCCTTTTTTGTTGTTGTAGTGAGAGGAAATCTGCCTTTGCACCAGAAACATAATTAAATTAAATAGTGTTATTAATACTTACAGGTTTAGAAGTTGGTATTCTCTGAATGCAGGTGATTCTGTGCAGCGTTTGTGGAGAGTTTCCTTTGAAAACACCCAGAGTTAGGTTCCACAGCCACTCAAATGTGACTTTGTAAGCTACTAAAGATTTCAAAAGCCTTGTAGAGTTAATTATGTAGATTACAACTCCATACTGGTGTTCTACCATGCACAGAAAACACATAATGCACGTGCAGAGTGTTCTGTCTGATGAATCCTATTAGCCTGACCTCTGGCTGCATCTCCTGATCTTTGCTGAATAACCCATCTTCCCAAAATTCACTCCGATGTGCCCAGCTCAGAAATTTTCAGGCTAAAAGAATTATTTTTTTTATTACAAATTAAAGCATCATGACCTCTCCTGTGTCTACCACAAAGACTAGTTCTTCCCTTTAGCGGCTTGGCATGGATCCCTTCTTGGTGCTAAATACATCTGTTTGCTTTCCTGTGGTCCTGCAGGGCTGGATGTGCAGGATGTTCAGCCGTAGGGAAAAGGCTTTGGGAGGAATGTGCTTTGCTTGTGATGGAAGAGGAAGCCGTGTAGTGCTAGAGCACCCCGTGTGTGGCTGGGTGAGTTCAGCCCTGCCTGGCAGTGCGGTGCTGGGCCTGCAGGCTGACACCATGGTGTTGGGGCATGGGGATGCTCTGGAGCAGATGGGTTGCTAGCATTCTGCTTACTCCAAGCCCTGCACATTTAAGCAGGTGGAAATCGATGTTCTAAAATTGTTCTCTGTGGTTTTTTGGGGGGTTTTGTTTTCTTTTCCAAGGTTAAACTGTACGCTTGCTGGTACATTTGAAGATATTTATGATTGTCCCCCGGCTCTCTCTGATCGTTACCATTGAGTTGTGTTGATGTGCACGTGTGTGTATACATACCTGCATGCAAGATTGTGCCTGTGACCTGTTCATCCATTCTCTATGTATTAATTACTATTCCATAATCACCTCCCAGAAATTCTAACTGGCATCGTGCTCCCAGGAGCAATGACAGATCGTTTGTCACAAACAGTGGGAGGCATGAGGAGTATTTGTTTCTTGCTCCTGTGACTGTTGTGCACTGTTTTTGTCAGTTGGGAAGTTTTACTGAGTGGATCCTTGCCCATGCCCAGGTATGCTAGTCCATCTTCCATCCAACTGCTCTCCGTTTTCAGGCTGGGCTTTGAAAAATCCTCATGCTTTTGGGACAGCGCTAATGTAGACCTCATGTGATGATTTATGCAAAGCAAATGTAATTCATGTATTCTTTAAATCTCAGAAGCATGTTATTTCAAACCTTGCTGATGCTAAGAAGGGATATATTACTGGATTTGGATGAAGGTTGGCTTTTGATTACATCTTTGCTTTTTAGATAAATGGCGTTAGGAAGAATTGAATGATGCATCAATGGCCTGAGCTGCCTGCTTGCCAACCAGCGTGGCTATAACTGCTCTTCTAACCTACCCCCAGATTTGTCAGTTGTCTTAAATAGCTGGAAAAGACCACTCATGCTGAATTATTTGAGACCTGTTGAGGTTCCTTGGAACATGGAAAAATCCTTTGTGAGGCTATGTTGGACATACAGAGGTTTCCTGGCCAAGCTCTCTGTATTTCCTCTATTTTGTATTAGTAAACTGAAGCTCAAAATTTTGAGAATGGCCAAGCTGAAAAGGTTGGTTGGTAAGATTTTTTTATATTTAATAGTTTGCCAGTCTTGGTTCATCAGTCAGGGGTGCAAGTTACCTTCTGCCCCACCTCTGCTTGTTGTCGCTGTGCTGGCAAAAGCCCCACTGGGCACACTCGCACCAGCAAAAATGTCATTTTATTGGTATGGCTCCACTTGGGGATTAGCAGGAGCTGCATCACAAAATTCAGCCTCCATGAGCAGTGCTGGAGCCCATTGTCTCTTCCCAGCAAATTCTTTCCTTGTCAGTGGCAGCTCTGTTTGGATGAAGTCCATTACCGTGCGGGTGAGGAGGCTGCTGGTGTTCCCTTGAAAGAGTCACAACTATTTGCATTAAATGCATTTCAGGGCCATGCTGCTTTCAAAGGAAAAACAGCATAATCTCGTAATGAATCTTACTGCAAACTCTCCCAGCTTTTCCTTCTGCCTTGCTGTTTTCTCCCTGTTTGCAGGCTAAGCAAAAGCAACCGGGTGGCACTGGTTCTGCTTCAGCACCAGCAGAGCTTATTTCTGTGTTGGTTGACAGAAACAAACTCATATCCTAGAAAGTTCCCCTTCACCCCAACAGCCACTCTCTGTGTGATTTACTGCTGGAGATGACTCTGTCATTTCTTTGCTGTATTACTGCTGCTGCTGCTGCTATTTTACCCGGTTTGGTACGTGAGCTTTCTGAGATGGTGTGGGATGTGTAGGATCTTGTGGGTGATGAAACTGTCTCTTCTTCCTTTCTCTCTTTGGTTTGTGCTTGTCTGTCTGCTCTGGTAGGGTTATTAATGAGTTATTGATGTACGTGCTAGGTATAATTTTGAGGAGGTTTGCATGTTGGTAGTTTGTAAGCAACTAAGGTGCCTCATGTTCAGGTCTGAGCAGATGGGATCCCCTTGCACTTGAGGGCCTGACTCAGTGCCCAGTGCCGTTGGTGGGAGGACTCTTGCTGACTCCAGGGGGTGTTGGGTCAGGCCTCACGCTCCCACCTTTGTTGTGCCTCACTGAAAATGGTGCTTTTTTGGTTGTCTGTCTTTTTCTTTCCAATTTTGTTAGGTGGGGTTTTTTTTGTTTTTGTTTTTGTTTTTTATGGTGCTGTGTATAACTTGAATATATTATGCACATATCCTACCCAATGGGTAGAACAACAAACACACAAAAACAAATAGATGTTAATACTGTAAGATAATGTATAGATGATACCAATTTTAACACAAAATAATGGCATAGACTTTGTGAATGCCAACTTCTGTGCTTGGTCCTCTTTTGTAAGAAGATTTGCAAATGAATGCATACAAATGACAAGAAGTCTATGTATTTTATTTTCCTATTAAATATCAATATAATATCATAAGGGAAAAAGTTTGAACAAATCCTTCTTGGCTCGCCTGTGTATAGCAACTGGTCGTTGGATGCATCTTTGCTGTGAAGATCTGTTCTTTTTTTTTCTTCTTTAAATGTGTCACTTTAAGAAAAAGGAAAAAAAAGCAAAACAAAGGAAACCTCCACAGCTTTAACCTTGCAGCTAGATGCTTCTTGTCTTGGTCGTTGCCTTGCTATTGCTGAGTTGGACCAGTATTTGTTACTACTTCTCCAGCAGATTAATTATTTATTATCCTTGATTAAGTTGTGGTGTTGCTTTTGTTTCTTTTTAACCTAGAAATGGGCTAAAACCTTTCAGATCTTTTTTTGTCTGCGTCCTTGATGGGAAGTGAAGCTCAGACAAGTGGGAACCAATGTAGACCACCCCTGTGAAATGAAAAGGAGGCCAACAAGAGTTGTGTGTAACCAGCCAGCTCTGCTGTGCTGCTTCCCCGCTGCTGTGCTGCGTGCTGAGCAGAGCGCAGGCCTTGAGGCCTCGCTTTCCTCATGCCCCACTGCTGTGCCGATTGCTGACAGCAGCAGCTGAGCCCAGGTCAATATGTAATATGGCGGGAGGAAGGCCGCAGCCTGGTTGGAGCCAACATGGATACGGAGCCCTTTGTGCTGTGCATTTCAGCTGGTAGGGTGTTGCTGGCCAGGGGACAGACCTGCCCAGCTTCTTGGGTCCCCCCACACGTGCCCATGCCCCATGCGCTCTCGGTGTGGCTTGTTCGGTGAAGCAAATACCTCAGGAAAACTAAACGTGAAGTTCTACTTTAGAGAATTGCAGATACTCTACTTATTTTTCTAAGCTGTTTGTTCTAACTATCCCAGGACGGTAGGTGATGTACAAGTTTGTCGATCCGAGACAGACCAGTCCTCTTGCTGATGGATGCCGGCTGATCTCTCATAGATACCCCTGTCTGTACGTAACTTTTTTATACTTGTCAGGCTTTAACCACAGATGTAACGTAGCGGCGTGTCACGATGTCGTCGAGGTGGTGTTTTTGTTGGCTTTCAGGTGGCAGCCCAGTGCTGGGAGAGCTCCCGGGGCCGTACCTGGGCCCAGTGAAGGCCATGGTGAAGCCCTGTGGGCTGAGCAGCCCCTGGCTCCCACCTGCAGCGCTCACAGCCCGTGGCTCAGAGCACAGCCCTTGGCTGCCCTGGGGCTTCTCTGCTGACCTGAAATTCCAGCCTCACATTTGTCTGTAAATATCTTTTTAAAACCCCCATGGGCGTCCCGTGTCTGAATGTTGACCGTGGCTGTTCTGTTCTTCGTTTTAAAGAAATCCATGCATTTTATGGCCAGTTCCACATCGTCAAGCCTGTGCAGGTAGCTTGTCTCCATCCCTATCCGTATTGAGCTGTTTTATCAGTAAGCACGTACCATAGTGAAGTATGCATATTTTATGACTGTTGTTTGTTAACTCATTTATTGTTTGCTAGGGCACAGAGCAGTTGTTCTGGAAGTTTGTCTTGCCTGGCCATGTCACATCTCTGTTTGCACTGCAGAACAACTTCTGTGCGCCAAGAAAGAAAAGCAAACAAAAAACCCAGGCCTTGACTAGCAGGAGTCTTTACAGAGCAAACCTTTTGCTAGAAGAACCTAAGGTGTGATTTATCGTATCAAAACTTGCATATTGAGTGGACCAAACAGGAGCACATCTCCTTCCAGAGGCACTAATTGGCTTTGAAGCTGCAGTGGCAGGAGCAGATTCTGAGTGTCTTCACAACCGTGTTCACATTTTGCCATTTTCCACAAAGCGCAGTAGGCAGCCGGGATGTTAGAAAAGGTATAAGCAGAAATTAGGAGAGCCTCAGGCATCGCAGAGCCTGGACAGCAAAAATAGTCATAAAATCACCTTAATATCATTTAACAACCTTTTCTACTTGCAGTACCAAGGCTATGTAAGCGCTGTAAGGGATTTTATCTTTATAGATATCAACTGCCCAATGCTGCTGTGCTCAGAGCATTTCATGACGGTATGTATATTGGTCAGGCTGCTTTACTTAAAACTAACCACCCAACGCCTGGTTTTAGAGTGTGGACCCTCTCTTTGTTGCTTCTTGCTAGTTATTTTACAGTGTAAAATGCTTTATTGCTGTATGGATTTTTTTGTATTTCCAACATTGTGGCTTTCAAGATCACACTTTCAGCGTCTCTTATTTCTGTCCATTTTGTTTCAAGTTATTCTGAAATATGTACAGCACTATCAACAATATTTAATCTTTCTTTTAAAATTTTATTGTTGTAAAAACAAATCTATTAAAAAACAATACTTTTTTTTTTTTTACAACTGTATTGGGATTTCTCAATAGTTGTCATGTGACGCTATGACAAACCTGGTTTGCTTTAAGTTTTGTTGTTTTGTTTTGTTGTTTTTTTTTTTTTTTTACCTTTTTTTCCTTTTAACACAATTAATTTGTTGCTTATTTTCCACCATAACTCCCGGTTATATAAAGGAAAAGATTTCAACTGTTGTGTATCTGACTCTTTTAATTGAGCAAATGGTGATGTCCTAGTTTTTAGACCTAAGGTCTGTTATTGCAATACTTTTAAAGGAAGATGTTGCTCTAAGTGCTGTTGTTAGTTTTAAATACAGATTTTATGCTTGTTCTTAATATGCTGTGGTTTAACCATAGCACAGAATTATTAAAAACCATGAAATGCATTTGTCTCCTATTGAATTTCTTTGTGAAGTGGGGGAAAAGGGGATGAAACACGCTTGTCCTTTTTTGTCCTTGCTTTTCTGCTCTCAAGCTGGTAGCTGGTCATTAAGGAGTTGGAGGGTGGATTCAGTCCTTGAAACATGGGCTAAGAACACCGCCTTGATCCCCTTGCAGGCACCCAGTGGCTGCCCCTGGCAGGGCAGTGCTGGCCCAGAAAGTGGTGGGCAGTGCCCAACCATGAAACTGAAGAAACTGATTGAAAAGCGAAAATACAGGATATGGTTCATGCAGGGGAAAAGCACAAATCCTTGGTAATAGAAGGTAAATTCAACTGTCAACAGGTGGTGCCTCTCACTTCACTGTTGGAATGCTTAACAACATAAGAACTGAGCAGTTAACTTCTATTTGTGTTGAAGTAAAACGTGATGCTTCATGTAGCATGACTGTTAATGTAATCCTTGTCTTGGGCTACATTTTGTACTCGGGTCTGTGCTTGCTGATTCCTTTTGGAGAGTGATGCCTAGAGGGAGGTGGTGCTGCAAAGCAGGGGGCAGTGAGTGTGGAGAAGAGGCTGCTGAGGGGGCTGTGCATCCCCAGCTGCATGGGAACTGCTGAGTCACGGCCTGAACCTCTGATCACCTGAGGCGAGCCATGAGTCAGCCAGAGGAGCACAGGTGAAGGCAATTCAGCTGTGCTGCCAGAAGGGGTGGCGCCTGGCTGCACCTCTCCTAGACCTAGTTAAGAGCTGGCTACCAGTGGGGAAGGATCTCGTCTGGAGGTCCCTTCTTCTGGTGCTTTCTGTAGGTGAGCCTAGCATACAGGTAAGCCTTCCGTTTATTCTCCTTATTATCCTAGTCTATTTTGCCTAACTCTCTTATAACATCTTAATATCCATTGATTATACACCAGCTCACTTCTGATGCCCTCCTTCAGGAGCAGCCCTTGGGCTGCCTTTGGGCAGGAGCTTTCTGCTGTTCTCTACAAATGGCTTCCTTATTTAAATGCTGCAGCACTTTCTGCTACCACCATTTAGAAGTGTAACAGTTCTCTTTCCATATAACCACCCAGAGTTGGCATCTCCCCCTCCACAGCATTTTAATTCTTCCTTGGTGCTTAGAAAGTAGCTGGGGCCTCAGCACTTAGAAGTGCTCCAGACCTCTGAGCGTCTGCTCCTCCTCTGCTGTCTGAACCCTGAACTCCCTGGAAACTGCTTTTTTTGAGACTGCTTTGATCTTTTACATAATCAGGTTTTAATTGTATTTATATTTGTTTTATAATATGCCATTCTGTTTGATTGTGTTTTAATATCTTTGCCAATGGTTGCAGCTCAGAACTTGGCTATAAATGGGATGTCTCATCTCAGTAGGGTTACTTTTCCTGTTTAAAGATTAATACAGTGGCTGCTGCAGTCCTGTGAAACCTTTCGGTCTGGCTTCCAGGCTCCCCACAGTATTGCCTCTCATTACAAACACCCTGGTTGTACCACTCCAAACCCTTTTCTTCCCCAAGACCGCTCTATAATGAGGCTCGGTTGCTTAGACAAAAATTAATTAGGCTTCTCTCATTATCACTGTTTTGATCGGTCGTGCTTTAAATGAGTTCTAATTAAAATGCACATTTTAAAAACCTCACTGCTGAATCCAGTTCTCATCACTTGCTTCTGCTGCAGTGATGCCCAGCTTTTGTTCCACGTGCATTGTGCCACTTCCACACAATTCCAGCACTGGGAAAGAATAAAAACTTGGAGGATTTTTTTCTTTTTTGGCTTGTTTTCTACTTTTTTTTTTTTTTCTAGGCCGAGTATGAAATGATTACTCCTGAGAGCAGAGGTTAGAGCTGAGCTAGCCCATTCTTTTCCACGTAGTCAAAGTGACGAGTTACGTTTCTCAGTACCCCATACAGTTCACAACATCAGTTACTCTCAGAACATTCCTTAGCATTTGAGAAATCACCTACCATACTTAGTGCTGGTTAACTGCCTGCTTCTGCTTACCTTGGGTGCTACAAATCACCATTAGATATTAATTAAGTTGGAAGGACTCTGGGATGCACAGCAGTGCTGGACTCACACTGGGATAAAGGCAACATGCTGGATGCCAGAGGATTTACAGACTGCACGTGGAGTGGCAATGCTGAATGCTCACTGTCCTTTGTAACACGTGCAAACCAGCAGATCCTTACTGCAAAATACTCTGTACTCAGTAACAGGCTTCTGCTACAAACAGCTTTGCACAGAGGTGCTAACGCTGCTTTAAAGATGCATGGAGAGGGACAGGGCAGCACACAGTGCAGAGCCTTCTCCCCACCTCCATCGCTTGCGGTCCCTCCTGCAGTCAGGTGCTTTCTCTCCCCGCTCCTTCTGCCATCTGTGTGCTTTTGCCTTGTACACAGCTATCATCTCTCTGGGTTTCGCTGGTAGTTTCAGGGTTTAAAAAAAGCCGTCGGAATGCAGCCACCCTTTGCCTGGAGAGAGAAGGCAGTTTTTCCACGGAGGACAAAACGTCACCCTTGAGCCCAAGAAGCTCCCTTCAATGCCAATGCCAGCTCACTCCAGATTAATTTAACATTTGCAGACATTACAGTGATTGACAGTGGAGTTGAGTGGAAAATTCCGATTTAATCCCACTCTGTGTGCCACAGACATGGCTCAGACAGCTTGACCTACATTTAACCCTAGACAGCAAGAAACTCCCAGAGGAAAAAAAATACAAACTAGTTTTGTCCTCAAAGCTCTCAGAATGTTACAGTTTATCACATGTCCCCCTGCATAGGCATACATGTGCAATTATGTTAGCAGTCTCTGAGTCTTTCATACGCTGAGCCAAGCTTGCACTAGTTGGCTTTACTTAGTGAAGAAGCCATATAAGCCAAATTGAAAGCATTAACACATTTTCATACCCTTTCAGCAGGGTTTATGGCAACAGCTGAATGTATAGGAGCTGTTTATTTTCCTACAATTGGGTTAGGAGTCTAAGTAAGTGCTTTCCGATTTGTTTCCAGCTGCAAACTTGACAGCTGTCTGAAAAAGCCAATGAGCTGGTGTCTTTCCCTCTGGAGAAACCTGACGGGTAGGGCTTAGCAGGCCACTGCAAAACTGCTCTTCTGGCCACTTTGGCCCCCTTTGGCTTTGCAGTCCAGCTGTGTGTGTTTTAGAGGGTCAGTGGTGCAGCATTAGCTGCTGCAGCTTCTCAGTGAGAGGTGCACTGGTGCATGTTGAAAGCTGTATGGCTGAGTGATTGCATCAGCTGCTCTGTGCGAGTCCTCTCACCTTTTTAGATTATGCTTCATGTTCCACCAATACTATGCTTGCAGATAAGAAAACATGCACACTAGCTCAAGCCATATGCCAGGGGAAATGGACGCTTTCATCTCAACTAAAACTATACTCCAACAGGTAAATGATACCAAGCAGACTAAAATCACCATCTGACAATAACACTGAAGAAGTAGAGAGCCGCTCTGGGCTACAACTCTTCTCATAGCAATTGCCACACAGCTTGTCAGTTACTCCTGACTGGGACATGGGAGATTGTGGGAACATCTGTTTTCCCATATGGCTCTGCTCTTTATGGAAATGGAAAAGACTCAGGCCTTCACCTTTAGGGATGGATGCTGGCACAACCACCATTGTCCCCAGTTTCACAAGATAGGCCACTTGGCTAGCCAAAGCAGCAGTTAGAAATATTTCATGTAATTACAGAATCACTGATGTTGGAAAAGACCTCTAATATCATCTAGTCAGCAATCCACTTGCCACCAATATTGTCCACCAATCATGTCCCTCAGTGCCACATCCACCCATTCCTTGAACACCCCTAGGAGTGGTGACTCTACCACCTTCCTGGACAACTTGTGCCTGTGCTTTACCTCTCCTTCTGAGCAGAAAGCCTTCCTAATATCCAACCTGAACATTCTCCTCTTTCGTTTTTTGATGAAACTTTACCCAGTTGTATTTAGTTTGTTTTCATTTTGTTTTTTCCTTTTTTTTTTTTTTTTTTTAACTACCAAACAAGCCTGTGTATCTTTCCCTGGGTTCCCCAGTTGTAGTTGTCCAGTCAATTGCTTAAACTCAAACCCAAACTTAATGCTACATGTTGCCCTGTGGCCTTATGAAATCAAGATGTATTCTTTCTACTTAGAAGATCATCTTCATCAAAATAGCCGGATAACTGCCAGGGGATAATTACAGCTCTCTAATTATTATTGTTGCTGACGGTAAGTGATGAATAAGGACAAATGCAGCTCAGTGCTCCAAGCTGACACCCATGGGGAACACAGAAATGTGTTTTGATGAGGATGGTCACATGGACAGCAGTGACCCAGGAGATGACGTGGCAGGTGCCCTGCTGGATTGCAGCGTGCTGCCAGGGGCCAGGGACTTTCTCTGCCACCATTGAGTGCCCCTCCAGCAGCTCCAACCCTGTTCTCCAAGGCAAGGGAGGGGAAATCTCTCAAATATTTTCTCCAATGGCTACAGTCCCTCTGGGTCCTAGGTGTTGTGGTTGATGGCAAGGTGAACGAGTCCGCAGTGTGCTCTGGCAGCCCCGAGGGCCAGCTGTACCCTCTAACCTTCCAACTCAGGATATCTTACGGTTTTAGGATTCTCAGGCCATTGGAGAGTTTCTCAGTGGCTGTGGCATAGGTGCTTCCCCATCTAGCCCTTATGCTGTGATTGAAGGGTATGGAACCACATATTTATGGCCAGAAAAGCCAGCAGGATCCATGAAGAGCCAGAGGGCACCCAGGAGGACTGTGTGGCGAGTTCTCCTGGGTCTGACTCACAGCTCAGCCCAGGACAGGGATATGGGTGTGCTTGATACCTGCCAGTGGGAAATCCCATCCCAAGTGGTCTGTGGGTGTCAGCTCCTCTTCAAGCTCCAGCCTTTATTTGGGCCGTGACTTTTTCTCTCACCCCATCTGGGGCTGCAAATTTTACTTCAGCCCGATCTTGGACCGCTTCTTCAGCTTAATTCCCTTCTTGGGTCATAACATTGCAGCAAATTCTACTTTCAGCTGCCATGTCAGCTGCAGCCCCATCATGGACTACAGCTGTGACTCTGGTGCAGCTGTGGGCCATGATTTGATTGTCTTTCACTTCAGTGCTGTCTTAGTTTCAGGTTTAGCCCTGTCTTATATTATGATTTTGGCTTCAGCTCCATCTGGGGCTGTAAATTCAACTCTGGTACTATCTTGGGCTGCTACTTCGGCTTCAATCTGGTATCAGGCCATAATGTTTATCCCAGTCCCTGCTCAGAAAGCTAATGCAGCTTTGGCCTCTGTCTTTGCAGTGACTTTGGTTCTTCCTCATCCGAAGCCATGACTTTTGCTCTGGCCCAATACTGGGTTACCACTTAGACTGTGACTTTGGCTCTACCTCTATACTGGATTGTGACTTTGGCTTCACTCTCTGGAGGGACTCATGTCTACTCTGGTCCTTGCTTGGTCTTCCTTGGCTTCTGCCCCAGCCTCATGGACTGTGACTTCAGGACCCACCCCATTCTGGTCTTGTTTGACTATTTTGGCTCCAGTCCTCCCTTCAGCTGAGACTTTGCCTTCGAACATTGCTTGGGGCACAGCTTGAAGTCCTGTCTGGATTGGGTCCTCCTGTCTCTGTCACTGTTTCCTGTCTGGGCTCTTACGGTGCCTCCAGTATCATCTTAGGCAGCTGCTTCACCTCTAGCCTGCTATTGGGCTGCAACTTCTGCCCAGGAGGCTACTGCACATCTGGTCCATGTTTTGGCTGCTTCTTCCGATCCAGCCTGGTCTGATATTGGGCTCTACTTTGTCACTGTGTCACCAGACTGTGACACTCGGTGCAAGACTTCAGGTCTGACTCCACTTCTGCCTGTAACTTCAGCCCCATCCCAGTTGTAGGCCATGATTTAAGCTCCAGCCACCACCTTGGACCTCCGTCTTTCAGGTCTAGCCTGACACTGGGTTGCTACTTTAGCAACAAGCTCACTGTGCAGCTTTGGCTAGGCCTGGTAGCAACTTCGGTTACAAGCTTCGGCCCCATATCTGTGGCTTCATTTCCAGCTTTGACTTTTGCCCTGGCCCAATAGTGGGTGCTGTGGCTCCAGCTGCTATTCCCTCTCGGGCAGTGACTTTGGCTTTGGTCCCATCTTTGGCTCTGGCCTGTGCTTGGCTCACAACTTCTGTTCTGACTCCATCTTGAGCTATGACTTCCCTGAATCTTACACAGGCCTCTGATTCTGCTCAGGTATATTTGGGATATGAGTTCACCCCTAGATCTTGCTCAGGCTGCTATTTCAGTTCTGGAAACTTGTCAGGCTATGATTTTGGCTTGAACTTGCCTCGAGCCTTTATTTGGGCAATGCCTTCAGTCTCACCATGGGCCACTAGAACTCTGGCTGCTTTTTGGGCTGCCACTATGGCTCTGGCACCACTCTGGCTCCTGCCTCATCTCAGGCTTTAACTTCAGATCCAGGTCCTCCTTGTTTGCTGCTGTGGATCCTGCTTGATACAACTTCATTTCCAACTCCTGCTCCAGCAGCCACTCAGAACCCTCACATTCATGCTTATCAGCAGCAAAGTCAGTGTAATGCTCTACAGGATTGCTGTATATGAGGGAGAAAGAAGGCAGAAATTGAGGAAGTCGCTAAAGCAGCAGTTTCTCCACTGCCTGTATGGCAGCAAATTCCTTCACCCTGGTCCCATCAGATCTTTGATGGTTCTGGAAAGAGGCAAGGACAACTCCTCTTCCTTCCAGGGGATGAATCACAAAACCTTTCTCTTTCCCAAGCCACCGCACCTGCATCTCTTCCTTCTGTGCTACCACATGCACCTCCTGAGGCTGCTTCACATTAAGGCACACTGCCATCACATGTGTGCCAACTGTGGGCAGCACAGTGCCCCTGTGCAGCTCCTGCCTGGTGCAGGGAAGAGCTGAAACACAACTGGCACTGAATGTCCCAGCCTCCAGCCCCAGACCATGCCATGCACAGTACAACGCTGCCTTCCCCCCCCCCCCAGTTTTCCATTTTCCCAGTCTAGGTCAGAAAAGCATGTTCAAGGACAGTAAGGAAAAGTACACTAAAAGAGGAGGAGGAAAAGTATCTCAACTCCAATTCTAAAGTAGTACTCACCTCAACACTCTCAAGAGCTTGCAGTTAGAGAGAATTCCTTTTTAATAGTAATTGTCAGAAATGTGGCACTTTACATCTTCAGGACACTGAATATACAATGATTATTCCTCACAACAGCCCTGTGAGGTAAGCATTAGATTGCAGTTACTATTTTGACACATGGACAGAGGCAGAGAAGTATGCAATCAATCCTGCACAATTGAGTTAATGAAGTTCAACGGACTTAAAAATGGACAGGTTCTTGGTGACTTCACTGACAAAGTAAAAGAGTGGGGTAGAAATGATACTTTATCAGTTATTTTCTTTTATCTTAGTTACAATACTTAGGGTCCAACTCTGCTGCTTTACTTATCTATCTCCCTGCAAAAACAAAAACAACAAAAAAACCAACAACCAAACAAAAAAAACCAAGCCCACAAAAAAACCCCAACATCTTTAAGCAAAATGCACATGCAGAGATTTACTAGGAAGTGAGGGCCATTACAGAAACAGGAAAAAAATCCACTCAGTTCAGCCTAAAATTTGAGTAGAACTAAGAGAGAAGCTTGCCAGTTTAGTCAAATAGAGCAGTTTCACCTTTAGTCCTTTCAGCATTTCGGGTACAAACAAGTATTTGCTTGATGTAAGAAAACATAGAGTTTTCTGCTAGACTGCAATCACTGTCTCAGGAAAGCTAAACTGTACTACAGACATCCAAGAGATTCTTGGATAGGAAAAGAAACTTTGGGATTTAACTCTGACTTTGCATGTATTTAAAAAGTTCCATTAGTATACCTATTTTTTGAGTAAACCTCTCTTCTGAATTCTTTTTTTTGTTGCTATAGGACTACCATGAAATAATAGAACAGTTTTGTAAACTTCAACATAATAAAAAAAAAACTAAAAAGTTTTTAATATACAATAATTGATTCATTGTAATAACTTTCTACTGAAAATCAACTTTAGAAAAAGACAGTATAGTTGACAGTATGGCTGTTGTGATTAACTCATCTTCCTATAGTTTGCAGTTGAGATTTCTGAAAAGATGCACTTTCCAAGAAAGGTTTGTAGCCGTCCCAAACTGTGAACTGTCACAGATCAGCTGAAGTCCATGTAGCTGTTATGAATTCATTTACAGTGAGTAACTAATCCGTTCTTTTCTTCATGTGCAGTATCAGTGACAATGGTCTGTCTCCAAGTCGAGAGATGATCACGATTAAGGAGGTCTGAGATTACACTTAGAAATACAAAATAAGTGTTCTTCCCCAGTAGAGACATCTCCATTCTCACTTATCGGAAGGTTCAGTCCGATGGGATAATGGCTGTGCACTAAGATGGAGGAGTAAAGTAGTGGCTTTAATATGAAATCATCTTCATTTTGAAAAAAGAAAAAAAGGGGGGGGAGGGTTGAGATGTAATTGTTGACACTATTACCACTGGATGTGAACTTCTCATGTGAAACTTATTCTTGCTTCTGTTAATTGAAATTTTGTCACAATTTATCTCTCCCAGGAAACTTCAGCCTTCAAGAATATACATAATTCTATATCCACAGTGAAGCTGTAGTCTGCAGACAAAAAAACCAAAACAACAAAAAAAACTCAAGAAAGGTCAGAAGTGCACTTTGTATCTCCTGCCTCAAAAAAGGTTAAAGTGCTAAGTTAGAGATCTCCAAAAATTAAGCATCTCTTAGTCCTTTATTTTTTTAAACGAAACTTTATCTTTGGTTTCTTGAATCTTTTCCGTGATTTTATCCTTTGTTTCCTCCATTTTCCCCGTGATTTTATCCTTTGTTTCCTCCATTTTCTCTGTGATTTTATCCTTTGTTTCCTCCATCCTATCTTGTAAATATTCCTTTACTGGTGGTGGTGTGGACATGTAGCCTTTCTTACGCAGATATTTAACAGTGAAGGATGTTCCTCCCAGAGTCACAGTATATCTGGCAGGAGTTGCAATCTTAAAGAAATAAAACAGGACAGTACTATCAAGCAGAATGCATTTTTAATATTAACAATGTACGTTGACCAGTGTCAGATACTGAAAATATCTTCTGTTTGTTAAGAATTAAAACAATTTACAGTACATGCTGCAGAAACACATACCTCCTACTTAAGTATCCTTTTGACAAACCAGCACAGGCATCAGAGTTGCATTTTAAAAAACCTCCCTAAGCAGTTTGTAGAAAGAGCACTAACTGCCTCAGAATGCAGTACAGAACAGGCAGCACGTGAGCACTGAGCTATATGTAAACAAAGAAGAAATACTAACAGGGTATGCTTTGAATTCTAAAATCCACAAGAGTACAGGTATCTAACTTAAGTCTAAAATTAGGACCCGCTTATGGAAAGCCAAAGCTAAGAGAGACCTTAAGAAGTCAGCTAGCCCAGCATACAATGACCAGGTTTGTTATCCTAGAAAGTTTAAACAAACTTGTTCTTTCAGGACTTCAAAGATCGATGTATCATCTTCTCTTTGCAATTTATTCTAGCGCTTTCACGTCTGCCAAATCTCACATCTACAATAAAACCTTTGTCTTTAACCGCATTTCTTTATTGATCTCTTTCAGGCACAGGAGTAATTGGCAAGAGTAATGCTTTCATATTTAGTTGGGGGTGGGAGGGGCCTTAAAAGAACAGATAAGCAGCATATCACATCTGGAAAGGAAACTGATGAGTGGCATTCAAAGTGAATACGTTACTTTGTTTTTGCATTGTCTGACATATTTCTGGCTCCCTAAAACAGACTTTGCACATACAACAATTAAACGAGAACCAAACCTAAATCTAAGTAATTGATTCGAGTGGACAGTGAAAGTACTTGACAACAATGGAGGAAGACAAATCAATTCACCTCCAGACTATTAAATAAATAAATAAGTAAATAAATCCACCTACGCTTGTCTGGAAATCATAAAGCATTTGAAATTTACTTCTTTATCCCTGTTAATTATTTCAGGGATACAGAGGACTAGCTTAATTGTAATTAGATCTCTGAGAAAAGACAATCATCCTGCAGCAAGAAAGTTATTTTAGAAGTACAGACTCTTTAAAGGAACACAGAGCTCGTACTAACTTGCATGTGACTATTTGTATTACAGAAATGAATGCTGAAATGTGTCTAACTATCAAAGAAACAGCAATATTTTTTTCCTGATTTAAACAAATAAACACTACTTATTTAACTAGGCAAGATATAAAGCTTGTTTGCAAACCATTAAAATACTTACTTTATACAATGCGTATGCAGTTAGTGCATTTCCACTCTGGGAATTTTTCAGGATGTCTACTATCCTGTCTGGTAAGCCAATCAACTCTAGGAATGGAACAACATTCACTCCTCTACCAAAGAGAAAAAATAATTGAAAATGAATAGGATGGCATACGAAACCCGAACAGTGGTCTAGAGCATCATTTCCATTCTTAAACTCAATCATACAAACAGTGCACTTATGTTTTGTATGTGTTGGTAAATTGATGTGTTGCTTCCCCCCCCCCCCAAGCATTCCACCAGGAGGCAGCCCATTTACATTACCCCTGCTGAGCTGAGCAGCTGCAAACCTAACCTGCATTCCAGCTTACTACATTTGGAGGTGCACAGATAGAGTAGGTTCTGAGGCAGCTGCTCAGGTTCCAGTTGTGCAAGTTCTGTTCAGTCCAAAATATTTTTTTTTCCCCTTTTGAAACCTCAGACTAATCTGCTCACAAGTCGAGGGCCCAGATTTCAGTGTCCTCCCTTCACTTTTAAATGAAACAAATGGAACGTGCAAAAGGATGCAAATGTTATATGCACAAGACTGCAGGGCTTTTGTGCTCATCTGTTCTATCTGGTTAATACTGGTTAATACGAGGTGGCGGCATGGGTGGAATGAGCTCTTACTATAATGTCTTTCTATCTGAAAATCAGAGAAATTGTATCAGCACCGGAACGGGGGAAAAAAAAGGCAGTCCTCCTTTACACTGTGAAAGAAAGCTACATGCAGTTATAGATCTGATACCTCACTTCCCCAAATTTAGAAATGTATTATTAGCATCATCATCAATTTCTATCTACTATTTCCAGCATTTTAAGTGTTTCTCTATGCATGTGATCACTTTAGCAGCAGGATCAGGAACAGTATCAGGCAGGAATTTTCTAACAGTTACCAGAATCGACAAAGGCTTAATTCCAGAGAAGAAAACTGAGATCTACTAAGACCTAAAAGACAGTGTTAATCAATGCTGTTAAATAAACCACGGCCATTTAGTCATGCACCATGAGCAGTCATTCTGAAAGTTATTCTACTTCAAGAGAGTGCTACTCCTGTAGCACAACAAATCAGTTTTGTTATGATTAGTTCCTACTTAAATATTTCAACTGCTTTCATCTGTTAAATATGTATTTTAGCAGCTAACCTAAGCACTTCAAGAAAACAAACTTGAAAAGCCTGGATGTGAGTATCAACTTGGATTCATCCAAAGCAAAATATTTTTAATAGCTCCAGACCTTTATTCTTCCAACGTGAGCTAAACTTAGAATGACATTTGGATCTATAGCTCCTAGAAAGGGCAATGATGCCAGCTGGTTAGAGTCACTAAAACAAACACTTGTGTGGTAGGGCATTCTGTTGTCAAAGCCCCATCCTTGCCACCAGAAAATGTCATTGTTTCATATGTTCTATTATTAAATATGCAACACTAGCAATCCAGAGATAAACATTTACTTATATTTAGCAAACCATTTCCACACAGACAGTGCTCTTTCATCTGAACTAATAGTTCCTAGCTGATGTAGTTCTTTGTAATAAATGCCATTTTCCAAAACATCACCTGTCCCACACTAAAGAAGTTTAAATTAGAAATATGTAAGGACTTTTTTTTTGGCCACACAACTTAATTTTCTAATTAAAAGTCTGTGCTACAGACTTAGAGTAACTTTTTTCAGTAGGGGAAGGGAAAGACAGGAAGCAGAAATAAAAAAGGAAAGATGTATATTTTGTGAGGAGCTCAGAGTGAGGTAAAAGATTTAAAAATCCAGTCATAGGAGAAGACTGGGGATGAAGGGAGATGGAAGGGGTGAAATATCCTTCAAATCCAAAGGCAAAGAACAGGTCTATAAAGATTTTATCTAACAACTCAATCGGGATTCCAAATCTCCAAATTTATATCTGGTGGAAGTTTACTAATCATTTCAATGCTGTTTATATCCATGCATATTTCGGGGAGAGCTACATTCTTGCAAATACTACATTTCCTAATGCAACAAATGCACACCCAGTATACAGCAGTCACTGCATGAAAACATTAAGTAAACAACAAGCTCATGAGCCCTACATACTTTCAGTATTAATCTTATGCTTCAGGTAAAAATGTGGCCTCATTTCTCTATCATGTACAGAGGCATTTTTTAGCACAGACTAATAACTTACATCCTTTCACCTGTGAAAGTCCAGGTCAATTAAATAGCAGCACAGCACACTGCAACATAATATCAACTTACTTCATGGCTGCATAGTAAAAGGTTCCAAACCACACAGTGGAAGTCACAAGATGAACGGGAATCATGACTTTTCCATACTGTTTAAAAGTTTTCTTGAATCTTTGAACAAGGCTAATTGATTTGTCTTGTAACGGATCAGGATCTGAAGCATCTGACTCTACAGGGCTCTGCTTGGGTACTTCAGTGGCTGAAGTCAAAGCTTCTCTCTCTTCTGGTGCTTTCCTAGGAGTGTCTGCTGGCTGTGATGAAACAGCGCTGCTCTTTGAGGCAAAGAGTGCTGCACCTGCATGAAGACATCGTTTAGGAGGGTCCAGTGCCAAATTCACTTTGCATCCAACATGAGATGCCACCGATGGTCCTTTTAAGCCATGAAAGGCACCAGTGCGAGGAAACAACAAACATATCCCATGGGCCAGCTGAGAAGCAGTATGTAATACACTCCTTTGCATCTTGATGAAGTGGGGCTGAGGTTTCTGCAGAGAAGAAACAATAGGGAAATTGTAAACAAATTCCATTCCAATTAACTGATTTGCAATTGCTCAGTGTTACTTAATTCTGAAGTTTTCTCTTTTCCTATTCCTCTGCTTCAGAAGGTTTTCCCATCTTCTTTCACAGAAACGGTTATTTTCTAGAATTAAGCAAATCCTGTTAGATTTCACCTCTTCACTTCTGAAATAAAATATCCCCTTTGAGCCCCTCAATGCTCATTCTGCTGCCTGAAACCATTTTTAAGATGTTTAGTGACACCTACTGCTTCATCTGCACAATATGGTACAGGTGCTGAAAAGTTACTTCATTTTTAGGAGTAACTGGTATCTCAGGTGATACTTCCAACCTGCACAGATGTAGTAAGACCTGACCGGAGTGCTTTAGTGATAATGGGATGTTCTTAAAGAGATACCACACACAACATAATTAAAATTAATTATGGTATTGAACTAAGAGAAAAAAATCATAGTTAGGAACAAAATAATCCCTGTAATCTCAAATGTTACGACACAAAGAACATTTTAAAACTGCAGATCATCCTCTTCTAGCCTTATGATTTATTAGTTACTCTTGAAAGTTTATAAGAACCAGTGTGAGGGTCTGCATAAAACAAAACAGGAATTTTGTTTGGTATGCATAATAACTTGTAACAGCAAACTACTGAATAACCAACTTTCCTTCCCACAAAAGAAAAATGGCTCCAATTGATTTTATATAACTAATGCCAGCTAAGTCAGTTATGTTACAACATGCAAATCTTCCTGATGTTTTTAGGTGCGTAACTACCTTAGTAAATCTTGATGCAAACTAGAAATCGTTCAAGTTTATTTAAGCTCCACAGTCATCTTTGCATCTCCTTCACCTACTACAGCCTTTATATACATTTTAATCAGGTTTTTTCATAGTTAAATCATCTAGGTTATTGAAAATGGTAAATAATTCATAATATAAACCGTGGTTTAAAATAAATGAACTCATACATAGCCTTTATTGCTTTTCAAATATGCAACAAAAAGGAAAACATTTTATCTTCAAAAATTGCTGCTCTTCCAATAGTTCCCTCCTTTCAAATACGTGTCTTGAACATATTGACAACTCTGCCAAAGTAGAAAAAAAGACACATTTAGAGAAGATACAAAGAACAGCCAACAGATGCTATTAACATCTCTGGTCAGTCTGAAACCTTGCTTACTGAAGATGCACCAGTGTGGATTCCATTTTGGACACTGACAAAACAATGGTAGGGCTTTTTTTTTTCCTGCATAAGTTCCTGGGCTCTGAATTAGTGTTTCATTCCAAGTTCAAGGACTTAAAAAAAAAAAAAAACAAAAAACAAACTTAAAATTCTTAAAATTCCCCTCAACAGGAGGAAGCAGTGGGGTCACCTCAGTGTGTTCAACACTCGTCAGTCAGTGGCTCACTGTGATGGGTAAATAAGTTGCAGGAACTTTGCTGAGGGAATTAAGCGTGCTTAAAACTCAACAACAGCCATAACTTCACTACTGGCTGAAAGCAGGGGAAGAAAAAGGATCGCTGCCAAGACTTGTTGTGCCATTTTTGTTCTTTCTTTATCCTCAGATGGACCTGGAGCTCACCAACTACAGGGTTGTTCTCGAGGATGTAAGACTTGCCTGACCAAAGGGAAGTTCTCTGGAGTAGATCCTAAAGAGGTCCTGAACCTTGTAGGCACGTATGACAGTATACTCCAGCTACAATTCTGAGAACCATCTTACTTTCTTTTTGTCTGCTTTAAAAAGCTTTTTGTTAGATACTTCATGTCTAAATAAAGGTTTTGATGCAATAGGGTTTACATTTGAGAGAATAGAACAGTTGGAAATTTCCAAGAGATGCTACTGTCTTACAGGGACTTGTTTTATTTTACATATCTGAACACAGAAGAGACCTTTGAAGTGTAAGTTGAGGATGACACTAATGTCGAGTAGGACTATGAGCCTAGAAGAGGAAAAGTGCTATATCTGCAATGGATAGAGCAGCATGTAGGAGAGGCAAATTAATAAAATGATATAGCATACACCTTATAAATTGACTTTAATTAACAAGTACTGTTAAAAGGGTGGTGGATACAGCTGCTCAACTGCAGTATTTTAATTACTTTGTTCAGCACCACAAACAACTCTTAAACGAGACAGACAACCCAAAGCATACAATACAGGTGTCTGGATATGGAACTGTAGTTGTTTCATCCTTCCAAAACACAATAGGCATCCAGGGCAATCTATCCTTTAAGACGTGATTAGTGCGAGGAAGTTTCCAGGCTCCTGGACACTCAACATGCAGCAGGAAAAGAAAAAAAGTGTCAGCCTATGGATTTGAGGCATTATTTTATTCTCTAAGTACAATACTTTCCTCAAGAAAATAATTAGTTACATGAGTTGTACAACTGCCCCTGTAACTTACGGTTTTCAAAACCCCTTAGATTTTAAGAAAGGACAGTAACACAGATGTTATCTACAATGGCACTGGATGACTTCTGAAAAGTTCTTTCTTAATTGCATTTAATTCCATTATTTGTTTTCCATGCTATTGCATGATGCTGCAAGAGCACAGAAAAAGAAAGAAGCTAAAATCTTCAAACACCGAGGTGGAAAAGCTGGTGGAACATTGTATAAAAACTGGGCAAAGGGAAGAAATTTTGAAGCATCTTAGCTTTTCCATTAGCTTTATCATAAATATGAAACAAGAAAAAAGAGTAAGAAGAACAAACTAACATGGTGACATCTAATGACAAATGCAGCTGTTCTCTGCTGTAAGAATCTCTGGTGGAGAGTAACTGAATTGATGCTAGTATGACAAACTATGAAATTAACACTTCTGAGATAAGGTCTCTTCTGTGTGGTTGTGTTCTGCTGGTTATTTAGTGGTATCTCCAGCTGGCAGTAAATGGAGCTGAAGAGATCTTGGCTGTTCAGGACACACTCCTGCTTGAGATTTTTGGACATCCATTTTATTTCTGAAGTCTGCCTCATGACAAGTGATCAACAAGCCCTCTGACATAAAGGGAGTGGCTCCCATGGCCTCTTGAGCATAGCTCAGCTCCTCATTACAGTGCCAGAGGTTTTGCTTAGGCAATTTTTTTACTTTTGTAATTTAGATCAGCTTCAGCACAAAACTGATGTACTTCAGGAGAAACCAATCTCTACTTGCACAGCAAAATCTTTGCCTTCCAGTGATTGTTAGGATGTAAAGATTAGACTTGCTTTTGTTTCTGAGAACAGCAGAAATTCAAGATGTCGCAGAGATGGCTTTGGATACTTACTAACATGTTAAGCAAACCAAACAAAACCCCAACAAACAGGGATGTCAGGAGAACAGTTAAGCAACAAGCCAGACAGATACAGATACAGCAAGAGCACTGCAGATATCTGCTTCTGGGAAGAGAAATGATGCCAGAGATGATGTCAGATGAAGCTTCCAAATAGGATCATTTCACTAAGAACAGTTATCCTTTCATAATGAGCAAGTTTTGAGCTGCCAGCAAAAATGTGAGAATGGCAGTAGCATAAAGACAGCAAAACCTCCAGTCTAAGATCTTTTCTAAGGAGGTCAGAGAAATCCAAGGGAATTGATGGTACAGTACACACAGACTGCACTGGTTTATTTTCTCATTCTACAAGAAACACTCTGGACACAATATGTAAATACGGATGGATTTAAAGCACTTGTTCTGACAGTGGTTAAAAACAGAACATTAATTATACCACAGGAGAGTTCCCAATGAAAATCTATGAGCTTTTTCCATTCCCAAGATACTGTTCTACAAAATCAATTTATACTCCTATCAATTTTAGAGCAAAAAAAAGAAAAAAAAAAAAAAAAAAAGAAAGATCAAGCAAACTCGGAGGACTGTGTTTTGTGTACACAGAAGAATTTGCAAAGGACACAAACAGAGTTTTCAGAAATCCTTTCCAGTTCACATTTCCATCTCCATCACGCCTAACCTCCCTATTTTCCCTTAGCAAATGCTGTGCTCTAATTTTTAAATGTATTGCATTCCTACAGGTCAACACTAATGTGAGTGCAAACTTTTAAACTCTTACTTCATCAAACTACTATAGCTCATGCTCAGACTTAGTACTGTTTTTGGTAACCTAGTGAGGTCAAGAAAGTAGAATAAACAGACAGAGTGTCCCTATAAACATGGCAGTCTCTGCTACTACAGTCTTCTGAGAACTGGCAAGCACAAGCAAAAGTTGCTTTGGGTAGCACAGAAGCTCTTGCAGAGCTTTATGAACTCTGAACATTGGGTTCAGTCATTAAGTAAAGCAGGAGAACACAATGCAGTGAGCATGATGAATTGTAGATCTGGAATGCCAAACAGAAGTCTTAACAGCTGGTCTGCATCCAGTCAATGTGACAGCAGTATCCCCATTCTCCTGTATATGGAGAAGCATTAGACCTCAAATTTGCACACAATTGAGCATATCCAAAGTGTGAATGTTTTATCTATTTTCTAAAAGACTATTCAGCTGTCTGTAGTGCTTTCTGCTCCAGCCTGTTTAATATCTAGCATTATTCTACGTTTTAACCATGAACTCCATCCAGCTTTGCAGTGCTGAACATCTACGCGGGGCTCCTTCATACTAAAGTTTCACTCTGCCCTCTACTGATTTTTTACAGAAGTACAGAAGTTTGCACCAATACAAAAGGTTTCTACCGTCCTTTTTATTTCAGGATAACACAGAAACTTTCCCAAGCAACCCCAAACAGCCTCTTTCATCCTTGAATCTTTCGATGTTTCATTAGTTCATCTCTCTCAAAACACTGGTATTTTTCTTTCAGGAGAGTTGAACCAACATGAGAGCACGTGGGGTGGGTGTGGGTAGGTCTGCCCAGCAAGAGAAAGTCTTCAAGTCAAGCAAAAGCTTTGTAAAAGACAGTGCATATGAGTAAACTTCATCTAGAACAGTTTCTTGCATGTCTTTGAAATCTCTAAGAAAAAAAGACAAAACTGAATGGCAGCTTGTTCAAGACCTCCTGCTATTTCTAATTTGGATTCCAGTAGTCAAGCTCATTTTCACATTCATAATCTTCCCAATTACTCAAGACTTGATTGACATAAAATTTAGATAATTTTTAAATTAAACAGCTCTTGGAGATGGAAACACATATTTGGTCTTATTTTGAAAGGTGTAATAAAGCAACTGGAAACACACTGCAGATACTGTCACCTCCACTAGAACAACTACTTCTAAATCAAATCAAGCTTAGCCTTTTTGAAGAGGCAATATCAAAAACGTGTAGGTACTCACACTTTCCTTTAACTAACTGTAAAAGGCATTTATTAAGAATATGCTTAAACTTAGATCTTAGCATCAACTCTGTACAACCTTTTCCCTCATCTTGCACTGAGACTACCAAAACGGCTTCCTTTCTGGCTGCAATAAATGCCATTTTACCACCTCAGGTCCTTGCAGGTCTCATCTCATCATCCCTCATCCCATCTCTCCCTATCCCAACAGCAGCCAACAGTACCAGCCATAATGAAATTGTTACCTAATGAAATCTGCATTAAACCAAACCCAATCCTCTGTCTCCCATCCAAACAACTTCAACAGGAACAGAATCTACAGTGGAAGCATCAAGCTCAAGACTCTCATACTTTCAAACTGCACTTTTTCACATTTTTAAACACTGAAGTGCTGTCATTTTCTCCCAGCAAAAAAAACCAAAAAACCAAAAAAACACAAAACAACACAGAGAATGATCATCTCTCAGCAGAATTACTGTTGGCAGACATTCACTTCCACTGCAAATCTTTTCTAAATATTCAGAGTTAAGCTTTGAATTCTCTGTTGTGAATTCAAAGTTGCCCATATGGAGAACTATGCGTAGTATCAATCAGAAAATCTTGAAGAATTATGTGTGAAGAGGCTGATCATAACATTTACAGAACACACACATGCTCAAAACCACATTCATCATCATAATTTTTAGTAAATGCTGTTCCCCATGTCTCCACATACAAATGCAACCTGTTAGTATGACAGAAAGTATTACTTTTGTTAAGGTTTGGGTAGCTGAATTGATAAACTTTCTTTGGCCACTACTCAATCCAGGCAGCATGTTTTTTTTAGAGGACATGACTGATAACGTTGCCAACCGTGCAACCGACAGTGACAATATCTGCAAGTATCTGAAAGAGCATCACTCACAGAGCAGAGACTTCATTCCAGAAGGAACTGTGATGAGACTTCAGTTATAGGAGCATAATGACAATCTTGAGTGCAGCCTGAAGCAGCAAATTGGGCATATTCAGAAGATAACCTCCAGAACGGGGTTCCATCCAATTTACATGAGGGCACCACAACAGGATTCAGATGGTCCCCTGGGTACCAGGAGGAGTCTTTCAGTCAGCCATACTCTTTGCAGCATTCCAACTTCTCCCTCACCCTTCTCAATGCCACCTACCCAAACCATCTCATTACCACAATCAAGAGCTGCTTAAGACATCTCAAAGTCATGGCAGGATTCTGACAGTGTACAGAGCCTACCAGTAGAACATGACCCATCAGACACCTCCCTAAGTGCTGAGCAGTTATTAGAAAAACAGTGTGGAGCTCAGTGGATTCACAAATTCTTTTTGATGCAATATACAGCCTACTGTTGCTTAGCAAAGAAAACACAGTTGAAAGATCTTCCACCAGTCAGAAATTGCCGTACCTAAGCCACATATTTTTAATCACTCCTCATAGCTATAGAACATAACTTGTTCTTGTCCTTCTAGGGGATGCTGCAACATTTGGAGACAACAAACAAGGATACGCAGTCTTATTTCTTTCCCTCTTATTGAGAGCAAGAATTTGCGAGCCACAGATCAGAGAAAAACTGACTTCCTATGGAGTGGTGTCATAAGGCTGCGTTTGCTGGCATCCAAACAACAATGAAATTCAACTGAGGATCCTTGCACAGTTAGGGCATTCAATACAACTCCCTTACGCATATTCTTTTGTTTCCTAAGATTGAGTTTAAGTTGCAGCTATTTTTCAAAAGCATCAAGTATGACCTTCCTTCCACTTTCAACAAACATCTAAAAGACTACTATTTCTCTGATTGCAACCACTCTGTCAAAGATAGCTAGTATTACTGGTCTGTTCTTTCTTACCTAATTCCAGCGCATACACTTCACTTTCTTAGGAAATCATGCTAAAAACTGAAGTTACTACCCAACTTAATGCCTTCCTCTGTTGACCAGTACTTTTCATGTCTTTTTCGTTAGAAACCTGGAGCACCACAAAGCAGGCTGACTGGTACATGCTGGGGCTAAGCACTGTCACCACAGTTAAAGATAAGCACCTTCACATGCTACTCAGTTCCACCAACCAGTTTTGGAAGAAACAGAACTGCTATAAAGCCACTCATGCATCTATATTTAGAATCAATAAAATCAATGTATCTGAAAATTTGCTGTTTTATAATTTAGAATCACAGAATCCTTAGAGTTCAAAGGACGTCTGAAGGCCATCTAGTCCAACTGCCCTGCAATGAACAGGGACAGCACGGCTACATCAGGATGTCCAGGGCCTGATCCAGCCTCATCTTGAAAGTCTCCAGGGACGGGGTATCAACTACATCTGTGGGCAACCTGTTCCAGTGCCTCACTACACTCACTGTAAAAAGCTTTTTCGTTATATCCAACCTAAATCTGCTCTCTTTGAGCTTGAAACCATTTCCCCTTGTTCTATCACCACAGACCCTGCTAAAGATTCTGTCCCCTTCTATCCTGTAGCTCCCTTTATACACTGAAAGGCAGCTATCAGGTCACCTCACAGCCTTCTCTTCTCCACGCTGAACAGCCCCAGCTCACTCAGCCATCCTCATAGGAGAGGTGCTCCATCCTGTGGAATGTACTCATTAGTATTTCACGGTATAACCCTCAATCTCTTCCCTCATTCCGTTTTTTGCAAGGAAACGCTGCTCAATATCTGGAGAACTGCAGAGGATCTCCTGCTACAACACCATACACAGCCACAAACAGCCAACTTTGTGTTTTGTTTATATAATGACTGTTGCACACGGCCAAGGTCAGTTTTTGGACACGACCAAATAACAGATCCCTACAACTACAGTTTACAGCCCAGCTAACTCATACTTTCTTTTTCTGATGGGTACAAATGGAACGAACCCTAGTTTTACTATTCAGATATCTATGTTGTATGGGAACTGCTGAGTAACGGCCTGAACCTCTGATTGATCACCTGAGATGAGCAGTGAGTCAGCCAGAGGAGCACAGGTGAAGGCAATTCAGCTGTGCTGCCTGGCTCCACCTCTCCTAGATCTATTTAAGAGCTGGCTACCAGTGGGGAAGGATCTCTTCAGGAGATTGCCTTTGCTGGTGTTTTCTGAGCGAGCCCAGGATAGGGGTAAGCTTTCCATTTATTCTCTTTTGTTATCATAATCTGCTCTGCCTAACTCTCTTGTTTATTTTATGATTATAACATCCTAATATTTTTTGATTATACATATGTTTAGAAAGAGCAATGTTACGTCTGGAAATCTAACAAAAATAAAGCCTTTTTTGTTGTTCAATCATCATATAGTCAGTTTGATGACAATACGATGTTAAGAAGAACTAAAGGCCACTAGCATAGAAAGGATTTAAGTGGCTCAAAGGAAATGCAGGTCCTTGAGAACTGAGATCACTGCTATGTGTGCTTCAGAAAAGTCTAGACATCAAGCAAGGTTGTTGTCCTACCACATAAACACAATGCCTCAATGGGGAAATTAATTCTGCCCTGCACAGAACAACAGAGGGGAAAAAAAAGGCTGGAGGACTGACATAATAAGACACACCAAGCTGGTATACTGAGATGCAGTTAAACTCCAATTTTCCTGACAATTTGAAGCCATATATTCTTGACTTAGTAAGAACAAAGTATGTTGGACTCAACACACCTGTGCTGGTACCTTCAAGATCAACAGAATCTCAGAAGGTATCATCTCAGCAGATCATAAGGATTTTACCTTGATACTCTGGTAGACAACTGTGTAGTTCACGCACTTCAGATCAACAATCATAGTCCAAGATTCAGAAATTCTGAAAAGACTCCCAATTACTTCTAGTAGATACTTTGACTTGAGTGAAAGTGAAGGTTATGGCAAGAAGAAAGAGAATACTGCTTAGGTTACAGCAGCTTTTTTTCTTTATTTTTAAGTCTTGGATCATGAGAAAACAAAAGACTATTTTCCCTGTCCTTATGGTAATGGAATAGCAGCAGGAGTAGAAAGTTATTTTTCAATTTAAAAAAAAAAAAAAAGCTTTGCAACTTAATTTGTTATTGTGCTCATAACATTCTATGATTCTTGAAGCTTTTAAGTGGTCAGATCATTTTCACACTACATTCACATTTGCATTTATCTTTCCTAAGGAAACAGAGTGGTTCAGTGGAGACTGGTTTCTGACTTTCTTCTTGCTGTGCTGGAAAACACTGAATATACGCATTCTCTTCTGAAATTTCACCAACGCAAACTGCCACATGCTACCAAGTTCTTAAGCATTCATACTGCCTGGGAAGATTTCAGGCATATCTGACAGACCTCAGCTATTTGTGATTTTTATTCAATTCGTACTCTGGAAACATTGCTGATGTTGGATCTACTTCTCAAAAAACATTCATCTTCAACAGTCTGGGCTTATAGCATATCAACATCAACAGTTATAACTGGATCTTGCTTGCAATCTGCAAAACTAACTGAATTCAAGGAATGCCATAGATTCAACTACCAGCTTTAGAGATTTTTCTGTTGCCATCGCACCACCTGTCTGCTTATCTCCAAGATCAGCATGGAAATCAAAGTGCCATCCAGATTCAGAAACATGCTGAGATGCAAACTGAGGCCTGTTATCTGAAATAATGGGACATCAAGAACTCCGTTTTCCAAAAGCAGACATCATTGTCTCAATGATGTCTATAGGCATACACAAAGAATTAAGTCAGTTTGCATGGAGAAGAGATCATCTGCAACAGCAGAATTACATGGAGCCTTTTAAACTAGATCAGATCATTTGTTATCAGGCTCTACAGCCTATGAAGCAGATGCATGGAAAGTCACGCTAGACAAACTTTTTTTCATCTTACATTTGTTACATACTCTTAACAGAGTCTGCATCTGCCTACTCAGTTTTTGCCATGTGCAAGCCATCTGATATCCACCCACCCAAAGCATCCAATGATTTCTTTTTCTCCCAATGGGAGCAGTGATTGCAATTCCACAATGTTGCCACAGAGGTCAGTCATATCGCTTTCAACTCAAGCGGATCTTGCACTGTGAAAGGAGATAAACACCTGTCAAGCCCCATAGAAGGAGAGAGACTGGGGATACATTACCCTCTGCACAAACATTTCCCATACAGAAGCAGCTGCGAATCAAATTAACAAGGAGCACACGCATCAAGGTATGCTCCAGAGTAAGAGCTTGCTCCCTGTCACTCCCTAAGTATCATAACTTCAAGGAATCTTTTTAAGGCTTATGCTTGCAACAGTAAAACTCTTCGGGTTTAGCTAAGTTGAGGAATGCTGTCAGCTGAAATTTGCTTAACATACGTTTTGGTGTGGACTTTGGGGCATTTGATGTGCTGCTGTCCAAATTCATGCTTCCTCCTCTGGGCCGGCTTTAGAAAGCACTTCAGAAACAGACACAAATGAGGTCAGACATGCAGTCTGTAATACCAGACAGAGAGGCACATTTGATTTAAAAATAAGAAATGACTCCTCTGATCTAACAGTCTTAGCAAAAAGCCTTCTGACTTCTAATACTCTGAGTGTCTGGAAAACACTCATTGTTAAGAAGCAGACTACCAGTGAGAACCATAAATGCGTACAAGTTTGCCAATAGGGTTCTGTTTTGTTCTGATAGCCATTGTCTCCTGAGGGTTCTGAGACTTTTACAGCTATCCCAGACAGGAAGCATGAGAAGAAAGGCTGACGGCCCAAGAGGAGCACAGAAGCATCATTTTACCTCACACAGCTCAGAGGAGCACAATCAGATTTCTCAACTTTGAGACTCCCCGGTGGGGGAAAGCAGTCTTTTGCATTTATCTGCCACACGCTGCCAGCGAGTCACCGAGAAGCACCCAGCACGCTGAGCACAACCTCTGTACTGCCACCTGCGGTATCCTGTTAGGACTCTCAGCCGAGGCCCCTCAGCAGCTCACTCCGTAATGCCGTCCCACAGCGGCGGCCGACACGTTCCAAACGAGGCAGGACGACTGCAGGACGTGCGGGACAGCGGGCGGCCCGGAGCCCCGGCGTTCTGCCCCTCCCCGCCCGCAGCCATTCCCCAGCTCCCCCGCGACTACAGCAGCGGGACCGGGGGCACGGCGCGCACCTGCCCGACGGCCGCGGGGCTGAGAGCTTCCAGCCGCCGCCCCGCCCCTCAGCGCCGACAGCCATCCGGGAGCCCCGCGCCCTCCCGCTCCCAGGCCGGTCCCCCCGCCCCAAGGTACCTCGCGGCCGAGCCACCGCTCCTCCTGCGGGCCGGGGACCCTGGGCACGCGCCAGGCGGCGGTTGACCAACGGCCACTGCCGGGAGCGCGCGCACGCGCCGCTCCCTCCGCCTGCTCCACCACCCCCCTCCCTCACTCCCGCGCGCGTCAGGACAACGTGCAGCGCCGCCCGTCCCCAACCATCACCTTGGGACACGGAGGAGCTCAACTGCGCACGCGCGGCTCTTCCGCCTCCGCGCGCGGCCTTCTGGGACTCGTAGTCCTCCCGCAGAACGAGCCCTAGCTCCTACCGCGCGCGTGCGCAGTGTCGCTTTCGTCCCCCGGATATGACGTCTCCGCGGTAGAGGCGTCACTTCCGCAAACAGGATGGCGGAGGGTCGTGCTGGGTGAGTAGCGCGCGTCTTTCTCAATGGCCTGGCGGTGGGGGCGGGCTGGCAGGCAGCAGTGCGGGGAGACCGGCGGCCGTTGGGCTGAAGGCCTGGCGGTCAGCCGGGGCGGGCGGCAGCCACGCTGCTGGGAAAGCAGCTTCCATAGCTCCACGGTTGAGGAGCGCGGGCCCTGCTTGCTAAGGGTGGTGTGGAGCCTCGGTGAGCCCTGTGGCAGTGATGTGCTGCACTGCACCGGGAGTTACGGGAATACAGACACAGTTGAAGGCTCCTGGTGTTAGTGAGGACATCGTGAGTACTCTTGGTAAAGTTCAGAATCCACGACTGATGTTGAGGATTCCTTTCTATAAAGCGTCCTGATTTCTGTGTTTGATGGAAATTATGTGACGTTAAAAGATCAGCTTGCTATTTTGAAGCATTCCGTTGGTTTGTATTTGTAAATATAAAGTGGCTTGCAGGTTATATTCTAGAGGGAAGAGGGTGGTTATGGTCTCAAACCCAGTGAAAAGTAGCAGGTTAAGCAAGAAAGATAGCTGTGGAAAATCGATGGAAAATCATTGCTGTAATTGAGAGTATGTTAAATTCAGTGCCAACAGTAGATCTTTTTTCTCCATAGTTTATTTTGATCAATAGGTAGGGAATTTAACCTGTCAAAAATGGCTGACTTAACCAAAACTGAAGAAAAGGAAGTGGAGAAGAGTTTGGATGAAGAAGTGGAGGGAACATCTCATGCTTCAGAATCAGATTCAGGTATTAATTTGGAAGGCAATAGCTCGACTTCAGGTACAACGCACTCCACCGAAAATGAGAACAAACTTGCTAGTGGTGATCGGGGCAGTGGCCTGAAAAGGAGTGTAGCAGATGTTGGAGATGAACCTCCTAAGAAAGTTCCGGTGAGTATTGTTCAGTTTAACAGAATGTTGGCATGAACTTGTGGGTAGCTTTGTTGCACTATAGTGGGTGCAGAAGTTATGTTGGTCTTAAAGAAGAGAAAGAGGGTCAGTAGAAGTCAGTGTGTTTTGCATGCTGAGTTTTATCCTGTGTGTTACTCTAGTTACCTATGCGTGACAGTTTCTTCCCTACGATAATTTGTCCTTTTATTTCCTGAATAAAATATTGTGAAACTTAGAAAACTTTTCAATATGGTTTGTTATCAAACTGGAAGGTTTGGAGATGCTTTCTCTCGTTTCTTTTGTGTTTGTCTCTTTTCTGTTTAAGACTGTGTAGGAACAGCAGAAAGTGTTTGCCTTTCTAACTGAAGGGTAAAAAAGAGAAGCAGTCTTTTATATGAGACTTTCTCTTCTTGTGTACGGGTTTGTAGAAAATAATGCTGTATTCTTCTTCTGGACTAATTTTAACCTCTGGAAATATTTAAATGCAACTTTAAAATGTTTTTAACCTAGTGCTTTGTTTCTCTAGTTTTTACTGCGTTTTAACTTAAGCAGTCTGGGAAAGTAATACCCTTTGTTGTGGTAGAAGCACCTTTTCATCTTTTTAATAAAGTACGTGTGGGATCAGGTTTAGGTGGACAAATAATACATTGCTTTTGTGTAGCCTAAGGGTATAGAGAGTGATTACACTGAAAGCAGCTGCCAACAATCTGGGTGTTACTGTAGTTTTCTACTTGTGGACGCAGCAGCTGAGAGGCCTTGCTGGATTATATGTATGTGTCTCACATGTTTATCAAAGTCACCTTCAGCAGCTATTGAGCAGGCCACTTGTGCTTTTCCTAAAAAAAGACTAGAAAAGGACAAAATATTAGTCTCAGTCAGCTAAGTGAGGTAATAAATAGATGATGAGGTTATACTGTTCCAGACAAGAATGTCTTGTACATGCTTAAGTTTTTGAAAGTAGTATAAAACACTGAAGAACTAATGTAGCTTATTAAAGTCTGTGAGACCTTCTTTTCCCTTAAGTGATTGGTATGTCATTGATAAGGTATCAGGGTGTTGACTTTTGTTGTGGATTACTGTTGGAATGGGTTTCCATTGGAATGTAAACTCATAGTGGCTAGAATTCTGGGGCATGTTTGTGAGTTTTGACTGAGAATTCTTCAATTTGTTTGTCCAATTAGATGCTTTTGTGCTTCACAGAATTTCTATTGGTTCTCAGTGTTCTGTTATTGCATTTATAATTTGTTTTTTCACATGTTGTGTATACAACTGAAGGTTGTTTTTAAGGTGATGAGATGTTTGGAGCTATAATATGTAGTTATAGAATGCTTTTCAATATCATGTGGGGCTTTTATTTTCAGCTTGTTATGGTAAGGCTGAACCAGAGTTATTTCTATAGCTAGATAAATACTAAATGGGATACTCTTCATCAAGTCATTATTCTCTTTCATACTGCTCTTTCTCTCTACAGAGTGAGGCAGGCCATGGGCAAGCTGTAGCTGCACATTATAATGAGCTTCAAGAAGTTGGGTTGGAAAAACGCAGCCAGAGTCGCATATTCTACCTCCGAAACTTTAATAACTGGACAAAGAGTGTCCTCATTGGTAAGTTTTCTCTCCTAATTGCTTAGACTTTAATGAAATGTTTTATTTTTCATACTATTATTTTTCATACTATTTTAAAAGAGAAAGGGACAGTTTTGGATCATAAATAATCTGTTCTTGTTGAGCTTTTATTGCTATATTTGAATCTATCTCAATCAGTTGCTAAACTGTACTCTCAGAACAGATTGTCCTTAGGTCTTGAACACACAAAATAAATTTTTTTTTGTGATACTGAAGTAAGCACTTTAAAAAGATGAAAAGCTAGAGAATTTGATTCTTAAAGAAGCAGCTGCTTTTTACATAAAGCAATATCTGTTGTCCACAGATTGGTTTCCTCACTCTGGAATTAAAACTTCACATCTTCCGACAGGGGAAAGATTTATCAGCAGAGAAAATTCATGGGGAAGGAGCTATGCTAAGAGATGTTGTCACCACTTGTCTTAGCATGCTGTTTTTTCTTCTGTTTTATCAGAGCAGTTAAAAGCAGTGTTTCGGTTCATGTAAAGCTGTTCTTGAAATGTGTTCAAGCCTTTCAGTCACAGTCTAATCTCATTAGTTTGGCATTACAGCTGTAGTCTCAAAACATAGTTTGCATCTCTTGCTGTGAAGTTGCTAATGTGTCAATATGTGTTCCTAACACCAGCATTAGCACAGATTGACTCTAGACAGAGTAGAGATAGAAGAGAGAATGAAATGTTGAGTATGTGTTGAGTAAAAAGACAGCAAACAAGTGGCTAGTGTTATTGCAAGGCCTGGGAAAGACCAAGTGGGGAACATTATGCAAGTTTGTAATGTGACTGCAAGAAAAGATTGTGGCTGATGTGTTTAGTTGGCTTTAAATCTTTTAGCTTTCACACACTTAAAAATAACATCTGCCTTCACCATAGTGGTAAAGAAAGGGAACTCTGTTCTCTCCTCATGCATGGAACAGTTGTTTAGAGATGTGCAGTTTTGCTTTTGTTTACCAAGGACGTAATTCAGTGTTCCAGTCACATTACAGGCAATGTACAGAATGTACAGAAAATATTTATCTTGTTCTTTGTCATAACAATTTGTGGTTGTTACTTTCATCGTTAGTAGTTTCTAGTACAAGGAGTTTAAGTCTGCAGTGTTAAGAACACTTAACAACAAAGAAAGTTCTTAAATGGTTCAAAATCCTTGAACCCCTTTGGTCCTCTAAGGATCTCTGTGCAATAGAAATAAGTCACAGAGACCTCTATGAGCATTCTGTCTTTTATTTTCCTAGGGGAATTTATAGACCGCGTACGACAGAAAAAGAGTGATATTACTGTTTTGGATCTGGGATGTGGCAAAGGTGGAGACTTACTGAAATGGAGGAAAGGCAGAATTAAAAAACTTGTCTGTACAGGTAAGAAGGCACAGTAACTTTCTGGGGTAAGTTCACTGATGTTATGGGAAAAATAAGCACGTCTCTGGTCATGTAGTGTTTCCTTTTTTATGGTGTGCCCCAGAGTGCATACATCTTTTGTCAAAAAGATTTCTTTTGTATATTAACTTGAAGACATTTGTTTGCCAGCATACACAGAATATTTATCATTCTTACAATTATGACATTCCAGTTCAACTCTCAAATAAAAACTAGTATTGGTAAAGAAGCACATTGTTAAGGTTGGAAAAAACCTACAAGATCACCCAGTCCAACCATCCACCCATCACCAATAGCTCTCACTAAACCATGTCCCTCAGAACAACGCCCAAACGTTCCTTGAACACCTCCAGGGTCGGTGACGCCACCACCTCCCTGGGCAGCCCATTGCAGTGCTTGACCACTCTGACCACTCTTTAAGAGCAGAAAGATGATATCATCTTCCCTTCTCTCAAAAAGCATTCTAGGTATCATCAGTCAGAGGAGACATTGCTTAGTTTCAAATTTAATACATACCAAGATTTCATACAGTTCCTTTATTGAGAATTATTCTGGGTATTCTACATTTTATAGGTCTTTGTTGCCTTTCTTTTTCAGTTGGCAGCCTTCAAATATAGTCAATGAATTTGCTTACAGAGACCTTATAAATAAATATAAAGTAAATAAATATAAAGTAAATAAATTATCGATTGTGCATTGCTGGTTTTAAAATTTCTCCAAGTGTCATTATTCAGTGAAACTCTGCCTGTGCAGGAAATAGCCTTAAAAACAAAAAAAATCTCTGAATGTATTTATTTGTGATATATACTCAAATTTCAACATCTTTTGTATTTGTAAAAAAGTAAAGAGTTTTCAGTACTGACTGAAAAATGCCTTGAAGCTTTACTGATTTAGCTAATCCAAAGTAGACAGTTAATGATCGCAGCACTTAGTATATCCATCATGTGAAGTTTTGAAAGCATCCTTTGGGCTCACGAGGATGGGAACTTTCTAAAATCATAGAATCCTTAGAGTTGAAAGAGATCTCTAAGGTCATCTAGTCCAAGTGCCCTGCAGTGAACAGAAACACCACAGTTACATCAGGTTGCCCAGGACCTGATCCAGCCTCACCTTACAAGTCTCCAAGGACAGGGCATCCACCACCTCTCTGGGTGTTCCATTGCCTCACCACTATCACTGCAAGACGTCTTCCTTATATCTAACCTAAATCTATCCTCTTTAAGCTTGGAGCCATTTCCCCTTGTTCTATCACCACAAACCCCACTAATGAGTTTGTCCCCTTCTAAAATCTAATGGCTACAACCTCTGTCAGTGTTGGAGACTGAAAATGAACAGAAGTTGTAATCTCGGATGCTACCTGCAAATGAGATTTTCTCTACAAGCTGGGCATAAAACTTCACGTCAGAGTATAACTGGAGATCAGCTTTAACTTGTGGCTTTATGACTCTGCAGTGTTCCAGTAATCATTCTAGTTTTCTTGTCTGGGGCGAGGTTTACACTTCTGTTTGTTTATTTCTAAAAATCTCTCTCTATAGATATTGCTGATATTTCTGTGCAGCAGTGCAAGCAGCGATACGAAGACATGAAAGCCCGATGTCGCTATAATGAACGTATTTTTGATGCAGAATTTATACAAGCAGATAGTACCAAGGTAGAGATATGGGTTATAATACTTCTGGGATTTAAAATTCTTTTGTTCAGCAAACACAGGAAGTGATGGTAGCTCTGTAGTACCCGGCTGTTGTTTTGTATTTTTTAAATCAGATTGTTGTGCTATTGGGAGAATCAACCATACAGATTATTACAATGTTGCATAAAACTGTGTTAAATGTATTTGCTGTAAAGTGCAACTTTAATGAAGCTTGATTGTCTTTTTCAGGTAATAAACCTGTTGCTTTTAGGTTCTTTCATTTGATGAGGGAAGGCAATGAGTATTTGTTGCTGGAATTTCTGGGGTTCAGCATGGGGTGGTGAAAACTATCTTGGTGAAAGTGTCTCCATCCTGGAGTGAATAAGGGGCGCTTTGTAATTTGACTTGTACAGTTCATTTTGCATAATGCAGTATTTTTTTCTAGTAGCATTTTATTTACTATAATATTTACCTTCCCTAAATGAGGAAGTGAATGAGAAGTCTGAGAGGGAAGAGAAACTGAGCTAGCTATGAAATATTTGCATGTCGTGGGCCCTGGAGAGAATTTTCTTGCTGCTGTGTTATTTGTAATTGCTGCTAGTACTGTAGCCTGAAAAGAGAAGCTGGAAAACTGCTGGAATACATGGCCAAACTGTACCTGTTTCAAGAGCTTCATGTTCTCCAGAGTTACTGGTTACTTAGATTAAAGAGGGGTATGGAATTATATATGTATGTACGTATTCGAAAATACAAACAAATGCAACTTGGTTGGCATGAAAATTGCTTTATACAACTTTATTACTTTAATAACTTTAATAACTTTAATACAACTCCTCCATTAATATGTGTAATGGGTATCTTCCTAGCAAAATGAATGTCTGTTGTCATTACAGAAATGTGGGAAACTGAAAGCATGTTTTATTATGATGATTGTTTCTGTCCAAACTGTGAATGGTTATGAAACCTTAAGCAGTAAATTATCTCTGGAAATTTCTAGGGAACTGTGGTTTTTCAGATGTAGTGATGTAGTTACTTGATGACAAGAGGAGAATTTTAGGACATCATTCTTTTATCATGATAACAAGTTTTTTCTGTGTTATCAGTGAGTTTATTTCTTTCTCTTACCTTTTTTGTCTTGTTCTGATTGAACTTGTGAAGGAGTAGATATTAAGTGACTTGAAAGAATTATGGGAGTAGTATATTTTGCTACAAGACTTAAATGAATCATGCTTGTTTGTGTAGCTTTTGTCACAAGTGCTTTTTTCCTTCTTTCTTCTTTTTAATTTCAGGATCTTCTGTCTCCCAAATACAGTGATCCAGACACACGCTTTGACATTTGCAGCTGTCAGTTTGTTTACCATTACTCATTTGAGACATATGAGCAGGCTGACATGATGCTTAAAAATGCCTGTGGGAACCTCTCTCCTGGAGGTTATTTCATAGGCACGACTCCAAATAGCTTTGAGCTTGTGTAAGTTCTTTTTTAGCCTATTAATCTTCTAAAAGTCTGTGAAGTATTGTCAAGTCATAGTTGTTCTTACATTGCTCTGATACACTTGTGTAAACAAAACTGAACTTTTTGCAACAGTTTTGGATTCTGGTCAGGAAAATCTCTCTGGTTAACTAAAACAGGTATACTTGTACTGATTCTGGTCTCTGGTACCCATGGCTTTTCTGGAGCCAGTGTGGATCTTCATACACAAACCTTTGGTAGTGACTTAAATAATGGCAAAGTAGTTACAGCCTGGACAGCAGCTGTCAGGTTTTAGTTTAGTTACACCAATAAACATTCTTTGAGCCTGTAGATGTGCCTGAGCTAAAGATTTTTCTAGATCTATATGTTTCTGGTATACTGTAGAGGAATGATAAACTTTTAGAATATAGCACATCTCTTCATTTCTTTTCATTTTCATTGCTTTATTGGATTTGGAATGTGGGAAAGTACAGGAAACTGAACAAGGTGATACTGGGGAAAAAACATTTAGAGATCTCTTGTGCATTGTTTTCTCCATAAAATTAAAAACATTTTTATCTCGTTTTATAGAAAGCGACTTGAAGCTTCAGAAACAAATTCATTTGGGAATGATGTATACAGTGTAAAATTTGAGAAGAAGGGAGAATATCCTTTGTTTGGCTGCAAATACGATTTCCACTTAGAGGAAGTTGTTGATGTCCCCGAGTTCTTGGTTTATTTTCCATTACTGGAGGAGTAAGTTGAATTTTGAATTCATGATATAATGAGAGCAGCAAAACAACATAAGCATTTATATAGCTTGTGTATTTCTGCAAATCACTGCAGAGGATCTTATTTTGTCTTTCTTATGTTTTCCAGTTCTTTGTTTTTTGTTGTCACTCTAAATGAAGAGTTTTCTTGGATTTCTGTCCAAGACAGTAACCTAATATCTGTCCATTGCTCAACTGAAGGTGCTCTGGTCATTGGTGCATCCTTAGAAATATCCTGTGTCTTATATAGGAATTTCTGTACCTGGTTGATCTTGCTTGTCTTTTCCACCCTTTGTTGGAACGTTCATAGATTTTGTCTTTCTTCTAAGTCTTTTTCTGTGAGCACCATTTTGCTGTTACCACTGCATGAGTTCGGATTGACCTTTCCCAACCTGTCGTCTTCTGAGATACTGACAAATGTTTCCGTATTGTTTTTTTTTCCTCTGCCATTCAAGCTCAATATGAATGTAAAGCAACGTTGAGCTTTCTCTTCAAATCTGTATATTTTCACACACTTTGTTTGCAGTTCTTTATGAAGAGTAATAGCATTAGTTGCTGGTGCTTGTAGCTTCAGTGTTGTATAACAACAGTGAAAACATACAATCGAGATGTAAGGCACTAAATGTAGTAGAAAGAGAATTCTGTAATACATGCATAATAGCTGTGGCAGATGTTGATTACTGATATGAGTCCTGGAGATGTTTTTTCTGTTGAAATGTTTATGATGACTTCTGTCTAGATTTTTGTGTTTTTAAAAAAAACAAAACAAAACAAAAAAAGGTACACTTCATGATGATAATGCAGTTATTTTCATCCAAATGAGTTTACTAAAAGAATTCTAGGAAGACTGTAATCCCAGTGAATACCATGAGATGTCGCTGTGACTTAAAATGGTTCTTTTGAGAATGAAGCTACAATAACTTTATTACTATACTACAATTATTTTGACAGAATGGCAAAGAAGCATGGTATGAAGCTAGTTTACAAAATGACATTTCGGGAATTTTATGAAGAAAAAATCAAGAACGAGGAACATAAGATGCTGCTAAGAAGAATGCAGGCCTTGGAGGTAAATGTGGAGTTAACATCTTTCTTTCAAATAGTATTTTATATCTAGTTAATTATTTGTGAAATAACTGAAATGCCTGTTGTGGACATTAAGCAATTAAGTAAGGAGCACCTTAAGTGTTGAAAAGTACTGAACTCCTGTGGCTGAACAGGGTAATTATAGTGAGTTAATCTTTGTTGGCTGATAGATGCCCACCCAGCTGATTTCTCACTTCCCTTCTTAACAGGACCATGACAGGGAATTTAAAAAACAACAACAAACAAACAACAAACAAACAACAAAAATCAGACAAAAAAGATCATGGTTTGAGATAAAGACTCAAACCCTGAACGTTTTTGCCTGAAAGACTGCTTACCAATTGTCATCATTTGCAATCCAGACTCAACTTAGGGAAGATTAATTTACTGAAAATTAAAAAAGAACAAAAGAAAAAGTATGGTGGGAAATGAAGACACACCCCATTGCCCCTTTCTTCTCTGGCTCAACTTCACTCCTTCATTCATGACTCCTTTACCTGCTTCACTTGACAGAGTGGCTCTGGGGGATGAGGACTGTGGTCATTGCATAACAGCTCCTTTCTGCTGCTCCTTCCTCCTTGCTGTTTTCCCTTGCTCCACTGTGGGTCCTTCTTATAGGCTGCAGTTTTAAAGAACCGTTCCAGCATAGGTCCATTTGATGGGTTGAAATGCTTCAGGAGCACTTTGAAACCTAATTTCTCCAGCACAGGCACCTCTGCTACATGAGCTGAAGCTTCCTAGCTTCCTTCGTGGATTATCCACCTTTTGTGGTGTGGAGTCCTCCACCATCTGCAGCTTGGATACCTGCTGCTATGCCTGCAACAAGGATGATTTAGTTCTCTGTGGTCTGCCAGGGAACAGCCTGCTTCACCTTGGTCTTCTCTGTGGGCTGCAGGGGAATGTCCCTCCAGTGCTCCTGCCTTCTCAGACCTTTGTGTCTGCACCTGGTAGAGTGCAGTTTTGCAGATAAAATTTCAGTTTTGAAGCAAGTTTACATTTTTATTAACCAGTAAGTAGAAGTGCATGTTTACTGGTGTTACTTGACCAAGTATGTTGGTTTCTGTAATTTTGCACAAAAACACAACATTCATGCCTGTTATCACACTGTAGAAACTGTAATCCATATCTTCAATTGTGAAGCTGAAAATTAAGCCTTAATGCAAGAAATACTGATTGAAAAACAGAAACTATTCTTTGTAGGAAGAAAAGGAAGACTGTGTTTATAGAGAGAAAATAAAAGAAACTTAACTGTAACTGAGTTTATATTTTGTCCAGTGGTCTTGCTTTTTATCCTCAAATTGTTATACTTGGTAGCAGCTTGTGAGGAGCTTTTTAATGTCATCTCTGAGGGCTTCGCTTCAGTCACTGTTCCCTGTGCTCCCCTCTTCCCATCAAAAGGCAAAATTTTTCAGCATAAAGCTATCTAGTTGAGTATGTGGTGACATATTAAGCTTAGTCATGTGGGCTGTAAGTAGACTTCACTACCTTTGTTGACTCTAAAGCAGATAGTGTTCATGCTGCCAGTAACATGGCGACGGACCATCTTATATGTCAACATTTTTCTTATTAAAGTAGAGCTGTCTTCAGTTAGTGGCTATGTCCAACTGAAGACAACAATGTTAAGTATAGGCTGCTTTGCAGTAACAGGTATTCCTAATAAGTATATCCTAGTTCTGCAGAAACAGGTGTATAATTCTGGTTATAGCTCCCATGTGTTATTCAGGCACTTTAGGCATTCTTCTTGAAGTCTTACAGTCTTTGTTTTCAGTAGTTCTACTTCAGTTGAGTTGTCTAATCAAGACTCTCAACTCCATCGGTTGCTGTTCTGAAGGAATGTTTATCTAGTTGGTGTTCATAATGAGTTATGTGTGAAGTATAACTTGTATTGCTTATTCTGTCTGCCCTTTTTCAGACATGCAGTGGATAAAAGTTAATTTATAAATTCTGAGTATTAGATTTTCTGGGATAACAGGTAAGTGTTGGGCCTGATCAGATAAGTGCTCTAATGGAAGGATGTAAATGTAAGACATTTTAATAATTAATGACCTCCATTTTGGGCTGTGTTGTTGTAAACCATTGCCTGATATGAATATTGTATCTTATACAAAATATTTTTTTTCTTGTTTTCCTGTTTTCTGCAGCCATATTCTGCATTTGGTGATTCTAGGCTTGCCTCTGATAAACCTGATGATTATGAGCATGCAAAAGAGTTTATCAAAGATGGCAAGGCAAAGTTACCATTGGTAAATATTCTCTCATCTGGTGTCTAAATTGAGGCTGTAATCTTGCAAATGTTTGGTACCTTCTTCATTTCAGCTGCAGTGAAATTGGTGTGAATCTTCTACTCATGTTCTGAGTATGTACTTCTTTTACTATATATATATATAGTAATATATATATATATAGTAATACTATATATATAGTTATATATATAGTAATACTATATATATAGTTATACTATATATATATATATAGTATATGTATCCCACATCGAGTGGGAGAAGAAACCTGCTCTCACCATTTGAAATCCAAAAATTACAAAAAAGAAATTACAAAAAATTACAAAAAGAAAGTTGCCTCTTTTAAGAAACAAAGCTTAAGAGCATGAGGATGGCTGAGTCAGACCAAAGATCTCTGTTGCTGGATATTCAGTTGGCCAGTAGCTGTTGACTGGGAATAAGTGTGAGAAGAAAGAGTGTAAGTGCTATGTTACCTAAACAAGTCTTTTTAATAATAATTTTTAAAAGATGAGTTGTTTGATCAGCATTGGTTGGTAGGTAGTGTATTGATTAAATAAAGCCCCAAAAGAAGGCAAGCTGGTAGCAGTTTTTTTCACTTGTTTCCACTTCATGCTTTCATCTGAGACAGAATGAGAAGTGGACTTTATAGTGCTGCCAGGCAGGTTTTTTTTTTTTTTTTGTATATAATACATGAACTGGCTTGGGAGTTGGTCTGCAAATAGTACTGTTGTGGTGTGGAAGGAGGTGGAGGCTGGCAATATTCCTGGGGAATGTGGCAGTCCTTTGGCATAGAGCCTCTCCTTGGCTTCTGCATGAGTGCTGTGCAGCTTCAACCAATGAGCATTTGGATCACGCTGATTTTGCAGTGTTAGACCTAGTCTGCTCCTGCATTGTAGAGGTACTGAGCCCAACAGCCTGTTGTCCTTTTCTGCTATGCCTGTGTAACATAAGTGTTTTCCATTATCAGGGCTATCCCAGTTCCCCATCATCCTAGTTAGTGGAGTTGTATGTATCTGTGATCTACTGTAATGCTCATCTAGTGCCTGAAAAGCCATCTAATGTGAGTGGTTAGAAGTTGGTCTGTGAAAGATTGATTACCCTGAGTTAAATAGGTTTTTAATTGTTTTCTCTTTTTTTTTTTCTTTTTGTTTGAACTGGTTTTTGTATCCTCTTCTAGGGAACACTGAGTAAATCTGAATGGGAAGCAACAAGTAAGTATTGTTTCAAGAACTTGGTGTTAACTGAGTAACTGCTGTGGAAAGCGTATAAAATAGTCTGTCAACTATGGAAGAAAATATGTATTTTAAGTGTAACAAGATTTTGTTGTGTTATTTAAATGCCTACGTATAGATTAGATTGTCCAAGTCATCTCAAGAAATTGGCTGGGGTTAATGCATAAAATAGGTTGAAATTTTGCTTTATGTATGTAGCTTCATTAGCATGCAGACTTTTGGGCCAAAAACACTTTGGGAAGCTTTTCTTAGTGTATGATAAGAGGATGCTAGTGTAAATCTTCTAATACCAGCAAAGTAATTCTTCAAATATGACCCTTATGTGTACATGTGTGTTATACCATTACTAGACAACTGGAAAACAAATCGGAAAACATTTGGAACATGCATTCATTTAAAAACAAAAAAACCAAAACAGCTCTGGTTTGGGAAGGCTGACTTGAACTTTACTTTTTGCCTGCAGTGGTTAATGTGTTTCAGAAAGCAGCAGTTAAAGCATAGGTGATGAAGAGGGGTTTGGATGTTTTATAAAGGGAGAAATCAGTGCCTCACACAGAAAAGCGTACAATGTTATTAAATATGCTTTGAGTTATGTAAGGATGATTCAGGGAAAACATTTGCTATGTTTTTTTTTTTTCAATATTGATATATTGAAAAATATTAAGAAATATTTACATATAATAGGAATTTCTAAGGGTAAAAATTGTCTCCAGGGAGACTGTTATTAACTGATGTGTAACAGTAGCCAACCAATAATTGCATTTTTGCAGGCCATTATATTTGATGTGTTTGTGATTTAAATTTAAAAAAAAAAAAAAAAGCAAATCAATTAATGAGTGGAAAAAATCTTAAGGTGTTTACATTTAAAATTATTAGTGGTGTGATTCTTAAGGTAAGCATTAACTGAAGCAGTGTTAAAGTATTATGTAATCTACATATCTAATTGAGAGAGACTTTTTATGCATCCAGAAGTTCAGTGATGACTGTCTCTAGAGTTCTAGCTTATTTATTCCTCAGAGAAATTTAGAATCATCAAAAACTCTATTTCAGAATGTAAACATAGCTTGTTCATTATTTTTGTTGGCATTTTTGCTGAGGAATATAAAATAGGCTTGGCTTGAAAGATTTGCAGTGTACCAAGGAATCTGCTAAAACAGATTCTGAGTTTAAGTGGAAATCCATTTATTTTTGAACTCGCAGTGCTTTACCATGTCTGTCTGGTATGAAGCATAAGTACTTCTGAAATAGCTGGCATTGATTAAATGCCAAGTAAGTATTTTCCAATTTGCTGCTGTGAATTTGTCCATTTCTGAAATTATACTGTTCTGCAGTTGAGAAAATACCATCTGGCATTTTTAAAATATCATGGATAAAGAAATGTTTTCAAGAGGAAAATTGTATTTTGTACTACTTTTAATTGAAAGTAAGGTTGATCGTTTGACCCCTAATTGTCATTACTGCCTGTATAAAGAAGTCTTTAAACTTAGTTGTATGTGATGTCTTATGCACCAGGGAATGTTAATTATGTGTAAAATGGTTGAGTGATTTAAGCAGCACTCACATTTCAGTAGTATCATTAACTGAAGTTGCTGTTGCATCAACAATATCAGCAGTACTTAAAATATTTGCTTCTGTGCACACTTGAAGCTCTGTCTTGAAAATATGTCTAAAACCATGCTGGAATTGAATGCGAGAGATACCTGTTGGGAAACCATGGCAGTTCTTATGGTATCAGCATTATGTTAATAGCTTGTTTGGGCAGAATGTAAACCAGCTTAGATTTTGAGCGCTTACATGAGCTGGGGAAGAAGGCTAAAACTTGAAATGCTCAATTTTCTTTTCTAGGTATTTACTTGGTATTTGCCTTTGAGAAGCAGCTGTGAAACTTCACATACCAGACTCAGCAAGAAGAGATCATATCCATGTGCAAGTTGGAGCGGTCAGAAATCCATTGTGGCAACTATTTTTTTATTTTTATTTTTTAATTATCGGAAGTGTGCAGGACACTACCAAAAACGAGAGCAAGCTCACGATTCTGAGTTACATTGCCTGTCTGTGACAGATGGACTTGTGTGTGTATATATAAGAAAGATTCTGAACCAGTCTTTTTAAGCATTTGTAAGCATTTGAACGCTCTCAAAACTTATGTTTGAACTTAACAACTTCATGTTAGAAAAAAATGTTTTGTTAGTCTTATGTTTGTGCTTACCAGCCTGATGCTGCGCTTCCTGAAGTTGATGGAAAATGACTTGTTAACTGTTAACTTCAGTGATGTAGAATGAGGGCCTAAATATTGTAATGCAAAGCTCGGTTAGTTCATAATGTGATGGATTCAGACATGTAGGGTATGTCTACAGTGCATGCAGAGCTTAGTGACAAACAATACCCAAGTCAGTTTGAGTACTACTTATGTGCTGTGCTCCTGCCTGCAGTGTAAATCTACCTTAGAGATATTCATGGTGTAGTTTATACGGTAAAGTTTCATGATGTTTTTAGTTGGTTTGTTTTGGTTTTTTTTTGCTTGCTTGCTTGGTGATATATAGTGTCACTTCATGGTGCTTCCAAGATTAAATTTGTTCTGTACAAAGCTGCTCTAAAAGAACTGAATTTCTGAACTTTTAAAAATCTTTACATCATTTTTCCAAATATGACTATACAGTAATGAATAACAGCTGCTGAGCTTAAATTACTGAACATTTTCTATTGTATTAAAGACTGTACTGACTTTTTTGTAGTTTTAATGTCTCTTTGAAACTTACTAGATGGATCTTAGGATGTGTTTTGCTTGTTTCATAAAATTCCAAATAGGCTTGGCAGAAGAATTAGCTCTTAGTGGTGATGGGGACTTCACTTAAAGCATTAAGAACATGATCATGAACTAAAAAGGGAACCCTTATAATAGTTGAGGGTACTGGAATTTCACTCTGGTAGGGATGGTTGCGTATGTGCACTCACACCATTAGATATAGGAAATAATTTCAAAATGAGATCCAAATATTCTGCTTGGGAGTATAAACTGATGTTCTTGACAGGCAGAATGATACCTAACTCCTGTCCTACTCTCTGCCATTCTATTGGACCTGGCTTGGAGGTTTCTGGCATCGTGTTTAGTCCTCCTTTATTATGCCAGTAGCCACCCACTAGTGAGAAGATGAGGGTTACTTCAGGATTTTTCTCTCTCTTCTTGAGCTAAGAGATGCTTTTTGATGCTGTTGGCTATTTTAGTTTATATACAGATTAATTGATAGTGTTGATGGTACACAAGTATTTTTTTGCAAACCTATAATAAACCTAAGAAAGAACAATGCTATTAAACATTCAGATTATTTGAGTTTGTAGTTGTAGAGCCTTTCCTCTGTAAATTATCTCATACACTTTCCTCTGACTCTTGATTTTTAATTTTCTAGAAGATTATGTATAACCTTCACTAAATCAGTAGTATCACAGTCATGAGTTCTACTAAATTTATTTTTAAAAGGTGTTTTTTTTTAACTAGAAATTGTACTTAAGAAACTACCTGAAATGTGCCAACACTTAAGAAGTGCTGAAAGGTTTCACTGAATTTTTGTGCATCAAAGCTGTTTTGTTAGATTTCTTATCTGAAGTTTCATTTGAAAGTACATAGTTATGCTATTTTTGGAAGATATTAGAATAATAAAAAGGGGAGATACACAGAGGAGCGTTTTCCTCTTCTAAGCTAATTTCAGCATATTGAAAATGAAAACTGTGGAATGGTTGAGACATGGAAGGGCACCACTGGAAGTCTGAACTAACCTTTTCCCATTCAAGTAGGCAATCAGTGCCATTGCTCGGTCACTCCCATGGTAAAGATGTTTAGACTGCACCTCCTGTGTTTGTGCCACTTACCACCAGTCACACTTTACACATTAGCCACCTTCATGGCATAGGCATGCTTCCCCTTTGACTTGTGTTTATTTGGAGTCCACCAGAACCCCTAGTTCCTTTTCTGCAAATCTGCCTTCCATCTGGGTGGCCCACAGCATGTACTGGTCCTGTTGTTGCTCTTCACCCAGTAGAAGGATTTAGCACTTAACTGAACTGTGTGAGGTTCCTATTAGCCCATTTCTTCAGCTTGTTGAGTTCCCTCTGAATAACTGTAGAGCCCTCTGGTGTATTTGCCACTCCTCCAGTTCTGTGTTATTAGCAAGCTTGCTGAGGTCGTACTCTACCCATCTAGATCATTAATGGAGATGTTGAATGGGATTGGATCCAGTATTGATCACTTTGGTAGACTGCTAGTTACTGGCTCCCAACTAGGCTTTGCACCACTGATCACTATGCTCTGGGACCATCTCTTCAACTAGTTTTGTTCACCTCCTTATCTGCATGACCAGACTGTACTTTGTCAGCTTTTTCTATGAGGATCTTAGGAGAGTAAGTGTCAAAGGTCTTCCTGAACTCTGTGTAGATGATAACCACTATGCTCCCCTCATCCACCAGGCCAGTCATTTCATAGTTAATCAAGTAGGTCAAGCTTAACTTCCTTTTGGTAAATCTCTATTGATGATATTCTTATCCTTCACACGCTGGAATTGGTTTCCAGGATTAGCTGCTCCATTACCTTCCCAGTGATTGAGGTGGGGCTGACTGGACTTCTCGGTGGGAGTGACACAGATTTTACTAGTCTGTGATCACCTCTCCTAGTTAAAATGATCATTAAAGGATTATCAAGAGTGGCCTTGCAGTGACACCAGACAACTCCCTCAGCACTCACAGGTGCATCCCATCAGGGCCTATAGGTTTCATATATCCTATTTGTTTGTATGTTCCCTGAACTGATCCTCTTCTATCATAGGTACATCTTTCTTGTGCCAGTTCCTCCCCTGGTATCTGGGACCTAAGGTTTGTGAAAGACAATCTTACTCATAAACACTGAGACAAAGAAGGCATTCAATTTCTCAGCATTTTTCCTGTCTTCTGTCGCTGCGTCCCCCATCCCATTCAGCTGTGCATCCATGGTTTCCCTACTCTTGCTTTTGTGACTTAGATACCTACAGAAGCTTTTCTCGGTGCCTGACATCCTAGGCCAGATTCAATTCAAGTTGGACTTCTGGCCTTTCTGAATGCGTCTCTTTATACTTGGACAGCATCTGTATTCATGCTAGGTTACCTGTCCCTGCTTCCACTATTTGTATGCGTCCTTTTTGTGTTTGAGTTTTGCAAGAAACAAATCACTCATCTATGCAAGCTCCTTGACATTTTTCCTGACTTCCTACTTGTTAGGATAGACCACTTGTGGGATAGAGCTTGTGGGAAAGTGATCCTTGAATATTAAGCTTGCTTTTGTAGGCCCCTCTTTCCTCCAGGACCTTATCTCACAGAACTCTTCCTAGCAAATCTTTCAAGAAGTCAGTCTGCTCTCCAGCAGTCCAGCATTGTGACCTTGCTTTTCATCCTCCATCTTGCTCTCAGGATCCTGAACTCAGCCATCTCATGATCAATGCAGCCAAGGCTACTTTTAATCTTCATTTTCCCAGCTAACCCCTCCTTGGTAAACGCTATGTTCATCAGAGCACTTCTCATTGGTTCTTCTATCACTTGGGCCAAGAAGTTATTAGTACTCTCCAGGAATCTCCTTTTGCTTTTGTCCTGCTGCGTTCATCCCTTGGATATCAGGGTGGTAGAAGTCTTACTTGAAGACCAGAGCTTGTGAATGTGGAACTGCTTCTAGCAGTCTGTAGAAAGACTTACCCACTTGTTCTTTGTTGTCAAATGGCCTCTAGCAAACGCCCACAGGTATGTCCGTCATACCTGTCTGCTCTTCAGTCTTTACTCGTAAGCTCTCAGTTGGCTCACTGTCCATCCTGAGGCAGAGCTCTGTGCATTCCAGCTGTGCTTCTACACAAATGACAACTTTTCTACCTCTCCTCATCTTCATGGCTCATCCTTCCTCAAAGGTCTTTATTTTTCCATTGCAACACTCCAGTCATGCAATCCATCCTGGCAGTTGAGACCTCTGTTGGAGCCACTTGCTCAGTTTGTGTGGAAAGCCAGCATTACTGAAAAATGTTTTTGCTTCTTCAGCCTTGAAAAAAACCTCTGTAAAGTGGGCGTATGAAAATCCTGTTTTAACTAATTGCTCAATATGTTCAAGACTGCAGTGCTCTGTATGTACAGGGCTGTACTGATAGAAAGCCAAACATCAGCACTTTCTATTTATGAAGGATTTGATGCTCATGAAAGATGTTTGGTGAGGTAAGGATGGAAGACTTGTTCAAAAATCAGGTATTCGGCTGCCAGTGGCTATTAGCCCTAACATTTTTTTTCTCCTGTCTCCACTTTTCAAAGAAGCAGTTACATATTTGTTGCAGGACTGCTGCTCCTGCAGCTGAGGTTATGTGGTAATGAGTGTTAGTATAAGTAATTGTTCCTTATGGGTCTTAGGATATTCTACAACCTTACAGAAAAGTGGTGAGGTGCTGAAACAGCTGCCCAGAGAAGCTGTGGTGCCCCGTCCTTGGAGCTTTCAAAGCCAGGTTGGATGGGGCCCTGGGTATCTGAGCTGCTGGGGGGCAGCCCTGCCCACAGCAGGGGTTGGGGCTAGGTGGGCTTTAAGGTCCCCCCAACCCAAATCATCCTGTGGTTCTATGATTCTGTGAAAGAAATAATGACATTAAACACTGTATTTGTGCAGGAAGTGTGTCATGCTACAGTCAATTACTGTTGTATCAATGCTGTATTGTATGAGTTTGCTTTTGTGAATTACAGACCAGTGTGATAAAAATTGCTGCAAAGCACTGAAGCATGTGCTGTGTTTTGTACTTAGGTTTTAATCAAGTGCTAAAGGTGGCTTGCTGCCTGGTAGAATCTACTTGATTGACTTAAGAAGCTCTCCTTGCTGCAAATTTTACGTGTACTCCTGTTACAGTGTTTGAATAATGTAGTGAACACCTCAGTCCTTTGACTAGGAGTCTTTTTCTTTTGAGTCACGTTTTATTTAATAAAGCACTCTCCTAATATCTATTTTTATTAAAAAGAGTAACTATATTCTGTCTTCTGATTGCTAAACTGTTTGCAAAGACTTTGAAAACTGTTAATTTGGGAAACTCTAAGCTATGTAGCAATAAATTTAGAACATCTGCAGAGTAATCAGGGGCTGATGATGAAACCACTTTTGCAAGCCACTTATTGCATAAGTAATAACGCATCCACGGGGAGAAATGGCTTGTCTAAAATTAAGCAGGATTACTAGTTGTCTTGTAATGTCAGTCCCCAGTGTTCACTGTCTGCTACAAATGTGAGCCTCTGCCTGTAAGAAAGTGAGGAAACATCTGCATTGTTGCACATGATTGCAAATAAGTGTCCTGATTTTTCAGAAATGCACAAAAATCAGGTCATTTAGGTGCCAAAGGCATGGAGACAACAGTTTAAGTTTTTGAACAAGAAACCTCAGTTGAAATTGAAAGAAAAATGTCTGAAATCTGAATCCTAGTGCTGATGACATTATAAATACCTTGTGCTGAACTAAATACTGTTAAAATAGTTTCTTTGCAGCTTCAGTGTGTAGAATTTAATGTAGATGTGCTGGTGAAACGGCCTCCCTTACAAGATACCATCACTGTCATAGATTTATGTACTGCCTTGGATGTTTCTGTTATTTAGAAATCAGATGTTCTTAACATAACTTGATAAATAAGTTTTTGATAGGTTATAGTTTTTCTGATGGTGCGTAAATGCCATTGAAATGGAAGATGTTATCTTTTCTTCATTTTATTAAAGCTGGTTCTTAAAACTGTTGCCTTACTATTTGCTTTAATGTGTCTCCCAGCAGCTGAAATTTGCTTTCAGGACAGGGTATTTGAATATGAAATGTCTGACTGATTTGCACTGTTAATAATTGAAGCCCAAGGAAGGGGTAATCTTTTAATTCACAGCCTGTGATGTTTCCATGGACATTTCTTAAGAACTGTGCACTTTCTTAGCCTTACATTCTTGTCTGCATTCATAGAAGCGTTTCTAATGTAGTCTGATAGAAGGCTGTGCTTTTGCTCACCTTTACTTAACTACATACTAACATCGGTTAAACTGGAAATTCACTATACATACTCTGTAGTAGAATGAACATTTCCACAGGCTTCAAAGTAATGATGTTCATGTTTTCTGGAGTAATAGTTTCTTGACTTGCATGTGGATGTTCCATCCCTGGAGGCATTCAAGGCCGATTTGGACAGAACCCTGGGCAGACTGATCTAGTGGGTAGCAACCAGCTCAAGGTACGGAGTTGGATCTTGATGATGTTTAAAGTCCCTTCCATTCTAAGCCATTCTATGTTTTTTTGCTCCTCTTAATTTTTCAGTCTTTTTCATAGTCTTGGAATAAGACAAGCCAGCTGATTGGTTGGCTCTCAACCTTATCAGGTTCCTTTTCAGTTTGCACTTAGTCTAATTTGACAGTGATAGAACTGTTCTGCCTTTAGGCACAGGAGTAGTTGTGTTTACTGGGTTAGAACTTTCCCCACTGAATAAACAATGCAAAGTCTTGTTTTGTGTATAAAACACAGATTTGAAACCTCTGTTTTTCGTAGATCAAGGAGTAATATTCTAAATTTTGGCTTGGTTACTATTTCTGTTGATTTTTGCTTTAAAAATGGTTTGTACAAGGTAGAACAGTACGCCTTATGATGAGCAAATGAACAATTTTTTTTTTTTTTTTAATTTCACTTATTTTCCTTTTCCTTTGTCATTCTCTACTCTGCTATCAAATGCTGCACTGAATTAGAAGTGCTTTTTGCATTTCTTGTAGGAATTATCAGTTGAATTATTGTAATTGAGACTTATATGGAGAGTAGTATGGTACAAGAACACTGATCAGTGGCACGTATTACTCAACTCTGCAAAATCTTCACCTCTGTTCCTTTATATTGTAGTGTGGAATAATCACTGCGCATTTATTTTGCTTTAAATGAATCTCAATAAATGATGGTTACTGCTTTAAATAATCAGTTCCTGTTGACTGTACGAAATATTTCAATTTCAGATGTGAAAGGGCCATGAGCCCCCAAGTACAAATAAGTTTTTGACAGAAGCATACATTACAAATTAATGTAAACATTCCCAGTCTGGTAGGTGAGGAGTTTTCCATGAACTGTCTATAGAAGGGAATATACATCACTCTGCAAAGAGTTTGAGGAATATAGAACATGTCCTTGTTTTGCTTTTCTTAGCAATTTATGCTTAACAACTTATATCGGGTGAATATTTACATTCATCCTTTCTTGAAGATGTGCTTGTCTCCAGACAATATTGGTGGTTTTGCTTATCATGTTTTCTCACAGCTGCTCTTTCCAGCAGCAATCTAGTGTTATAAACCAAAGTGTGAAAACAAAACCAAATTGTTCACAGATGTAGTACCTCTCAGTAATTTAGTGTGAAGAACATTCCATGTGGGCATAGATTTAAGGTATTAATATTGCCCACTTCACCAGTGTATGATGACTGTTCAGTGTGGCAAGGAGAAGCTAATTCATACTCAGGATTTCCGCGTTTGAAGTGCGAGGCTAACTGCACTTCTCCTGAAGTAAGTAGAAAATAGTATGTTCTCCCTGCAGGACGTATTTTTCTTCCTTTCAGTAAGAATCCAACCTATGTAATCTTGACTTTAGATTGGAAGTGTTTGTTTTATTTCTGTCACATTGAAACTCTTTCTGGAATTAAGCTTATTAGATCTGAAAACATAATCCAGTTTAACCAACTATAAGGTTGAAGTATTTATGTAGAGGGTTCCTTGACAGGGTTCCTTGTAGATTGTTACTGAAACTGCAGACTTCATGTAACTCACCTTGTGCTGTGAGGGTAAAATTCATTCTGTTGTCTGGCTTGCTTGGCATAGGATTATACAAAGGGCTAGTAAGAATAAAGATCACAGATCTGTAAAACTGGACAGCAGAGGAGTTTTAAGTATCCAGATTTAAAATTCCGATTCCTCCTACGATTCCGCTCAGCAGTTTCTAAATTACAGAATCACAGAATTGTAGGGGTTGGAAGGGACCTCCAGAGATCATCGAGTCCAACCCCTCTGCCAAAGCAGGTTCCCTACAGCAGGTCGCACAGGTAGGCATCCAGGCAGGTCTTGAACATCTCCAGAGAAGGAGACTCCACCACCTCCCTGGGCAGCCTGTTCCAGTGCTCCATCACCTCACTGTAAAGAAGTTCTTACACACATTTGTGCAGAACTTCCTATGCTGCAGTTTCCAGCCGTTTCCCCTTGTCCTGTCTCCACTCACCACTGAAAACAGTCTGGCCTTGCCATTCTGCCCCCCACACCTTAGATATTTATAGACCTGGATCAGGTCCCCTCTCAGTCTCCTTTTCTCAAGGCTGAACAGACCCAGTTCACTCAGCCTTTCCTCGTAGGAGAGATGCTCCAGGCCCTTCACCATCTTCGTGGCCCTCCGCTGGACTCTTTCCAAGAGATCCTTGTCTTTTTTGTACTGGGGAGCCCAGAACTGGACACAGTACTCCAGATGAGGTCTTACCAGGGCAGAGTAGAGGGGGAGGATCACCTCCTTCGACCTGCTGGACACGCTCTTTTTAATGCACCCTAGTAAGCCATTGGCCTTTTTGGCCACAAGGGCACACTGCTGGCTCATGGCCAACCTGTCATCCACCAGGACACCCAGGTCCCTTTCCGCAGAGCTCCCCTCCAGCAGGTCATCCCCCAACCTGTACTGGTGCATGGAATTATTCCTCCCCAGATGCAAGACTCTAGAAAAATTCTAAATTCCTATAGAAAACTCCTTTTCTTGCTTTCCCAAGTTGAAGAATAGTCTTGCATCTTCTGTGGTGGGGTCTTTCAGAACCCCAATCAGTAAGTTTGTGCAAACTGTGTTGAATAGAGTATGCATTGCCTGGAATCCTGGAATTACCTTTTTCAGATAGATGTCATTACTAACACTTTCTGCAAAGAGAAGGGAAAGCAAGAGAGCTGAGATAAAGGGGCTGATAGAGTGCTTTACTTTGCATTACAAAAATTATGTAACTCTAGCTGAAATGTATTTTTTCTTCTTTCAGCCACTGAAATTAGCTATTATGAACAAAAAGGGAGGATAGCTGAAATTGTGTGATGATTTACTAAGGAGTTAAATAAATAATGGAAGAATTTCCTCGACTCTTGTTTACCTGTGCTTAATAAAGTGTGAAATAATGAATTAGGACAAATTGCTTATTAAAAGGCAGCAGCTTAGTCAAGGGCATATGTTGTCATGAACTACCAGGATGAAGTGCGGGTGTCTTTAAAATTTCAGATCCAAGCTGAAACCAAAGCTTAGTGATTAGTTTGTAATTGCTTTTGTAATAAGAGTGTGCATCACTTCTACAAGTAACTGACATGCCATTCGATCCTACTGTAATTAAAAAATGCTAATAAAACATGGCAGGCAGTGCTCTGCTGAGCAATTATACGAATTCGTGTAATGACATAAGGCAGGCAGCAAGATGAACTCAGGGTAGATCTACAAACTACTAGCAAAAGCACATAGACAAGAGAAATGCAAAGTGACTCAGCAAAGACTCAGGGTTTATTGCGCATAAGAATATCTGTGGTCTCCTGGAAGGATGATTGATTTGGCCAGAAACTGGTTCACAAAGTACTACAGCAATACTCCGTAGTAACTTTTGTACTGTCAAAGAATCACTTAAATCTGTGTGGTGTATTTTCAACTGCTGGCTTTCTGCTTCTGCATTATAATGTGAAGTTTTTCCTGCCTGTACCAAGCACCAGTAGTTGGTAGATCCACATTGGCCTTCTCATCTTGCCATCCTATTCCAACATGTTCATTTAAGTTCATACACAATACTGATGAGATGCTGTGTCTGTAACATTTCATGTTGCTCTTAACTAGATTGATTTTGTCTCAGATCCAACAATCCAAGAAACAGAATTAAAGGCTTGCCTTTGCTCTCATTTTCCTAAGGCCATAGGTTTGTGGTTTAGTTCAATGGACAGCCCTACAGAGAGTCAGACCAAGAAAGTCCCTCTGTCCAGCCATTACAGGCTTTGACCAGAACCTTCCTTCTAGTATTTCACAGCTCAAATCTGCATTAAACAGAGTTCAGAAACCACGATCTGTATTGATTGTCAGAAACAGGAGCACAGCAGGGAAGGGAAAAGTTAAGCCACCAAGAATTTCATTTATCCTTTCCACTAAATATTATTCCCAGAGCTCCTGTGTGTTCTTCTGCTTAATTCCACAGACCGTTTCACTTTCCAGTTTCTGGTGCTTCCAAAGGAATGCATGTGTAATTCTGATGCAATCAAGGCATCATCTGATAGAACTGGCCTACTTTTTGCTAACTGAAGTGTGCTTGGCTTGTTAGCAGAACCATATTATTTTATTTGGGGGTTATTTTTTGGGGGTTATTGACAAATCAAGCAGGCATTTCAGAATTTTCATCTTTTTTCATCACTGTACAGTTATTCCTTGAAGCTAGTTCACAGATAAATTTGCTCCTTGGTGTTGATTTTGCACAGATGGGCTGTAATCAGAAGGTCAAGTCATCATATAATTTTATTAATTTTGATCACTCTGGTAGTTACAATACACCATACTCTGGTTCAAATACACCATTTTTCTTCTTCTGGCACTTGCATGTTTCTCAGTGTTTGCTGAGTTGTATATCATGTCTGAAAGATATTTTGTCAGTGTCTTAGTGAAGGAAAAAACAGAAGCACTTCATCTGGGAATATCATGATATACTTTGTTGGATTTTTTTTTGCCAGCCCAAGACAAATGCTGTCTCCTCATAGAAGCTTTGCATTGTACATTTGTACCACCAGAGTCCAAGACAGAGTCTGCATGCTCCTAAGGCACAATAATTCTCTGTAAGCTGACTGCCAAAAACCGAGGTAATGTAGATCACTAACAACAGCCTTATTCTTTTTCAAGTCTCAAGATTGTTCAGTAAGCACGGGGTGAAAAAAATGCTTGCAGACCTATTTATCAGCTTTCCAGATGGTTAACTCCCATCCTAGGAAGAACAGTGGAAATTGGATTTCTACCATAGGATGTTTATGCCATGCTCTTTTTTTTTTTTTTTTTTCAGCGGGAAGTAATTATTGCCTGAAATTAGGGAACACCAGTGCTCTGAGTGTCTGAGCAAATGTAGATGGGATAGAGTGTGCATATTATTCAGCATAGCCATTCCTTTTGTCCTGCTTTACTGTGAATCCCAAACATCACTTTATGAATTTCTTTGCCTACATCTGGTTTTAAGGGTCTGAAATAGAAAGCAAATTAATTTCAGAATAAATATAACCCATCTGTTAACAAGAGTCTACAGTTAGAACAGCAGTTCAGCCCTACCAGAACAAGTGATGCAGTAGCGTAAATGTCTAGCAGTTATTTTGCTTAAATGCCTATATCCAGACCTGTTTATTGCCACATAACATTTTGTTGAGATGAGCCTTCACATCCTTCCTTGGTGACTTTCCTTGGTAGAGTTGGTTGTAACCAATGCTACCTGTGAGAAACATCAGTCATCACACCGGAAAGGCAACAGTTTCGTTGGAGAAGATGGAGCAGGAGACAAGTCCAGTAGTCCAGATATCTAAGATGGTTTTCTCAGTTGAGAAAACTCCTTTTTCTCCCACTGGTGCACCACAGCAATTCCATGTGTCTGGAAAGGACTTGGTATTATAGTTATGAAAAATCTCAAGCATTTTATTATTCCGAAGGAAAGTAATAGTAGAAAAAAATAAACCAATTTACTCATGAGTTTATAATCATGATAGCTTGTGGAACAAGGAAGCATGGTCAGTAGTAGTTTTGGCATTGGTCTTTTGTCCAACTAATCCCAGTCCAGAACTGAAAATATTCTGCAAGTTTGAACACTGTGGGACTCTTAACATACTGACGTAACTGTTAAAGATCATGCGCTGTAGTGCATGCTTACATTTTCATCTGCTGTTTTGTGTAGTTCCATCAAAATCAGACCTGCATGGGACAGCTACTGAAGTAATATTGACTGACTGAGATTGGCTGCTATCACATTTTGGGCCAGTAAAGCCTCTCTATTACTTGTTATTGCCTAGGAAATGTCTTGCTTCAATTAGTACAGTATGATTACATACCAGCTGTGGTGATTTTTTTTTTCTGCAAGGAGCAGAGGCTCTGCAATATGTAGTGCAGCTTTTGTCAAATATAATCAGAATGAAGAAACAGTTATTAATACGATTTTAACTACACAAGTCAAAGGCAAATTGCTCTTGTTCTCTTACTGAAGAAAGGCAAAAAATAGTTCATAATTACAAATTTTACAAACTTTATCCCAGCAGGTGAGAATGTAGGCTGTTACATTAATGAGAATGTATGTAAAGCAAGAGGTGCTATTCATTGTGCTTCAAGATTTGGTTATAAACAGACAGAACCTCTGTTAGGTAAGTTTTATAGTATGAAGGCCACCTACGGTTTTGAGTATTTTTCATATCAAAAGCCCTCAGACACCTCACAAAATTTGGAAAAGCTTTACCAAGAAACACAAGTTGCCCAAGGGTGTAGGGTGGTATCCAGCTGCACAAGAAATGATGAAATTACCTGTCAAGACATTACTGGGGAAACTGTACAAAGTTTACTGTCACCCTTTCACTTAGAATGAATCATCATGGATACTTCAGAGATTTGGGATTTTCTTGGTGTTCATTACTTCCCTGTTAAGACTGTGTCATTCTCATGGGAGAGGTTGGTTACCCCAGCTGCCAGCCTTATGAAGAAAGCCATAATGTCTCAAAGAGCCTTTATGTCTCTCAAAGGGTGAGAGAGAAGTTAGTTGACCTCTCTTTCTACCTCATCTTCAGTTAAAGTCCTCAATTATACCATACCAGAGGTACAGCTAGCACTGTAGACAAATAGTGGAAGCCATCATCTGGATCTCTGCTGATGATGGAATGATTTTTCCATTAAAAAGATTCAGTATATTAACTGGACTTCAGCTTGAGCTTTTGGTGACCAAATCAGTGAAGGGCAGTCCAGGAGAAAGATCTTTATATTTTTCTAGTCCAGAGGGAGAAACAAGATTCTGCACTTCCAGAATCCTTACATTGAAGAAGTCCTCTTATTCACCAAAAAGGTTGAGAATTTCCTTGGCAAGGGTAGTAGTAATCAGATATGGCTTGCTTCTTTCAGTCATAAACGTTTTCCGAGCCAGTACTCTAATAGAAAGCTCTTTTATTTTTTTGTTTTTGTTTTTGCTCCTGCTCCTTCTCAGGTATTTTTACTTATCTAACTGTTCCCTCTGCATTTTCTGGGAGTTTTCTCCTCAGAGGAGACATACAACCGCAATCCACATCTGTTTGTATATTATCACAGCCAAACTGTCTGTGAACAGAGGCTGGATTTTGACAAAGCACTTTTAACCTTGTTGAATCTAAATGAAAAGCAGTTCTTTTGAGGCAATGCCCATCCACAAGAGATATCTTTCAAACGTTGCATAGAAATTCTGTAAGCCTATCACTACTTCCTCAATTGCAGGAAAAATATTTGAAAACTATAATGTACAAGGCCTTTATATAACATATGAGTTATAATATGTGATGTAAGTCTAATCATTTCATTTTTTCTTATATGTAGAAATGCAGTGTCTGGTTGTACAGTCAGGCTGTAGCACCATTACATATTCTAGTTTTGCATCAAGGTATTTCCAAGTACAGTGCTGTCATGTGCTAGGTGTTCCAAATAGTTCTGTTGTAATCCCTTTTCTCTATATCCTGAATGATGAGGACATCGGCTAACTATTCATTAGAAGATAGTTGCTTCATTGCCTAGTAGGCTTACTGTCAGCATATATGCCAAAAATCATAAATGGAGAGCACAAGTATTGATTAGAAAAAAGTGCTGTCAAAGTAAGTTGCTGTACTCACAAAGAAACAAAATTGCTTCTGACAGGTTCTTGGCAATACCAGGCAAGCATTTAGCTTGGAGAAAAGGAGGCTCCAGAGAGACCTCACTGTGGCCTTCTAATACTTGAAGGGAGCATATAAACAGGATGGGGAACAGCCGTTTACAAGGGGGGATAGCGATAGGACAAGGGGGAATGGTTTTAAATTGAGACAGGGGAGGTTTAGGTTAGATGTTAGGATAAGTTTTTCACTCAGAAGGCGGTGCAGCACAGGAACAGGTTGCCCAAGGAGGTTGTGGATGCCCCATTCCTGGAGGCATTCAAGGCCAGGCTGGATGAGGCTCTGGGCAGCCTGGTCTGGTGGTTGGCAAGCCTGCCTGTGATGGGGGAGTTGAAACCAGATGATCTTTGAGGTCCTTTTCAACCCAGGCCATTCTATGATTTTCTGATTCGCAGCTAGGCCAATAGTCACATATAAAAAGAAGACTGGAACTCACCCCACTGGGGAAGCACTCCTGCTCCATAAGCAGCCTCAATCCAAGAGACGGGTCCTCTTCAGTGGCTCCGCTTATATGAGTCCAATGTGGCTCCACCTTGTGTCCACCCCTTCTGAGAGCATGGAGAGCAAAGGCACCCCTTCACCAGGTGCTCCATCACCAGCTCTAGCCCTTATCTAACAGTTGCACTACACAAGTCTACAAGAGTATGAGAGAAATCATTACAGTGCCCTGCTTTGTCACAGATACACAGCATCATTTTCTGCGTTCTTGAGATCCAGTTATACACTTGCACTGAATGTTAAAGATTCTGCTTATCACTATGTTGATGTAAGTTTCAAAATTTGATGGCTGTGACATTAGTGTAACCACATGACAGGGCTAGAGTGCAGCAAGATTACGTTTCTGTGCAGGCAGTTAACAGGGGATGGGGAAGGTACTAATTGCAATTGGGACTTGACCTACTTTACTGTCTTTGCTAAACTGGACTAGTGTTGGTGGTCTATACAAAAGAGCCTACATGTTTTTTGGTGACTTGATAGTGTGAGTTCAATACTGGTTTCAGTGGAGTAGGCAAATTTGTAGCAAGTTCATCTTCAGTAGTGCTTTACTCATTGTTCCTGAGAGTCCATTTACACATTTGTTAGAAAATACTATGCAGAAAATCTTTGTTATGAATTATATAATCTGAAAAGATGAGGAAGAAAATCTGTGTTACCACTGTAACAGAAGTAAAACAACCTGCTATGGAAGGGAATATCTGATTTTGCACTTCCATGCTGTAGTGATAGTGGTCCAGGATATCAGATCTTAAAAAATCAGTGAAGTTTGAGTAACTTTTTACAACTGGTGGTCAAAGTAACTTTAAATAACTTCAGTGGGGAAAAGAGAGCTGTAGTGTTCTATATTAATAGCAAAGTAAAGGGGAATGGCAGAGGGGTGAATTTTTGGATAATGCTTCCCTCATACCTGAAAGTCGCACCAGCCTGTTCAGTATGACATTCAGCTCCCATCAGTGTGAATCTATTCCCCAGATCTTTCCAAATTTCCTAATCTGCGGTCAAAATGCCCTTGAAGAGGTCATATGAGAAATCAGACTGTTTTGAACTGCTAGTGGCCAAATTTATCAGTATTTAAAAGTTTAAGCAGGGACCTCTTGTTGAATGCTGGGGGCTGGAGCTTTTCATTCATATTCTTTCGTTAAAGCTTTCTCTGAAATCAGTCAGTATTTCAGTGTATGAGGATAGGTCACTGTGCCTTCTCTGCTACAAACAGTTGAACTAGACACTCTATTAAGTCATAATTCAAGCTAAATGCAGTCAGAAAAATATGTCTCATCAAAGCTTCTCCAACAGTCTTCTAAAATATATGACTTAACTTTAATAGTAAAATCCCTACATGACTTTTACAATATTAGAAGAAAACACATTGCTTAATCTTGTATCTCTCCTGATCAAAAGTAAAGGGCAAAGTTTTGTCTAATGGAAAGCTTGAAATTGACAAAATGCTATTTGTGTATCAACATTGTACCTAAGAAAAAAACCCATTCATTTAATCACAGAGCACTTTTGAGTTGTAAAAAAGTAATTTCTTAAAAGGAAGGCTGTTCTCCTGCTATGTTTGGGATAGCAGAGAGCACTGGAAACAAAGATTGTCTGACACATCCTATTCAAAGGTATGCAAGGGAGGTATATGAGGCAGAGAACATGAAACCAACGTTCATGAATGCATGGATTGTTCTTTGTTGTTCATAGTAATACCTGCTTTTCATTTTTATTTTTTTTCTCCTCTAGACAAGTCAAGTGCAGGTAGTACAGAAAAAAAATTACTGTTGATTGATTTCAGGTGAAAATGCTGGAGCATTTGAAAAGCATTTGAAAAAGGATGGGGTATTTTAATCAAGATTTCAGTCTCAGACCTAAAAGATCTGAGTACTCTGTTGACAGAGTTGCCCTGGCTTTTTTTCAGGCAGCAAATATGTAGATCACTCTGAAGGTAATACCTCCTATTTATTTCCATGGAAACTAAAACAGATGCAAAGAGCACAATAACACTATTTGATAGAGAGAAAATTCTCAGCTACAAAACATTATTTTTCAACATAGTCACCACCATTAGCTATGCATTTTCACCAGCAGTGAACAAGAGCCTGCATATGAGGGGAGGTAGAATCATAGAATCACCAAGATTGGAAAAGACCTCTAAGATCATCCAGTCCAACCGTCCACCTATTACCAATGTTTTCCGCTAAACCACGTCTCTCAGTACCACATCTAAACACTTCTGGAGCACCGCCAGGGACAGTGACTCCTCGAGCAGCCCATTCCAGCACCTCACCACCTTCTTGGAGAAGAGATACTTGCTAATGTCCAACCTGAATCTCCCTTGCCACAACTTGAGACCATTCCCTCTAGTCCTATTGCTAGATATGTGGGAGAAGAGGCCAATCTCCACCTCACCACAACCTCCCGTCAGGTTGTTGTAGAGAGCAATAAGATTTAGTATAAATACAAGCAGACTACTACGCTATTGCTTTCTCTGAAGCCAAAGTTAGTTCTTCTCCTTTGTTTGCACGCAATTAGGTGTTCAGACCTTAGTTGTTCCCCACTGGCTATCAGAGGATTTCTCATACGAACTCATCATGACTTTCTGGGATATACCAACAAAAAAAAATGCACTTGTTTTGGTGAATCAGGGCCATATGCTGTGAATCTGTGACATTAATTATATTGTCAAAGTCATAGTAATAAACACAATCCTTGTTTAAACCTCTGGAGCATCACTGCTGGTGACTGTCCATATCCATGGGTGAATACAATAAGTATAAGCATAGTAGCTAGCACTGGAGGACAATGGTATTTTTGTGCAATCAAACATCTGCTCCAAATGTGTTTTATGTGGAACACCAGCTTTTGTCATGGTGTTGTTCTGTTGTAAGGTTACACATCTGATGAATCTTCTCTCCTAGATCCCTTGTGGTTTCCTTGATGACCTCCTGAGCTTTCTGTCTGTCAGCCTTGGAAACTGACAGCTGGCAATTCAAAATGGATTCATGGAAAAAAATTGCTTTTATTAAAGCTTCATTTCTTAATAAAACCTTTTGAGACATTTGTCTTTCATCCCCCAAATGAAAATATTTCACTCCCACCTTTCATCTGGCTGTAGACTGTTTTCTTCTTTCATATACTTTGAGGTGCATTTGTTGCATTCAGCATTTTTCATTAGCACAAAGCTCACTTTTTCGAAGACACAGCTTTTCACCAGCCTGTAATCTTTAGTCTCCACACTGCACTAATAGAAGAGATCATCAAGAGGGGGTAAGAAAGATTGTAGGTGCCACGAAATTTCTTCATTTATTTATCAATAATTAGAGATTGCATGCAGAAATAGAATTCAATGGAGAAACTATGGCACAGTCCATCTTAGCTCTTCCAGAAATTGATTTTCCAAATGATCCAATAGCAACTGAATTTGCAGAGACACAAATCTGCCATTCCTTCTGACTTGAACGATTAACCCATGCTGTGAGCTTCCTTTTTTTTCATCAGTGCCGGAGTTTGATCCAGAGTCTGCATTCTCTTTGAAATCATAGTGTTCTCTGTTTTTCTGATTTTGTTTTCCAAATAATAGTGGCTTAGGCACTAAATATGGCAGAGCACATGGTGCCTGCTGTTTGCTATTTCAAATGTCATGAACTTGGAGGGCTCATGAAAATCACTTGATATTTGTATGTTGCTGTGCTGGTTGATACCAGAGGCAATGCTTTGGTGTAAACTGGTTTAGTTTCTCACTGGTACAATTGAATGCACTGGTTACTTCTGTATGAAGACAGTATTCTGTGTTCAAACAGTGTACTAACTTCTCTCCATTCTCAAGACCTGTTTGTGGCTAACTTCATTTACTGTTTTTTTTCTTTTTATGTATTTGGTTTCAGCTGTAACAAATCCCCACATTTTTTGTTCTTTATAGGTGTAAGCTAGAAGATAAATAATTCCTACTCCCAAAATAGTGTTGTTTTCTTTATTTTTTTTATTTCTTTCAGGATACAGTGGTTAAAAAATATCCCGACCGTAAAAAAATATGTTGTATATTGCAAGGTTGCTTTGTTGGAAAACATAAAAAATGCAGTGGAACAAGAGCTTGACAGAAGATATTTTAGTTCTGAGCAAAATGGTTATGATTCTCACAGTGTATTTATATACCCCATTTAATAGGAGGTAGCCTTATTTTTACAAGTCTGTACAGAGTGAGGAAAGAACCTGTATTTCAGTACAAAGATACTGCTGTCATGGTATTCTTAAAAATTGCTTGGCCTGCATTCACATTTAGTCAGAAAGTGAATTGAATCCAAGAGATTGACTTAGATAGGAACTGCATGCACACGTTGCTGCATTTACTCTGCATCCTCTTGAAGTAGCTCTTTAGCCTCTTCATCTGTCAATGCCTATGCTGGGCTAAATTATCAAAACCTACAAGAATAGTTTAGAACTGAGAGATACTGGGCTCTCAGGGATCTCAACTCCAAACGAAGGATCCAGCCTAAGATGGGGAGAGCAGTATTCCCAGGCTGCTGTGGTCTTATGCTCATCTGACTGCAAGGAAAAGGGAAGTGAACAAGTGCTCAGGGTATCTATTTAGACCACAAGTTCATAAGTACATATAAATAATATTTTTTTTTAACTCTTTCTGAGGTATATGTGATTTTTTTCTACTCAGAAAGTATAAAAAGTTCAGAAGACTCCCAGAGAAGGCTGAGTTCTGAAGGCTGAATAAGAAGATGGTATATTATTCATCAGGATTCATTGAATTGGCTGTGACCATTCAATAAAATATGGTTGCCCAAACAACGAAGTCCCACCGAGGAGCTAAATTATGAAACAAATTAGCAGCATTTTTTATGTTGTGTGATTCTGATATATAAGTATTTTAAGAAACACAAATAATATGATCTTGAAATTTCCCTTTACCATGCTCAAAGATAATATTGCAGAAATGACACCAAGGATATCTCATAATTTTTATTTATTTATTTACCTATTTTTTGTTGCTAATACAAATGGATAAAGACATATCAAATTTATTTGGTCTAGTAAGAAAGAGGTATTCAAACAAGAGCATGCTAAGTTTTTCTCTTTTTTTTCTTTTTTTCCCACTCAGTTTGTTCATTATTAAACTACCTCTTCTTTTTATCAGAAAGTTTCTCCAGTCTGGCGCTGGTCATCTGTGCTTTTCTGAGTCTGGTGCTAGCATGCTAGCACTCCTATATGATTCAGCAGGTCTGTACTGTTGACCTGTGCTCAAACAAAATGTTAGGGGATGATTCATTGCTGTAATTGATTCCCATTAGAAGGCACATAAAAATGATGATTACCAAACTTCTTATTTCCCTTTTACAGTTCAGGGAGCTAGTTACGACATCATCCAGTCAAGATTACTAGCATATATCCTTCTAGAGTACCTTTTATACTGCATTGCACTTTTCTCAGCTTTCTCCTCTAGCATGAGAAGCAGAATTGACAGGGAAGAGTGGCCAAAGATGATCTGAAAGTGGGCTGGTGCACTCTGGTGAAAGGGGGGATGGTGAGAAGTACCAGTGCAGTCTGGGGAAGTGTGGGAAATCCTACTGTCACCCACAGCAGGATGTCTCTTTCAGTCTTGCTTTTCTGTGATTCTTCCTGCAAATACCATTTGAAAAGTAGGGTCATGATATACATTAAAAACGTGTGTAGTACTGCTTACTACAAAGCATTACTTTTAGGCTTTTAGTTGTCCTACATAGGGGATATGACTGAACTACAAAGGGTCTATCACCACTTCACCCCCTGTTTTTTATTTCAAGGCAAGAAGGATTGATGCCTTTTATTTTCAGTCAGGATTAATTGCCTGTCTTTATTAAATGCTGTGGAGCTGCTCTGAAAATACTGAGAAAATAACAGAAGGGACCTTGATGAGGCTCAAGCAATGCTGTTCAGAGCAGAGGTCAAGAGAATTGTTTGTGCCTAAGCAGTTAGAGAGCATTTGTTGTGTTATAACATCTTCAAAGGCTGTGATCTTCACTTTTGCCTTGGATCTGTGGCTTATTTCTGTGAGAAGAGTGCAGTTTGAGAGGATATTCCGTGGCTCTGAAATTCTGTGCTGATGACAGCAAAGGCAAAGAGAAGACAGGAGAGATTCTGTAAACAGTCCAAGAGCACCAATCCACAACTGTGCTATGAAGGACAGATATATTTTTGTTGTACAGATGAGAAAAGCAACAGGAGGACACTGGAATTAAATCACCTCAATGTATTAGTACATACAAGTTGGAAAGGATTGTGTGTCTCAGTGAAACTCTACTCTGGACCCATTAGGATTAGTACAGATTAACAGCAGAATTCACCTAAGAGTGATAAACTCTTGCAGAAAATCCTTTGGGGGCACATTGTACTATTGGTCTCCTTTTTGCATTCATTGACAAAATCAGCACCTTGCTGTCATGAAGATGGTGTGCAATTTCACTCTTGTCCTTTGCAGAACACACATTTGAGCAGCATGGAGGAAGGGTCATCCCAAATACAGGGTCAAATATGTGAATTTGGTGAGAAAACGAATGGTACAGACAGGCACCCTGGTTGCATCTATTTTAAAGAGAAGCTTTCCCAAGTCCTGTTCTCCCTGAGCCCATGTCTGAAATAACTGAGCCAGGCTCACCAGCCAGGTTCACCTCTCACCCTGCATGCTGGCCTGAGGGACCCTGCTTCAGTCTTCCCCAGCACTGCAGACCTGTGGACCTCCACCTCAGTGTGCTGCCACTCCTGCCTTTTTCAATCTGTGATAAGAAAATGCTGCTTTAAGGACAGGAGTTGGACTTCAGTGCTCCTCTGTGTGTGCTCATGGGATCAGGCCGCATGCCGAATCAGTGCAGCCCAATAGCTACATACCCACAGTCATGCATGAGGTACTGTTTGCCCCAGCTTGGCCATCTGGACATAGTCCTTTTGGCCTTGGAAAATGCTGAGTGCTGACCTGACTGCAAAGACAGAGAATTTAATGAGCAGAACAAGCAAGGGAGATGAATATCAAGCCCACAAGCACCAGCAAGAATAACTTGTCAGTCAGGAGCCTTCGAACTGGAAGGTTGGAAGCTTACAGCTCCTTCCTGAGAAAATAGAGGACCTGAAGATCTGACCCTGTGCCCTGCATTTACAATCCTCAGAACTCATTTAATCACTGGCCACTAATTGGGTGCCCCTTCAGCTACTTGTTCATCCAGCTGTTATGTGCATAGCTGTTTGTTGCAGAAATGTTACCATTAAACTCTTTTTTTTTTTTTTCCTAAGCATTTCTTCATCTCATCTTCTAAAGTAAACAAACTGTATCTATATCACTGTCCCAGTTTCCAGGCAGATCATTTTTTTTTCCTGTCAACTCTGTAAGTAGGAGAGTTTCTTAGTCCAGCATTGCCACTTGTACTAAGGGTCTGGCCTGCAGTGTCTGGGTTGTGGCAGAAGAATACAAAGGCTGCTTCATAATTCGTATCTGAGAGACTTGACACTGCACTGAGGAATAGCAGCCAGCCCATTTCCTCTGCTGTGTGACTTCTTTCTAGCAGTCAGGTGGTCTGCCCAGAGTGCTATAAGGTGCACACAGAACTACCATGAGGGCAGCTAAGATGATCTGTAAGAATTTTGTTAAACTGTATGACTGAACATACAGAAGGATTTGTAAATGGGGAAATGAAACCAAATTTAAGGGGAGAGAATATAATAAACAAAATATTAGGGTACTAGAAGGGAAATCAGTAAAAGTGGAAAAAGCACAACATCTGCACAGACATTGGTAGGTATAAAAAGTGAGAAAGAAGAAAGACGTTATGTGTAGGTGTATGATATCCTGGGTCTGCTATGGAAAAGCAATATTCAAACAGTAAAGCAAACAGAAATGCAAGAAATAACTAATGATAACTACGATAACTAAGGATAACATAGAAGAACCAAAACATCCTTTACATTGCAGAACAGAAAGAGGACTGGAGATGGGCATCCTATATTCTTTTGAGCACAGCAAGGAGCTCTGAGCTCGAATTCTGTTTACTTGCTGGCACTATTTGCTCAGATGTAACAGCTGCACTTGAGCATAGTTTTCTGCCTCTATTTTGTGGTAATCTAAATTCTCTTTCCTTTAGCAGGGAGAAGGGGTATGCACAGTTCACCTCCAGACTGTAACTGTGTAGTCTTAAAGAAGCCTTTTTACGCATATGAATCAAAACATTTTTCACTATCTCCTCTGTTGCACGGACTATTCATACATAAAAACCTTTCATATAATGGCTCAGGTCTTTGAGAGTTACTAAAGTGAAGCTTGCAGTAACAACAAAGGAAATTTCTGTGAAGTGTAACAATCAGAAACACAGATTTAGCTGCATTCTATCAATAAAATCTATCTAAGTAGACAGTGAAAACAGCACACTGTACAGCCCTATCATTTGTGCTTTCTGATGGTGATTCTTTAAGAAAAAAAAATGGTGTAGGTTAAAAATAAGCTTTTGGAGTTATGGTATACCACAGAAGAAATCCAATCTTCTGATTTGTGGAAAGGTGGCAATGTGGAGAAAGAGAGAATTTTGTCTCTGGCTTCCAGCACAGTGTTCAGTATGCTCCTCCTTCCTTCCTATGCATGGAAATCTCTGCTCCAGACAAGGGAGCCAGGATGCAATCATTTATTTCTTCTATATTGTTTTTCATAGAAATGTCTTTGCTTATCTCTTCTATTAATGGTGTGGTAGGCTTGATAGTATGTTCTTTTAATGAGCTGTGTGGTGGTGTGCTTCCTATTCTCACAAAACTATAACTGTAGATGAAAGACAAATCTTTTTAAGAACGATAAAATAAGCCTCCCACTTCAACAATGATTTTCTGCTCCTGTCTCTTCTGGAATGTGAAGTTATTGACAGCTAGTATTTGCAAAAGCAGAGAAAACAGAAAAACCAATCCATATGAGATGTGCTTAGCAAGCAACATGCCTAGTGCAATTTATCTTTTAATATAGTTTTCCCCAAAAGTATAGCAAAAGCAAGAATTTTAAAAGCTCACGAGTTTTAGACCTGAACCTGTCCTCATAAAAAGAAAGACAGGTAAAGACCACTAGATGGTGGTAAAGACCAGAGCCTTTGCTATCAGGATTAGTGAAAAGCGAAGTTCAGAGGGGCGAAGGGGAGGAGGAGCTACAGTTTGAGTACTGAAGTCATTATTGTTCGGAGACTATAAAAGGACAGTTGCACAGTGAGTAATTTATGCGTGCTCAGCCTTGACTCTATGGATTTACTCATTCATTTTCCTCTATAATGTCATCCGTCCCCACCAAGGAGTCTCCAGCCCCAGATGTCGGGTGAGGAGGGGCTGAAACTTCTGCTCTCTGGAGGAAAGGCTGCAGAAGATGAAGAGCAACTGAAGGAGCAGCTCTTGTAAATAGGTACCGTTAATTCTTGATTGAAAATGAAAGGTTATGTTTAAAAACTGAAAATGATTTTGCCTGAAGAGCTTTGAATTTTACTTGCAACAAGTAATTGACAATCAGCTGTAAGAGTTCCCCGTGTTAAGAATATGATGGCTTACAGCTTGCACTGAATATTCTCATTACTAAAAGACAAAAAGTACTCATTATCTGGAATAGAAAACTTATTGCTGGGCCAGAATTCCCTCCTACTGATTCTGTAATCTCACGGAATCCCAGAATGTAAGCGTTTGCCTTGGTTCGTGGTTTAATACTATGCTCTTAAAATGAGCTTGTTAGCATTGCACAGACAGACTGTTTATAACACAGACTGTGCAAACTTAAGAAGTTCAAAGTTCAGGATGCATGTAAATCTTTTACAGAAAATGTTCAGTTCTTATTTGTAGCAGTATTTCTATATATTGCATTCCAGTGATGAGGTTCTGCACAGTGTAGTACTTTTCTCCTGCATTTCTGGGCTCTGAAATGCAGGATAACTGCATTTATTCTGCTAATTGTCTATTTATGTTTGGCAGAATTTCCAGGACAGTGTGATTGCTTCTGGGAGACTGAATAGGATAAACTAAAGTACAAAATAAGAGTGTATGAATCTCTTCATTAGTGTGTGGCTTTAATTTCCCAGTATGGATGGGCAGAAAAACTCTGAGCCAAGTGGAAGTTAATTTAGAATCAGTAGAGGAATATTGTGTTAAAGAGGTAGGATGTGTACAAGCCAAACTAAATAGAAATGTTTGATATTTGTCTTGTCAACTTCTGCCTGTTTTTGTCATGCTCTATTTTTTTTTGGCAGGGTCTTTTGCCCTTTGGAAAATGCATTTACCACACTCCTTGGCAAGTCCCTCAGAGAGAACAGAAAGTGTTTGCTTCCAGACATGAACACATCCTCGCAACTGTATTTTTCTGAACTAAACCTGAGTGCCTTTGGCAGCAACTTTACGGTGCCTACTGTAAAGAGCAAGTCGTCACCATGTGAGCAAGTGGTCATTGCAGCTGAGGTGTTCCTAACCCTGGGCATTGTAAGCCTCCTTGAAAATATCTTAGTGATATGTGCAATTGTTAAGAACAAGAACTTGCATTCACCCATGTATTTTTTTGTTTGCAGTTTAGCAGTGGCTGACATGCTGGTTAGCGTGTCCAATGCTTGGGAGACCATAACAATATACTTAATAAACAATAGGCACATAATTATGGAAGATGCCTTCGTCCGTCATATAGACAATGTCTTTGATTCACTGATCTGCATATCTGTGGTGGCTTCCATGTGCAGTTTGCTGGCAATAGCAGTAGACAGATATATCACTATCTTCTATGCCCTGCGTTACCACAACATCATGACGGTGAAAAGATCGGGGTTTATCATTGCATGCATTTGGACCTTTTGCACAGGCTGTGGCATTATCTTTATTCTTTATTATGAATCAACTTATGTTATAATTTGTCTCATCACTATGTTTTTTACCATGCTGTTCCTCATGGTTTCACTGTACATCCATATGTTCCTCCTGGCTCGTACTCACGTGAAGAAAATAGCTGCTTTGCCTGGGTACAACTCTGTCCATCAAAGAACCAGCATGAAGGGAGCCATCACTCTGACCATGCTTCTTGGCATCTTCATTGTTTGCTGGGCTCCATTCTTCCTCCATCTCATCCTGATGATCTCCTGCCCTCAAAACCTCTACTGCGTTTGCTTCATGTCTCACTTCAACATGTACCTCATTCTCATTATGTGCAACTCGGTGATTGATCCCTTGATCTATGCCTTTCGTAGCCAGGAAATGAGGAAGACTTTCAAAGAGATAATTTGTTGCTATAGTGTGAGAATGGTCTGTGGGCTATCAAACAAATATTAGGAAAACGAACCCAGGGAAGAGAACTGAAATGCAGCATCTTGCATCACCTTGTTATTCTGCTGAGAGGCCTGTGGAACATCTTTCTCTAGTCAGCTGTCAAGATTTTTGTGGCAATCAGAAACCGTTTTTTTCTTTCCCTCCATGCACCACTCTCTCATGATTGTAGGAGCTACTCTGTGCATCTACACTGAAGGGAGAAAGAATATTTTGCATCTCATTTACCCTACTGAAGAGTCTGGATCTTACAAGAGAACTGCTCAGGGAAAGCCTTATTTCCCTTTCTACCAAATGTGACAAGTGTGACTGGCTGTGTAAATAAGCCCATCAGCATCCCAAAACGTATTTCCCTTGATATTCATTGTCTCCCTAGATACAGCATGGCTCATTTTGATGCCTAGAATTATTATTTTTTCTGCTATCTTGCAAAGAGGTAGTCAGAAAAGTAGCTCCAATTACGAGGGTTCACATACCTTGCTCAACAAAGTTATGATCAATATGTGTGCACACATCAGTGTCTTGTATTCTGGTTGTAACTGTTACCGTCATAAAATGTGTGGTATTTAAGAAGAAAGCATTGCAACAAATTTCTTAGGTTGGACACAGTAGGTTGTCATCTCTGACTGTATGTGTTCTTATAATGATGTGTGTGGGGAGATTTTAAGCCTGAATACAAAGACTGAGCTAATTTTAGTTTGTTTTCCTCATTCCTAGGGCTAGGCAAGTAAAGGACATGTGACCTCTAGCTCATGATGTAATGTTTTTTTTTTAGGAAGGAATGATCGGGTGAGTGACTGCCTGTATATAGGAGCTAGAAAAGCATTTTAGCTAGGAGCATCATTTATTAGAGGAAGCCATGCTGTAGATTGCATTTTTTAAGCTGTGAGAGACAAAACAGGTTTGACAATCAGGAGGGACAGCAGGCAGACAGCAAAAGAAGGATCTCAAACATGCAGCTACAATATGGAGTACTAGCTTTTGCTCCCCAGACAAACTGTTTTTATCTTTGCTGAGAGGGTTCTGAGGTGAAACTCTCATGCATTTTATGTGACCAATTTGCACCTAGTCATGATCTCATAAGCATGCTGTTCTGCAACAGCTGTATAATGTGCAAAATATTGAATTTGTCACAGATTAAGGAAGTGCAACTGTGGCATTGATTTCCTGATGCCAGTGGATACATACAAGCTAGGTAAATATTTCAAGCAGGGGTACCCTACTGACTAGCTGTCAGAATATAATTTAGGAAAATGAATCCTTCCTTCCAAAAAGCCTAAGGAATAATGCTGTTATATTTGGTCTAGAGATGCTCTGATGATATTGTTGTCAATAGAAAGATTATAATTGACTTAATGAACCTTAGATTGTCTTTCTAAGGTGGAAAGTTCTCATTGGATGTTGTGAGCAGGTTTTTTTTTTTTTTTTTTTTTTTTTTAGCATAAAAGTGGTCAAACATGACAATAGATGCCCAGCAATTTCATACTGTCCATCCTTGGAGATATTCAGAACTTAATTGGAGACAGCTCTGAGCAAACTGTTCTACATTTAAAGCTGACTCTAACCTTGAAGTTGGCCATGCTCTGAATGATTTGGAATAGAAGACCTCTGCAGGTCCATTCCAATCTGATCTGTTTTGTGATTCTCTGAAATACCTTGTGTATTATGATGAAATGTTTATTTTTTTCACCTCCTAACTTAGTCTCTGTGTAAGAACTGTAAAATAATCTCTGTACACATTTAAAAGGATAACATACTTTGTATCTTCATTTGCTTTGGAGGTCTCTGGCAAGATATCTACTTCAAGATAAGTACCACTAGAGTTATATATTCTATCTATCTGCTGCAGCTTGAAATATATACTGCCTCTAGCTTGCACGTACTTCCCCCAGGCATGAGTGGGAATGTTTTTCTCAGTGGAGACACTTTGTAATGTTGACTGTCAATATAATGGCTACAGCAGTGCATTTGGTGCTGGACTCTTCCTTCAGTTTTATATAAAAATAGGATTTCAGAGGTACATTTGTGATTGGTAGTGAGCATCTTGCCTTGTTTCAGTCCACTTCTTGGCCCTATACATAAATGAGTTTTGGGAATGGGCATCTGCTACTAGGAATGGAAATACCAAAAATAAAACAGCTCAGTTGCATAGCAAAAGGCACCAGTTGACATTGTAAATAAATCACTAAATCTTCACTGGTTACAGCAAATAAAACAGTTTTGTACATAACTGTTTATCATTGAATAGGAAGCCAAAATTGTAATGGCTTTGGGTATTTTCTTGAATTGTACATTACTTTCTTTTTTTTTTTTTTGTGTTGCCATTTTATTTAATGTAAAAACACAAACACATGAAGAAAATATTAAACTGGATTGTTGGAAAACCCAGTATTTTTGGTTATTTGTTTTAATGTGTGCTACACTTATCACTAATCTACACCTTGTAGATTATTCACAGAAGGAATATTATATTCTAGGCTTTCTATTCTCTTTATAAACAGATGCCTTGCTAGAAACATTCTGGCTGAGTTGCAGGTTCACACATGTGGTTATACTTGAAGCTATATTCCTGTTGGTGTGAGAATCACATCCGCATTATACGCTTCACAGGTGAGAACGAAGTCATCTCAAGGTGGAAATGAAAGCATTTTCAAGAACAGACTAGACCAGTCTCTGAAAAAAAAACAGTTTGTGTTTACACTATGGGATTTCATATCAAACATGTGTAAGCTCATAACATATTTTACTCTTTCTTTCTCCTGCTTCACTAGAGAAATGAAAGGAATATTTAGCATGCTTTCCCTTCATAGAAAGCATTCTGACAGACTGGAACAGACAAGCATAGTCGAAGCATGAAATTTGCTGTCAAAGAACAGCCATGAAAAAATTAGCTGCTGGGCAGCTCTTGCATATATACTGCTAGAAGTTTAGCGTTTGTGTCAGTCACTGAAAAGAAGTAAGCTTTAATCAAATTGTTTCTATTCCAGAAATTCAAAACCAACTTTCTTTTCCCACTGCTGCTTCAGTGACCAGCACTGCTTCCAACTTATGTGACAGTATTTTTTTTTTTTTTTGTAAGGAATGACTCCGAATTGTAATCTGTATTAGATGGATTCAACCTCTATGAACTCACAGAGGATGATGAAATCACAGATGCATTTTAAGCAGTTTAGTGGGAGCTGGCAGAATATTAAAACAAAACAAAACAAAACAAAACAAACCCCACCAACCTTTCTAGCTGCACCAGAATTTCATCTCATGAAGCTGAAGACTAGATTCTTTGTTCCATAACAGTGAAGAGTGGGGGTTATGATGCATAAATGACTCTGTGTCCAGATTTATGATAGCAAGAAGGGAGGGAGTGTTGATCTGCCAGAGGGGAGAAAGCCACTGCAGAGGGACCTGGATAGACTGGATTGATGGCCATGGTTAACTGTATGAATTTCAATAGGGCCAAGTGTCAGGTCCTGCATTTTGGTCACAACAATCCCAGGCAACTTTACAGGCTTGGGGAAAAGTGGCTGGAAAGCTGCCCTGATGGAAAGGGACCTTGGTGTACTGATGGACAGTCAGCTGAATTTGAGCCAGCAGTGTGACAAGGTGGCCAAGAAGGCTGATGGCAGCCTGGCTTGTATCAGGAATGGTGTGGTGAGCAGGACTAGGGAAGTAATCCTGCCCCTGTACTCAGCACTGGTGAGACCTCACCTTGAGTGCTGCGTTCAGTTTTGGGCACCTCAGTAGAGAAGGGACACTGATGTGCTGGAGCAGGTCCAAAGGAGGGTAATGGGGCTTGTGAAGGGCTTGGAGAATATGGCCTTGGATAGACAGAAGGAACTGGGGCTGTTTAGTCTGGGGAAGAGGAGGCCAAGGGAAGACCTTATTGCTCTCTTCCCATATCTGAAAGTGCTTACAGTGAGAGTGGGGTTGGTCTCTTCTCACTGATGACAGGTGACAGGATGAGAGGAAATGGCCTCAAGTTGCACCAGGGTAAGTTTTGTTTGGATATCAGGAAAAACTTGTTCACAGAAAGGGTTGTTAAGCACTGGGATAGGCTGCCTGGGGAGGTGATTGAATCACCAACCCTGGGTGTGTTCAGAAACCATTTGTGGTTGTGGTGCTCAGGGACATGATTTAGTGGTTGGTTGTTTGATTTCGGGTGGTATAGTTAGGTTGCAGTTGGACTCGATGATCTTTAAGTTCTTTTCCAACCTGAGCAATTCTAAGATTCTGAGATTCTGTGATTATACTGAGGTGCTTCTGCTGTTGCTGTAACGTTTGCTTGCTTCTGCAGAGTGAAGCAGATGGCTGACTTTTGCCTAAGATGGGATTGCCAGGATAATCACATACCCCTCATGTTCCTACATCAGCATTAGGAAAACCTAAATCTTTTCTCTCACCCAAGGCCGTACTGAGGTATGTGGAAAGGTTAGTTTTCCAAGAGCTTTAACATTTCCTGTAACATGATGCAATCTTAGCTGAGTGGAGTAAAGAGGTCCTTCCGCTTAGGTTATCACAACTTGGTCCAGCCTGACTTCCCAAATGGGCACAAGTCTGCCAACAAGGGCTCTGACTACTGAGTGCTGCTGCCTCTGTCTCTGGGCTGGGTTTAAGGATTATTTTCAGCTCTGTGATGCATCCACCTGTGCTATTTGTTCAAGGAGTGTTCATTTCCATTTTGGGCCTGGATTGTACATTCTTACTTCTTATGCTTTTCCTTTTAGAAACACCTGAGTCTCTGAGTCTTTCTGGAGACTTCGGTCATGTTCTTCAGGAATCCTGTGCAAAAGAAGTTCAGAAACCACAGGAATTTCCTACACACAGAAACTTTAAGAAGACACAAATCATTTGTGAATCGGTGGGAAAATAGCCAACTCCTCCCACAGTTGACTCTTTAAAACCTCAAAGGATCCTGTTTTATCTCCAGAACTTTGGTTAGGATTCTCCTCCACTCCTTCAGTAAATTCTTCTTTTGCTGATGATCAGCTTTAAGAACAGACCAGATCATGGTGGTCACTGCAGTGTACAGGGTTTGCAATGGACAGTCCCCTTCAACCACACTGGTCTGCATGCACCATGTCCTTCTTGTCGGGCATGGTGGATGAATAACATGTTAGAGTTTGGATGTGAAAATGGGAATCAGGTATGGTCATGTGGACAGGGATTGAATTGCCTGCATAAGTTTCTTTGCTAGGTTATCTGGAATCCTGAAATGTAAATTTTTATCAGGTTATTGCAATAGTGTACACAGCAGAGGGGTTTGAGCTCAGTGATCTTTAAAGGACCTTTCCAATGTAGGCCACTGTATGATTCTATGATCACCAGGTGGAGCACAAGCCTGTGAGGAGCGCCTGAGGGAACTGAGATTATTTAGTCTGAAGAAGACAAGGCTCAGGTGAGATCTTATCACTCTGTATGAATACTTGAATAGAGATTGCTGCAAGATGGAGGTCGGTCTCTTCTCCCATATAACTAGTGATAGGACTAGAGGGAACAGCTTCAAGTTGCACCAGGGGAGATTAAGGTTGGATGTTAGGAAAAACAACTTCTCACAAAGAGTAGTCAAGTGCTGCAATGGGCTGTCCAGGGAGCTGGTGGTGTCACAGTCCATGGAGGTGTTCAAGAAACATTTAGTTATTGTACTTAAGGACATGTTTTCGTGGGAAATATTAGTGATAGGTGGATGATTGTACTGAATGATCTTAGACGTCTTTTCCAACCTTGATGATTCTATGAAATACTTTTGTCCTTACCTATTCTTATCATTTCCAGCAGCCTGAACTATGAGCATCTTGGATCCAGCTGGTTCTTCCTACAGAATGGAAAAGGAGAATTGTTTCTGTTCTTACATAATGCCTACACAGGTATAAGGCCTCACTGCTAAATATAGACTAAAATAAAAAATGACATAAAGAAATGAAATATATGTAAGCATGTATATTTATTTTTCTCTCTAACCTTTCTGCTCTCTCTTTCAGTTATTTTTTTGCACTATTTTGCAATTTGCATATTTTTTCTTGAGTATTTCCTCCAGCTGTGAACAAAACAGCAGAAATCTACATCTGAAGACAAAAAAAGTTTATGCCTCTTGCATCCTGAGATTTTGAAAATTATGGTGAATCAGTGTGACAGAACAGAGTTCAACTAGTACCCATCACACCAAAGACTAGGTGAAATTTAAACTCTTATGGTCATAAGAATATTTGTAAAGCAGTTTTTTTTTTTTAGCTCCCTATGTAAAAACCCCTAAGAACTCAAAACTGAGCTGGGCCTCTATCAAACCAAAAAGGAGTTGTTCTGGGTGGAATTTGATGGCTGGATGTGCATGATAATCCTATGGAATACCCTCGAAGCTTCCAGCAAGCTACACTTCAGAGACTTCTTAGGCAGGTTATATTTATGGCTTTGTGACTGGTACGTTTCCACGAGTGTTTCTTATATGAATGCATCTCATAATTTTGGATCTCTTTATACTCATCTGCAACATCTTGTGAGAGTAAATTTCATGCTTTAGATACGCTGCCTGGAAAAGTGTTTTTTTCTCTTTTAAAGCATCTGCTTAGGAATTTTCAATTCCTCTGAGTTCTTATGTTGCAAGGAAGATAAATAACTGGTCCCCATATACTTTCCCTATTTCCTATTCATCATCCTACTCTCATACATACACCTACAAAATTGTTATTTTCCAGCCAAGTCTATCTAATTTGTCATGGTATTTAGTATCTTGTTTCATTATATTGCTTTCCCAGATCTGCTGCATTCTTTGGACTTGAAGGGACCAGATGATCATATGATAATTCAGATATAGGTGAACAATAGATTTCTGAACTGCCAAATGATGTTGCATTCTTTGTTCTCCATTTTTCTATTATCAGTATTTAAGAATATACTTGCATTTAACACAACATGCTTCATAATTCAGAAAACTGCAACATTTCTAATGAATTACTTCTCTGCAACTGCTCATAGGCACATATGCTCTCTGTTCTCCAAATAGATTTACATTTTCAGTGGCTGAAGCTTTAGTCATGCATCAACATATAAAATGTATATGTAACATGCTACATATATGTATGGGAACTGCTGAATCAAGGCCTGAACCTCTGATTGATCACCTGAGGCAAGCAGCGAGTCAGCCCTGGGAGCACATGTGAAGGCAATTCACCTGTGCTGCTGGAAGGGGCGGAGCCTGGCTCCACCTCTCCTAGACCCATTTAAGAGCTGACTGCCAGGGGGAAAAGATCTTTTCTGGAGATCCCTCCTCTGGAGTTTTGCAGCGAGCCCAGGGTGTGGGTAAGCTTTCTATTCTCTTTTTGTTATTCTAATCTGCTTTGCCGAACTCTCTTGTTTATTTCATAATTATACCATCTTTGTATTCATTGCCTATACAATGTAACATGCTGAAAATATGGAACTTAAGTATATGCCTTGGCTGTGTCCGAGCTCTGTAACAGAACTTATCTGAGTTCTACAGCTTCCACCTGCCCCACTTCTGATGAGGAAGTAGCCTACCTCAGGGTTGGTCATGGTCTGGATCAAAATCAGAGACCTCTTGTCCAGGTGCAAACTTTGTTTGGAAACCCATCACTTCATTGAATAGGGTGGTATGAATGTCATTTGCACAGTTACCACCTGATGGGAATTTGTCACTTGTCTCCTTTCAATTAGGCAGATTTTACTGCTGATTAAAGAATGACAAGAATTAATGGGTAATCTTTGTATTCTGGTTCCAGATGATTTTGAAAGGCATCAAGTGAGCTGCTTAGATGGCCTGCTGCATGAATGCCTTAGCTAGCAGCAATAAAATAAAACAAAAGCATACAAAAAAGTGGATAACTTTTTTTCTCTCCAGTTTGCCAGTTTTTGGCAGGAAATAGTTAGTTTTGCCAAGTAGTAGGTGTTGTTGCTTGCAAGCTGACTGTTTCATTGGCATTTGTGTCTTGCACAGAAAATCAGTGCCTACTTCATACATCCTTAAAATGTAACCCTTGGGCCACCTGCTGTCTTTGAATTATGCTTTAACTTGCTGTAGCTTTACTCTGAACTGTTTTGAGGAAAGCTTTGTGTGGGTTTGAATAAGAACTCATATCCCTGAATTTCTATATAGTTCATAGTGAGCATACTATTATTTCTGCTTTACAGGCTCCCTGTGTCATTCAGAGTTAATGGAATGAGTCCAGGGTATTTTTCCTTTTGAAGGGTAGCAGGAAACACTTGGGTACTTTACCTTGATTTTAAATCTGATATAATGTAGTTGCTAGCACTGCTGACGCTGACTTCAGCTCTGAGATAAATCACTGAAACCAAAAGTTACTATTTCCCGAAGGTTTTCCCCAGAGGGCATAAAGTGCTCTGGCTATGGCAAAGAGACATTTCCTGTTCCCTCCTTTATGGTGGTAGAAATTGGTGCAGCTTGAGGAAAAAAAGAGTTTTTAGTCTGTGTTTACAGCTCACCTTACAGAGGATTAAAATGAACTGTATTTTCTGCTTTGAGGGCTGTGCTAAAGAATGTCTTGGTCGAACTAGTGACAATTTCAATTTTAGAGGAAGAAAGTCAGCAAGCACTGGAAACTGGACTGAAAGTCTCTGTATGAGATCCTCGCTAAGTGTAACAGGATCTCATTCTACTGAAGTCTCTAGTAAGACATTTTCTCATTGCTGAGATATGTATCAGGAATTCCAGATGTAGTAGCTCTCTAGTTCCTTCTCCTTAGGAAAATACCAATATTTTAACCACTGGTAGAAAATCTGTGTCTGAAAAAGTGTATTTATTTCTATCTAATAGCTGGATTTGCACAGATGGGTTCATGGGTTTGGGTCCGAACTTCTGCCGTGCAATGGCTTGATGCTTGTTTTGTTCATTATTAAGGACCAGGCTATCTCCTTCATTTAGCCAGGGTGCTTAACTCGTTTGCCCATATGAATGTGGGCTCCATGACACTGACCAGGTTCTAATGCTTTTACTATTATTACTAACTCAGTTCCATTCACAGGTGGAAGTTCATTCACAGGTGGAAGTTCAGAGGTTGTATCCCTCATTTTGTGTCAAGTCTCCAAAAGTGGACCCCAGAATCCAGTGCTCTGAGCAGAGGGGTCTCAGCAAAATCATGTGGTATTGGAAATTAAAACTCTTGGAACAGGCAGGTTAAATCTTTGGCTTCTCCTGGGTTTGCTTCTCTGCTTGGTAATCACAGCTTGTAATGCAAGTGATTAAAAATCCCTTTCAAATGACAGAGGAAAGAGATGAATCACTCAGATTTAAAGTGCCATTCCAATGACAGTCCATGTCCCTGCATAAAGTGCATTAAAAATGAAAGAAATAAGAGAGAAGTCCTTGAATGAAGTCCAGGTGTTTCATCTCACAGTGAAGCTGCTAAATATTCAGGTTTTCACTACAAAAAAGGACGTTGGCACAGCCAATGAATCTGGAACTAACTATTTGAAGAAAATTTTTTTTGTGAGGAAAAATTGCTATTTGGTTCTTGTTTGCTGTTCCAGTTATACTCTGGAAAAATCTGTTAATCTCAGTCCCCCAGTGAAAGAGAGAGGTATCCTTCTGTGAATGTGGATTGAATTTGTGGTGTTTTTTTTTTCTTTTTTTTTTTTTTTTTTTTAGATAGGATCTGTGGTATACAGCCTGTAGTTGTATTCCTATAAAGCATGGCAGCTAAGCTTCCAGGAAGGAAGAATTCCCAGATGGTGGAAGGATTTTACAAGAGACATCTGCCTTTAGGCTCCTAGCTCCTCATTCAGCCTCTTGATTTTGTTGTCCACACACCTGGTGCTTCTGTCATGTGTGATTGGTAACTAAGCTGGACCGTGGCATTTTAAGCAATATATTCTTCTGTATTTGGAGAGGAGGCTATTGAAAACATGTCCAGCTTAATTAGAAAGGAATGGAAAACAGGAGAGACACCCCAGAGCTACCTCGTGGGAGGGAGTGCTGGCAGGCAGATGAGTGGGGGATCAAAGGCCTATTGCACAATGCAACAAGTAAATAGATGACATGTAGAACATGAGCTCTATGAACCTTTAGGAGAGAAGGCAAGCAATACAAGCAAAACTGTGTGTATTTCAGATGACCTTTTGCTCAAAATGTCAGTTAGAAATTTGTTCTGAATTTATAAAGAGGATAATAAATAACTGGGTGGAATAATGAAAAAGATTTAATGCTTGGGAGAGAACCAGAACGAAGATCTGGGGAGGCTGGACACCTGGCATTACAATTCCTTTAAAGCTCTGCTGAATTAATAATGGACAGCCAAGTGCTAGGAATCGGTTCTGATAGTGCTGTGACAAAACGTTCTCTGATAAGAATATGGCTAATGATAGTGAAGGAAATTCACAGTCATCAGAGTTTATATAGATGGCAGAACCTGGAGCATGAGAGAGAGCAGCCTGTTGATTTCTGATTCTTGAGTGACTGATCTGATTAAAATAAGGTGAAGAATAGCAGTTACTGCTCACCATCGCCCCCCCAAAGCCTTTGTGGGTGAGGAGAGACAGCTGGCTGTGACTAAAAGAGCCAAGTATTTCCAAGGTATAGCGCTTGGCACAGCCCCAGAATGGTGTCTTAGGGATGTGACACAGATGCCTCTACAGCTCATCCACGTGGGAGGAGAGGCCCCATGGTTACAGATCTCCAGAGCTCAGCCCAGGCCACCACTGCCCCAAGTCCAGCAGGAGGCTGTCCGTAAATTCAGGATAGTTATGGAGATATAGTGAACTCTCTTCATAGAGAAATGAGGAAGTAGTTAACCACATCCAAATTGATTTTTGCTTTGTTTGCTTCTGTGGCTTGCCATTCTATGATTTTTTTTTTTGATCTTTCAGCTTGACTGGATGGAATAAGTTCTGTACAGAGCTAATTGAACAGTTATTTAGAATTCAGTAGCATTTTTCCTCTGAGAATCTCACAGTATTTTGCAAATGCTAATGAGTGGAATCTCAAATCACTGCTGCAAGTCTACTCAAATCATCACCCTGAGGGAGGAGGCGGAAAGCTGGAGTTGAGTTACTTTTGCAAGTGAACTGACCACTTAAGGCTTCAGGGGCACTTCTCTGAGTTCACCACACAATCTGAATTGAGCTTCAAGGCACACAGAAGAGCTCTGCAATGTCACATGGGGTGGTATGATAACCCTCAGCTTAGTTTCCTCCTGTGTCATAGGTGAGAAAAAGTGTTGTGCCCTGTGCTGCAGTAGTGCTCCATGATTCTGGAGGATATTTCTTGCTCCCACCTGCCTCCTCCTGATGTCTGCAGGCAGCTCAAAAAGCAGCTCTTCAGTCTGGGCCCTTCCTCCTCTCCCCTGACAGTCAGCTCAGGAGGAAGCTTTCACATCACAGAGCAGTGTTTGTTGCCGAGGTTGTTATCTCAATAAAGACAATTAAGTGTATTCACTTTTTTTTTTTTCCCCTGGTTACTGAGCTGTGGCTGGTGGCCCGAGTATCAGTAACAGGTTCTGAATCTCTCTGCAACATAAACTCTAAAGCTGCAGCTGTGATCACCAGAATGAATGGAGTTTGAATAAGTAGATACAGATGCAAGAGTATGGGTTGAGGAGAGGGAGTTTGACACAGTGATTTGCAAGGTGTGAAAGTGTGTGGAGGATTTTTCAAAATGGTTAAGAGCACTTTGCACATTTTGCCTTACTTGTAAGCCTAATGTACCCAATTTCTCTGAAAGGCTGGTACTACTTAAGATTGTTTTCTGATAAGAGACCAGAAACAACTGATTTTGTTTACTGATTAATGCAGATATCCATAGGCAATAGAATTTCACATGTTAAAGGTTTCATATTCATTGCAACTGGTTTGGATGGTAGGTAAGGTAAGGCTTTTTAGACTGACTCATTTTTTTATTAAGTCAAGCCATTGGGGAAGTATACTTTAAAACTGTATTTGAGAGTATACTGCATTTCTCATTGCACTGCATTTAATTTGACATTAGTTTCAATAGAGTATCTGCTTTCATTTAAAGCATTTTTTCAGACAGGGAAACTTTGGAAGGCAAGATAATGCTACTACAAAGATATAGGGAAGTACCTCTAAGTTGAAGAGGCCAGATTAATTCAATTGTTGATGAACTATTGATTCTGAAGCCATGTGATTTTGTAGTTGAAATTCTGGTACTCTGATATGAGTACTGGTTACTCTGATGTGAATATTTACATCCACCTTTGTTTGGTTTTGGCCTGTAGTGTAGGGCTTAGTAGCTACTGAAGGAAGCATGTGAATTGTAGCTGAAGGACATAGAGAGGATGATGATGCCTAAAAACCTTATTCCTAATGCAAGTGCCTTGGCAAAACCAAGGCAAAGAAAGAGGGACGGTATCTTGCATCTATTTTCCATTGTTCTTAGACGGAGCTAGAAAATTCTCCTTTTAAAAAAAAAAAAAAAATGGAAGCTATAATAGGAAAAGCCATTTCTTATTCCTGAAATGTGCAAAAGCATAGAAATTAATTTTCCTTAATTAATAATCCTTAATTTTCTTGTAATATTCTCCTCAAACTTGTTACATCTGTAAAACCAAGGGAAAGGATTTTTATGCTATGGAACTAATTTTTCTTGTGCACTTCAAAATCTTTCTACTTTCCTGCTAAGGCATGTTTGACTCTCAGTTTGTTAGGGGAATTAGTTCCATGGCTGACAAGCTGTCAGTGACTCTCTGCCTCTGTTTCTTATTGCTTGTGCTGCAGGTGAGGCATTCTTTTTGCTGGTGCTTTCCAGTTTTACTCTCTCACCGATCTCCTGTTCCAGGATAGTAATAGTAGGGGAGGACACTGAGAACATTTCCCTTCAGTAACTATGGACTTCCATAGCACCTGGTGATAAGTACTGCTTGTGTTTCCTACAGCAACATGTTCATCTGCAGTGCAGAAATAGACTAATTTCAAAATGAGTTCTTCCCATGGGAAAAAGAGAAAATCGGATATGGATGAAAACAAGTAAAGCTCTTTAAAACACCTTGTTTTTATAAAGTTTGCTGTCTTTGATTGCTCACTGGATGTGTACCCATCTGGTCTAAAATTCCCCTAGTCTCTGCAGTCAGATGGTTTGAGGGCACCTTTTGTAGTTTGCAGATTTTTCACTGAAAAGCTCTATAGCTGACTGGCATATGCTGTTCATTAGCCTTATGGCAGTAGTCTTGATTTAGTCTCCAAGTCAAACAATACATAAGAACAGACTGCTCTTCACAAGTGCAAACTCTTTCTGATATAGCAGGACAGACAGCACGCTTTGCAACTCTGGAGGCAACGGGAGGGTGCTAAGATTGGACTAGGATGCAATAAGAGTAGAGGAAATGGCCTCAGGTTGCACCAGTGGAGATTCAAGTTGGAAGTTAACAAATAATTCTCTGAAAGAGAGTGGTCAGCCACTGGAACAGGCTTCCCAGGGAGGTGGTGGAGTCACCGTCCCTGGAGGTGTTCAAGAAACATTTAGATGTTGTATTGAGGGGTGTGGTTTAATGGGAAATATTGGTGATAGGTGGATGGTTAGAAAAGACCTCCAAAATCATCCAGTCCAATTTTCTAACCTTAGTGATTCTATACTTTTATGATTCTAAGATCCCCATGCCAAGGCCCAACATCTCTGAAGAACAAGGATTTTCTTGAGTCTGGCAGATAACCTTGCTGCCTAAATTGTGTTGTTGTGCTTGGGTTAACTGTACCAGCTAGGACTGATAGTAATATTTGCATATTATTAGCCTAATATGGTTCCCAGAGTCTTGGGGCAAGCTTGTTTTAGGGCTATGTCAGAGATGTCTGCACTGTGGAACACTGCAAGAGGTGAATGTACCCAAGGTGATATGCTGAGCCTGATCATTGAGTCTGTGTTCTGTACTTGACAGACTCAAGTTCTTATTGATCTTACCTGACTCATCAAGACGTTTATTTTTTTACAAAGTAACATTAATCTTTGCTCCTTCTTCCTATGATGAGCACACATCTTGTTTTGGAGCTAGAGAAAAGCAAGAAGACTCAATAAAAAGACATAGATACTATCAATGTAAATTGATAATGTAAACTCTTTACCAGACACATGGAAGTGTTCATTTTCATTTCTGGTGCCACTGTTGTCTTAACATAACTAATCAAGAAGCTGTGAAAACATCATGGCAAAAACATGCTGAAATGGTGTTGTTAAAACTGAGGTATTAACAGCTCAACAATTTTGATGCAAAAATCACAGGATAAGTTTTTTTTTTTTTTTTTTTTTTTTTTTTTTGCTTTGTATTATGATGGTCAGGATGGTTTGGTGTATTAATCTGTTCTGGTCCTACATTTTTTTAAATCATTATATAGAAAGTTAGCGAACGCTTAGCTCTTTCCCAAAAAAAGTTTGTGAATAGTGGTAACTTGGTCTTGAGGGGTAAATCAGTATGATCCAAAAGATGATTGTAAACTTAGAGGTTCGTGCTAGAAGCTTTCAGGAGACCAGTTAAGACCAGAATGTTAGAACTATATGAAGCTTAACATAAGAATTGAGCCAGCAATCACAGTACAAGTGAACAGTGAACTATGAAGTAACTTAATATAAAACTTTTCTTAAACTGAGAAGATTTGAAAGAATAAGTCATTCATAAAACAAAATACAACAAAAAAATCAAAGACAGATGAAGCCCATGGGATAACATACGTAAAATTACTTTATGTAGATCTAGCAGTGACATGACACTTCTAATTCACCAGTTAATTTCCTGGAATTATTTAATCTTATTTGATTAAATCACAATTAACCTTACTCAAGATTTTACGTTAATTCAGGCTACTGTATCTCCAGTCATCCAGAGCTTTTGTTACTTCTGTATTTCTTGCTGCCTCCGAAATATGTAGTGTAGGTAGCAATAAATTCCAAAACTTGGAGGAGGTAACATGCATGGGAATAATACAAATCACCATAAATTCATGCCTGCAAATGCTCATTTTTAAATTTCCACAAGTAAAAGAGTAAGCTGTTATTTTAGTGTCCATTCAGCCATCAGAATTGTGAACTGTATAAATAACATTGCAGAGCTTAAATGACTTAAGAGAATAATTGCTAGTTGGCATGAGTGAACTTCTTTGGGAAAAAATAAGAAATAAGGACAAATGGTGAATCACGGGTTGTTATAAAAGTTCTGAAGTTTTCAAGTGTTTTATATTTACCTGGTTTTGAGCAGAAATTCCTGTTTAAATCTAATATATCCTTTGGCCAGATATTTTTTTAGCAGCTTTGTAATCCATCTGGTTAATAATTATTTTAAATTGGAAATCTTTGTGCTAGTACTTGTACAGTGCAAGTTTGTATTTGCTTAGCTTTTTTTCAGATACTCATAAAACTGGTTTGAGTTCCCCTGACACACACTGTAGAACAGGAATTACATGGGCTCCAGGACTCACCAAACCTCACCTTTTTGTTGCCTTAGAACAGGAAAGAGCCATGAGAGGTGATGTGATACAGAGACTCTGGCTAAAAGATTGATTGGCTAATGCATAAAAGCATCATGTTTTATGGAATAGGCAAGGATGCTGGAAGAAACACACAGGTTCCAGATGTACTCTGGTGGTACTTTTTTTCTTCTAGGTGAGATGAAAGGCAGGAAGAAATTTCAAGGGCTTAATTAACTGATGTGAATGGAATTATGTTGATCCTCATTTTACATACACTGTTATATAACCTATGGTTTGACTACAAAATAAAAGATAGTACTGGGGACTCTGGAGATATTCTTCCCCCCAATGTCTATTTCTTTAAAATCCTTACTACAGTGTAAACATATTCTGATTTAGACTTTTTTCCCTTTTTTTTTTTTTCTTCCCATACTGGACTTAGAATGAACAAAAGTAATAGTTTCACCTCAGCCTCTTTTATCAAAGTGCCGATGCAGGGTAGGAATCTTTTTTTAATACAGTGCCATTAGACAAAATATCTGAAAACACTCATCTTAATCTAACAACAGATTTCTTGGGAGTGCAGTGGACTACTGCAAAGAATTGAGAAGTGAAGAGGTGGACCATTTGAATCATGCAGAGGGAAGTGTCACTTGTTTGCATTACTTCATTTATTCCAACTCAAGGGTCCATTCAACTCATGGGTCATTTGCGAATGAAGTAGTGTTTTTCTCCTCCTTTGTGACCTAGATGAGAACTGACAGGTGGACCATAAGGTTGATAAAGATGCATGCAGAATTGCAAGAAGACAGAGGAAAAACCTATGACTGTCTTTTCTCTCTTGTTCCAGTTATACATCCATATTCTTGTGTTCCCCTCATGTAAGAGAAAGGAAATGAGAGGCACAGATCTATGTCTTAATGGGAGACATGGTCAGAAGCCATTTTGCACAGTTATGGCCAAGCAAAGAGCTTAAGAGCACAGAGCTAAGGCTGTCATCCAGTGGCTCCCCTTTATCCACCTAGAGCCACTGGGCTAATTGATCTGGAAAGTGGGATCAGGATTAGGCCTACAATGACGTCAATTTAGTAAGCGCTGTAATTGCAGTCCTTGCCATCTTGCTTCATGTAGTATAAACAATTAGCAGTTTGTACACAGGCCATCGTATCGCCACCTATGAACCTACATAGGTTTAGGGGTAACTGAGACTGAAGTTTTTAATACATTTCCAATGGTAATCAGAAACTTTCATGGCCAGAAGAAACAATATGAACATTTCTGCTGTCTCTGCCAGCCAGCCTCATGCACTACTGCATATAAGGCAGGCTCACAATGAATTTAAAACAATGTCATTGTTTCACACAGAATTTGCTTGGCAGCTTTTTTTCTTCTGTAAGGGCTGTGTTTCTGTCCATCATGTTGCCTTTTTGCTTTGGAAAGTAGCTTATCAGGATTTATCAACCTTGTACTTAGTCTCTCAGCACTTAATCAGCAGAGATCCTAACACACTGGAATCATTTCCAAAAAAGAGAAAACTAGAGAACTGGATGGATTGGCTTAAGGGGAAAGAGGAAAAGAGTCAATTACACAGTCTGAGAAATAACAAACAAAGCATGGGATTAAGATGACTGTGGCAACTCGTCCTATGTTGCAATAAACGTGCTCATGACCTGTGATGCTTTCTTTACCTCAAGAATAGCACCAAAACATCTGAATAGCAGCTGTCAAAAGGAAAAACACTTAGCATCTCATATTCTTACAGACTTGAACTCTTGATTTGAGTGCAATTTTACATACCAATTGATGATTCAAAACTCCAGGGGGAGAGGCTCACTGCTGTCATTTTGAGTTATTTTCTTATGTAATTACCAGGAATAAAACAGTTCCATAACTGTCTTATATCCTGAAAGCAGTATTTCTGAACCTACTGAACACAGATGTCTGTGAGTATGTCTAAGACATCTTTTCAGTAGGAACACAAATGAGGAAGTGCTGCTCATCTGCAAATGCATTTGAAAGAATTCACTGAAGGAATATGCTCTCATGTTTTCTTTTCCATAGAACACTCAATAATGACAAGGCCAGTGAAGCCAGCTAGGATTTCATTCTTAAATTGATCCAAAGCTGTTTTAGATCTAAAGCAACGGATTTCAAACGTTTGCATTCATTCAGGCTTATCCCTTTGCTATCTCCTTTACCATTAGCTGAGAGACAATGTCCCTTGATTTTTTTTTTCACTGCTTTGGTGCTACAAGGAAGGGAGCAAGGAGACTTAGAACAAGATATTATGTGACAGAGATAGACTTTTCCTTAAACGCTGGAAATAGACTTTCTGTTTTGCCGCTGTCTGTTTCTTTTGAGTAATTCTGTTTCAGTGAGGAACTAATATTTGTAAAATAGCTCCCAAGAGGGCATAACATGTGTAACTCCCTAAAAATGGAAGCTTTAAAAAGGAAAGGTGCTCTGATGAACATGGTAAAATCTTTAGATAGCAGTGAGTAGTAGGCATGCTGCACTGCTGTGGAGTTCTGCCAATATACATTAACCAAAATTTGCAAAGCTAAGTGTTGTTCCAGTGTTGATACTACTAGATTGCCTGAACTGTATTAATGTGAAGTCTCTAAAGGCTATAGGAAAATATGATAGCATTTAATTCTGTTCTGCATTAGCATTTGCACATTTTGTCTCAGAAATTGGAGCTTCTTTCACCTGGCAAGTTAGGAAGTGTAGACACTTAACTGTTCTCAATGTCCTGGTTGAAAACAAGGCACAGGAGTGGGAGCCAAAACAAGAATGTGTATCCTGCTTCTCCACTTTCACTCAGTGGCGTTTCCTGCAAGTTCACGTCAGCGAAGTGTTAATTGTTTCTGGATAGCAGAGGAAAAAGTTAAAACAAAAGAAATGAGCAAGTACTACTCATATAAACAAAAAGGACTTTTGTTCTCTCCTGTGTAGGGCATTCTTCAGGAAGCATTCAGTTATAACAATATGTTCATGTATAAGGACATATAAAGAGCAAAAAAAGTTGTGTATACAAATCAGCCATAACTCTGCCCCTTTCCAAGTGAACTTTAAGATATTGTACTGCTCTATTTGGCAAGTTGTACAATTGTACTGTATAGTACTATAGTAAATACTAAAACCAAATATCTTAGAATTTGAAGTTCCAGTTATAAAAGCAAAGGGGGAGTCTGGGAGACTAATTCTGAGTGGAAGGTTGATGGCACATTTTCTCATGTTTTCTCTTACTTTAAGGTGTTTTGTGTATTCTATGAAACGAAAGGAGTTTCTAGTGTTCTTACTTTTTCTTTTAGCCTTACTGAGTATTTGCTTAATTTTTCTTTTGTCTTATTTTTTTTGATTCTCACACTTTCTTTATCTAAAGAAAATACAAGTTCTTAGCATTGACTGTTTAGAATAGAACAGGACTGAGTCATAATTGGCAGAGGTGGAAGGGTGCTTTGTAAAAGCAACAGTTTTACACTTCTGCAAAGATGTGCGAAGCATGAACTACAGGCGTCACTATGATCCTCTGAAGACCTAATTTCAAACAACATTCTGCAGAAGAACTCTTTTCTGAAGCAAATTATGCTGCTGCAGGTCTAAATATTGCAGGGCACTGAGAGTACATCTTCAAAACCCTCAGTTCTCTGTGGCACTGTGTCAAAAAGGAGTTTCTGTTCTCAAAGCCTTTGTTGTGCAGTTGGAAGTAAGGGGATTATACAGGCAGAGAAATAAATAGGTACAAAGCTGGATACAATCTCACTGCCAGAAGATTAAAACAGTGGCAAAGGTACTTCTCAGTACTCAAGTGACCCATGTTATTTCGAAGGTATGATCCTGGAGTTCATTCAGACTTTGCATTCCCTCTTGTTCTGTTGGCAAGTTGAAATAACAGGAGGAAGCTTCCCTTGTGCTCTCTTGATCAGCTTGAGCAATCCAAGTGACAACTCTGTGATGAAAGGTGAAGCAGTCAAAGAGAACTCAAGAAGTTCAGGGAGAAGCAGAGGAGTTAATGCATTGACTGGGATGACTTAACTTTCATGGAAGAATGGAGGAGACATAAATGAATGAGTGCCCTTTTCTGCTTCTCTTCATTTCATTGTCCTGTTATGACAAGGTCAAACAAGATTATATGTTCATAATGTCAGAACTCACATTTTTAAAACCAAGTTCTGTCTTTAATAAGAAATCTATGGTAAGCACAGTTGCAGGTAGCATCCCAGCATGGGCTGGCAGACTGGCTTATTTTTTCACCTTTTCTTTTGCAACATCTGCTGTCCTTGCTGAGTTTTTATTTTTATTATTTTAAAAATATTTATTTACTGAGGAGTATTTTTGTGAAGCTTTAAACTATTCAGGGGGTCTGCAGGGATTTAGAGGTTATCAGCTCATCAATGAAAAATTATTCTGCTCTCTCCTGATATCATGCTAAGTTTTGGTCCTCTTTCGGTATGCAGTACCCTACCTCATTCTTGTTCATATCATTGCTGATCGTATGTCGGTGGCTCTAGTCCTGTTGCTACCATCTTTCTTTTGTCATCTTCTGGTTTCTTTCATGACTTAAATTTTGTTTCTTCTACATGTTGCAAATGGAGTGTTTTTCTAGGTCATCCTGGTCATGTTTGACTCAATGAAGCAAATGGTTTTATGAATTTATTCACAGTTGTGCTCGGGTTTCTGCCAGCGGTGCCTGACTCTGTAGCCAATCTGAACTTGAATTGCACTGAGTCTGCACTCATGGATGCTATAGTTTCATCCTTTTTTCTTGAAAATAAAGCTATCTTTCCTAAGCTAGCATTTCATAGAATCATAGAACAGCTTGGTTTTTAAAAGAACCACAATGATATCTAGTTTCAATGTCCCTGTTCTTGACAGGGTTTCCAATCACCAGACCAGGCTGCCCGGAGCCATATCCAGTGTGGCCTGGAATGCCTCCAGGGATGGGGCATCCACAACCTCCTTGGGCAACCTGTTCCAATGTGTTACCACCCTCTGAGTGAAAAATTTCCTCCTAGTAGCTAATGTAATTCTCCCATGTCTCAGTATAAAATCATTCCCCCTTGTCCTATTGCTATGGACTAAGTAAACAGTCACTCCCCTTCCTATTTACATACTCCCTTCAAGTATTGGAAAGGGAGACCATTCTTTCCAAGTCAGCTTGCTGAACCGCTTCACTCTTTATGTACTAGGTCTCTCATTGCATTACACATGGAGAAAGGAAGGGATTCTAAACCTTTTGGTGAAATAAGATCTTTGAGACCTCAGATGACACAGAGATTTCCAAGGTTAGCATTTGTGGCAGAATCCAACAGCAGATAGTATTGATTTGTCCTAATTACTCTAGGGAAAAGGAAGTGAGTGGAAGAGGGATCCTGTGCTTCACAGCTGGAAGTGAGAGAAGTTTGTGTTTCCTTTCCATTGGTCCCAGAAGATCCGATCTCATGATTCACTTTCTGATCTTCCAGTAGGGTTTGATCTGCATCCCAGCTTTAGAACTACTTCAAGCAGTTTAAAAAAGCATGGAGTTAGTGATGGATTTCTGTTAAATGTCTAAAATCTGTATGTTCTGGAGGTCAATATCATGGCTAGACGTGACACTTGAAATTACATAGCTGTGTTCTTGCAGGTGACAAGTTAAGAGGTAGAGGAGTAGGTACTGGCTGAAATGCAGTGTTTTTTGGGCTGGGGTTGCAACACTCACCTATCCATCCATCCCTCTGAATGTAATTTCTCAGTGGCTTAAGAATAATTTTGGACATCAAAGCTGGAGTGATTACTGAGTGAGAGAATAGCTCTGTACATTCAAATCCCACATATACTGAAAGAATATATCCCTTACATCTGGGAAGAAAAGAGAAGATGAACATGGGTGTGAAAGCACAACATATTATTTGTGCTGTTATGCCTAAGCAAAACAGGTCTTCTAATGAAAAAATGGGTCATCAGCCAGCAGCAGACTACCATGCCAGACACTTTGCTAGGGTGAAATACATGACATGAAATACATGACATCCCTAACTGCTTGCTTACTATTTTTCTTTTATCTCTTTGGAGCTCACTGATTTTATTTATTCTATTGCCTACAAGCATACTCTGTGTGTGAATCCTCAATTAGTCACTGTAATTATAATAATAATAAAAAGAAGCTGAAATATGTTTCCCTGAAGTACAGATATTTATCTCTAGCTGGGGAAGGGACTAATTAATAACTGTTTGCTCTGTCTCTCAGCAATTTTAAGCTTTAATTCTTGGCAGTGCCATTAGGTTATTTTTTTTTCCCCCCACTCTCTTTCAAAACCTCTAGTTATGCAACTTCTAGACATAGGAAGAACTGTGGTTACTGGCCTTTGTCCCCAAGATAGCTGCTTCCACATTAGAAAAACTTGTTTTTCCTAGTTTGGTTTATTGTCTCAAGTAACATCTACAGCTTGCTAGCTCCTGAGGAAAGTTCAGTTTTTGGGCTGGTTCTGTTTTTGAAATGTCTATATTTTTCTACAAGCTTTTTAAAATATCATCAGTGGGTTTTTTTTGATAGAAAAGCAATTCCCTTATAGAATGCTGCTTTAATTAGCTGGAAACAAGTAAAGCTTAATAGGAGACAAGTCATCTATGAATCTCTTTTTGAGTAATTTTTATTGTTATTAATGCTACTTATTAAAAAAAAAAAAACACAACATGAGTGGCTGGGAAATTGATAAAATAAATATAGATGCCACGGTGATAAAGGATGATGTAAATACTTTGGGTCAATCTGAGGTGACTAGGTAAAGAAACATGTTTTGCTACAGTTGATATGGGAACAAGGAAGAGAAGAATTTACTGTTTTCTGACAGCCATTGGCTGAAGTAGATTTAATACCTTTTTCTGTGAGAGGTAAAGAATGCTGCTTCTTCAGGTGAGCTCTTACTTCAAAGTTATGCATTTGTTAGCAGGACACACTGGGATGCATCTTTCAGAAGGGAATATATTTGCCCTTTTAAGGGAGCTTTTGTTATTATCCCTTGATTAATTAATGTAACTGCTTATGTTTTCCTCTGTAAGACGAAGTTTGTTTTGATCAGGGGAGATTTCAGAGATCAGGCACAGTAGTGAATCATCTGTAAAATATTCTAGAGATTTCTCGGTAATGATTTCATTGGCTTTAAACCAGCAACTCCTGCCAAAGCTGAATGTGTACAATTACAGTGTGCTTACCTGCAGCTGCAAAACAGGTGCTTTTACATCCAGAGAAACCTACACTGTTAAATTCAACAAGCAGAGTAACTGACCATGAAACTATCTGTTCCAGAGATGAATTGAAGCAGCAAGTCTCTTACATTCTAACAGATAAAAAAAAAAAACCTGCCAGAAATAGTTAGGAAATAAAAGTCATAGCTATATACTTCCATTTTAAGAAATTCTGGTCAGTCTGCAATTTTCTATTTGGAACTAACATGAAAGCTGTCTTCATTAGTAGCATAGAATCATAGAATCATAGAATCATTAGAATCATTATATCATAATCATAAATCATATCAATCATTATATCATATCATAAATCATAGCATCATTCATTATGTTCACAAAGTTCCTGCTTAAAAAAAAAAAAAGTGCTGCAGTTATAGTTGTTAATAGGAAGCTTCTAACCCTGAAATTCTACATATCTTCCAGCATTTGAATCAGTATGTCTTTAGACTTTTTTTTTTTTTTTTTTTTTAGGGGTTTCCCTTTACCATTAAGGTTTTGAACTTCACCAGAGCCATAGAAAGAAACATCAATCCTATTTTTGTTTTTGCTCCACTGTACACTAGAGACAAGGATATCAAGTTCTCATCCTGACTGGAAACCACCACTCCTTTGCATATACTTTTTAATAGGAAGAAGTTATTGTCCTTTGTGCTTTGATCATATTGGCCTCATTAATTTGGCCTGTTTCTGTTTGTTCTTTCCTCAAAACATACATTTTTCTTGTCAGTTGAACTCCTCTCTGAGGCTTTTATACTAGTTGGCTAATAGTGCTTCTGCAGTATCAAATATTGTAATTACTTGTTTACTGGTTCATCTGACAAGTGACATATTAGTGAGTGAAATACTAACCAGCCTGACAAACACACCCAAACCGCCTCATCAAAATTTAAGGGTGGCTATTGTCAGTCTTCCTCTTCTTCTCACATGTATAAACAATGCTGTGGAAATTCATCCTGCTTCACAGATATGTACAGACTGTTAACAGCAAATAACATGAGATTTAAAAACTCTGTCTTGGAGACAAACCTCTGGGATAACTAGTGGTATGGTGAAGACACCTAATTCCTTTCACTTGTTTGAAAAGTAGGCAGAGATCAATCCCTTTAAATGATGGCACAAGGACTTCTCTCTGTAATAGGTTCCATTGAAAGCATCTGTTTAGACTGGGCTCTGCTTGGGATTGTACCACTTCTTGTGGCACAGCAGCTTGTGACCTCTCCTAAAGGATCTAAAGCACTAATGGTGTAATAGCTCAATTATTTTTCAGGTAACTTGTGCAACCTGCTGGGAACTATGGTTGGGAAAGACATTTTTCCTAGAACAAAAAGGGAACCGAACAACAGGCATCTGTATACAGATCCAAAGTTCATGGGCTGGAAAGCTAAGGATAGACTAAAACAAGCTGTACATTAGTGGATGAGGTACGGAATTTCTCAGTTCTTCCTCTTATCTTGATGGATTGTAAATTTTCCATTTTCTCACATTTTAAAAAAGGAGTCATCTTGCATTTCTTCTCCTTGATGTTTGTTCTAACACAAGTTATTTGTGCATGGGTAAATTCCTTTTCTTAGTTTTTCTCAGTTGCCCTATTCAGCCTTGGGAGCGGGTAGAATTCTATTTCAAACATATGAAACTACAGTTTTGGTAATGCGCTGCTTTTCTAATGGTGTGTAGAAAATGCTAAAGAAATGCATGAACTTAAAGTCAGCTGAGGACAGGCATCTAAATCTTGAACATGTTCACAAATGCTTGAAATGCAGACAGCAAGACAAGTCCAGGGAGAGGGGGAGAAATAATGCTGGCTGAAGTGTGGGTATATTCCTTCCATATATTATAGCTAATTTGCTCCCATGGAAACACATTTGAAAGCTTATTTTAAACAGGCATTTATTTTTTTTTTTACTGTCAACATCGTGTTTGGATACAACATTTTTCCCTTGAAGGAATGCTAGTATTTCTTTAGGGAAGCTGTGTGAAATTTCTCACAGGTAATCCACTACTCTTGTTGTATCTATTTGGTAAAAACAAAAGAGGTAAAGCCAAAGAGTTAAGAATAATCTGATTAGAAAGCTCCTCTGGTTTTAAACAAGGAATTAAGAACCCATAACCACCCACTCAGAGGTCAGTCTACACTACTGAATATTAAAACTAATTAATTTACTGCTCTGTTTCTTTTACAGAAGATTTTTCTACCTTTACATTCTTTCCTGTGGGGCTGAACTCTGGGTTTTGACTCAAAGTTGCCTTCCTCACCCTCCAGAGCATCAGCCCACATCTTGTATCCTGGTTCTCACTTACCCCTGCAGAAATAGAAGCTAGTTATCTGCTTTTTGGGAGATATTCTAAAATATTATTTCCTGTCCTGCTAATCATAATCTTACCTTTAGGTTTTATGCACTAATTCACTTAAATAAGTTTTTTCTCTCTTTTTTTCCTGCAGATCTGGTGGGTACAGGTGTTTGTAGTACCTGGCTCCTTGGAGTCACAGTGGTGAGAATGGGATGGACGATTTTGCAGCTGTTCCTTCTTATGGGGCTCAGATACTACCATTAGTTTGACCAACCTTGGCTATTATGGAGGAAAGCAGAGGGGAGTTTTTAACCCCCTGGTGTGAGAACATTTTCTCCACATGATCAAAATATGGCCTCCATACACCTCAACGCATTTCTCACAGTTGAATAATAGAGACCTTTCTGCGAGCTGATAATCTTGCAATAAACTTGGGTAATGCTATATAAAAAGTACTCTTTGGTAGCTAGTCTAAAAGAGTAGTACTGAGGCTTCACCTTGCAGCTAGTGGAAAAAAATGGTGAGTTGGTCATAAGAAAAGGAATGGGGATTTAACAGAAAAGAGCAGGAATTGAAAATGCACACTATGATTTTTGAAGAAATGATTTCTAAAGGGCAGCAAGATGACCCTAGTGCTTGAGGGATAAAAGGGATTACAGAAAAGAAAACCTCCAATATATTACAGAACATTCTTCAAAAGCCAAGCATCTTGAAAGTAAGTGTGCATTTCAGGTAATTCATAGATTGTTAGGTTTTAAGCATAAATGTTAGAATTAATATAATCTATTACTACTACTGAATTATATGCTGTTATAACTTTTAATTTCTTGTATTTTATCTCTAGTCTCATTTCTTATTACTTGAACTTTATAAGGATACTGTGCAAAGTCATAATTCTACAATGCATGTCTTCGCATAGAAGTGCTTGATATTGTTCTCATGATTTTACCACGTGTTCTACTGTTGTTAGAAAGCACTACTAACATGATTCAGCTGGTTCCTTTGCCTTGACATCTTGGAGAAAGAAATTTGCAGGCAACTCCTTTGCCATTGCTCTGTCACCCACACTGTAACTCCAGCTGCCATGCTTTGCTGCAGAAGTTTTTGCATTTCAAAGAGCATAGCTTCATTCACCTGTACTTCTTCCAATTTCAGAACATTCTGGGCATCACCCCACAAGCTGCAGGCACTAGCAAATCCCAGATTCCGAACTTCTCTCCTACAGCCTCCTTTACTGGCTGTTTTTCTGTTGCATGAATAAAGCTGTGCTTTGGGCACCTGTTATGCAGCCTGCTGAGGAAAACTTAGTAACTGGTCAGGTGGACAAAACTGCTTAATTATGACTTTCCAAGACTTATAAAGCAGAACTGAGATGGTATTTACTGAAGAGATTCACCAATGGCAAAAAAAAAAAAAAGTCTCAGATGGAAATTAGCTTGAGAATAATTAAACTGATTTAAAACCAGCACTTTATTTTCCACATACCTTCATCTGCAACTCAAAAATACTGATCTGAAGCTACCATTAACAGAACAGATACACTTCTGAACTTCCAGATGCCATTTCTGACTCTTATTCTAAGGCATTTATTTCATAACATTGTCAGCTGGTAAAGCTTATTCCTTGTGGAGAAGGCTTTGTCATCAAGATAGCCAGGAGGGCTGGGAGCATAGATTTACTTAAATCAGATCTTTTGTTTCCTCTTCTTTTTCTATCACTTTCTTTCAGGAAAACATTTTCCAAACCCTTAAGCTGAGGTACTGTGGTTTTAGAATCTAACTGCAGGCAGTATGAGATCATTCAGTAGTTTAAGTTTATCTGACTTTTCTAGGGGAGAAATTCTCCATTACAGGCTGAGTGTGATTCAGAATGCCTTTCTGCAAAAATAACTGGTTCAAAACTGGATTGATCTTGCTATCAGGAGGAAACTTGTTTTGCGGGTGAACTTGGAAGTGGGAGCTGCAAATATATAGTACTTTCTTCATGCTCTTTTCTGAATGATTCATGTTTTGCAGTTTGCATAGGCCAAATACATGCTACCAAGCTCTGAATTTGCAGAGAGCATGTTGGGGAATACAGCTTAATTGTCTCCATCCACTCCCTGTGCACATAAATAGATGACACAGGAAATGCACTCTGTTGTCTTTGGTCATTAAATCAAATGGAACCAGACTGATATTGAAATCTTGTGTGGCTAAGCTGAAAAAATTCTTACGAAGAAAACAACATAGAGAAACTATAGCTATCTGTTAGTCTGTGAAGATACTCATGAATACTTCAACTCCTTTTGTGGACATTCAGAGGAGCCACAGCATGATACATCTGGGTGAATCAGTTCCAATCTTGCCACTCTTTTCAGTTGCTGCCCCCATTGGTGTCCCCCCTTCTTGGCAGCAGTTCAATTGATGATCATCAGGATAGTTTTTTCCTACTAGCCACCTTTTAAATGGGATTTCTGAGGCAAGTTCTCTTTTTGCTGTGTTGTACTGCAGCTTTGGCACCAATATGCAAGGTATGAACAGCTGGCTCACAAGCTAAGTCAGGCAATGCCTTTCCTCTGTATTGTGCTTGAGGATTGCCAGAAAACTGTGCCTTTGTCATGTCAAGGCTCATGTCAGTTCCAAAAATATTACAGTTTGAACTTGAACAACAGTTAAATAATATGTGGACCATTTTGAGAATACTTGTAGGCAAATGTTATGGGTTATTCTAAGAAGCTACTGCTATGCAATTTCAGTATGAATTGTTTTTCTTGGGTGTTCAGACTATTTCATGCTAAAAAGGCAACACTAGTAACCTCTGAAGGCATTTTATTATCACTTCTTAGTTTAATTCAGATTGCTTTCCAACAGTCAGAGTTTTCCCTCACTTTTCACCATCAGAAAGCTGGCAGATGGTACTCAGCACACAGTTTTGTGTACCTGCAACGTTTACTCTCATAAACTATGGTGAGAGGAGATGTTTTAGTCTTTTCCAGTGTTTTCAGGTCAGCGGTAATCAAATGAAAACTTATGCGCAGACTGAAGCAAAACATCATTGTCTGTGATTTGTCAGTCTATATTAGCATTTTCATGCTAATTTTCATTACACCAATCTCTCAGCTCAGTTGGAGTCGCCCAGAACTGGTTGCTCAGGACTGTGTCCAGGTGGCTTCTGAATACTTCCAAGGAGGGAAATTCCAAAGCTCTCTGTGCAGCTCTCGTGTTTCAGTTTGTACCCATTGCCTCTTGTTCTGTCGTTGGGCACCACTGAAATGAGGTTCCATCCTCTTTGCACCCTCCTTCAGATATTCATACACACTGATATGATCTCCAACTAAGTCTTTTCTTGTCTAACTTGAACAATCCTATCCTCATAGGGGAGATGCTCCAGGCCCTTCACTGTCTTCATGGCACTTTGTTGGTCTCTCCCCAGTATTTCTTATGTCTCTCTTGTACTGGGCAGTCCAGAACTGGACACAGCATTTCAAGTGTGGCCTCAGCTGTGCTAGATAGTGGGGAAGGATCACCGTCCTTGGCCTGCTGGCATTAGTGTACCTGATGCAGTCCAATTAACCTTCTTTAAGGCAAGGGCATGATGACAGCCTGTGTTCAACTCTATGTCTAGTAAGACCTCCAGATCCTTTTCTGCAAAGCTGTTTTTCAAACGTACTTGTGCCTGGGGTTGTTTCCAGGCACTGCAAGATGAGTATGTCCTCTTTACCCATTTATTTCACTGTTCCATGCTATCCTACACCATCCCAGAAATTCTTTCTTCATATCAGGATCTCAGCAGTGCCCTCTTCCCTCCTAGTCTGATCCTATCTTTGCTGATAACAATTCCAACCTGAGAATCCAGAGAGTGGAATCCTCTCTAACCAACAAGCTTTGTCATGCTCCCAGTACTTCTGATGCCCCAGACAAAGCCTTCAGTCAAGACCTTATGTACAGAAAAATACTTAACAATTGATTTAGTTTGTTTAACTCTAATATTTTAAAGAAGGATTATTCCTCAATTGCTCTATTCCTTGGGCCTTTTCCCAGACTTCTAACAACCTGTAGTGCCAGCATCTCTAATAGGAAGCACTGCCAATTTCAACCTCTTATTAACCAGTCATCTCTCACTTGCAAGACTTCATTTCTTTCATGTGCCTTATCATCCAGGAGCCAGCAGCTGCCTTTCATCCCAAATTTCCTCCTCTGTCGAAAGCTCTGCTGTGATCTGAGATGAACCTAAGCACAGATGAGAGACCAAAGGCCTCCATCAGTTTCTCTTGGCTTGCCCTCTGACATGGGCCGCCCCATGCTAGGATGAAGGATTTCTTTCTTTCTTCCGTTCTTCCTCATTGCACAGGCTGGCAGTTAAGACAGATTTAGCTGTCAAATCAGATGATGTGATTACCCAAATTGCTTGGTTGTGGTTTCATTTCTCAAGTAAATGAAAATGTGAGGTTGAACCATACATGAATGGAGCAGAAGTAGAGTCTATAAATTATCCTTTAAAATTCAAGTGAAAACTCGAATATTTTGCATGGTGGGTAATATCAATTAGTTCTGAAAATGAGCAGCTACTGAAACTCTGAAACTGGGAAGCTAGTTTGGAAGATGTCTACCCAAGGCTTTAATTGCAACCAAATACTGGGAACAAGTTTTCAGAAATGGGAAATGAACCAGGATAACCTTTGTGACACGATTTCAAAGGGGCTGAGGAGATGCTTCTTATTGTCTTTAGAAACTGTATTGAGCTACTTGGTGTAATCCTGACATGGCACCATTGCTCCCTGCAGAGCTGAATACTCTCATGCCCTGTGCAGAGCCTCCTTTGTGGGTGTAGCTTGTGCGTGGGGTGTGCTGCGTGTTGCCAAACTAAGTGTGGTAGAGTGGATGAGGAATGGGCAGGCAAGATTTGTAAATGCATATTAGTTATCTGACAGCCTTGGACTGACATAGGGTCCTGGGCCTGAGTGGTTGGGAAAGAGGCCTGCCTTTTTGTTCTGGAAACCTTTCTGTATACCTGGTATTGATAAAAGACTTGTTTGCTTATCTATGTAGATCATGTGTCTGATGTTGCAGCAAAATTGTCACAAGAAGTACCCACCTTAGTTATGTTCTATGTCTCCTTCATCCTCAATCAGGATGTTAGAGGATGCAAAATTGCTGTGAAGTTGCATTCTCCCATTAGCCGATGATTTCTGAGAAGCTCTTTGTTTATTCAGATAGCATGTACAAAGTCCAGGCAAAACATTTGATGGGCTAAAGCTGTGAAAAATGAGTGTGAAGGTACTGCTAAAACAATGGAAGTTGGTATAACAAACCTGTCTTATGGTCTTATTATTTCTTTCCTTTATATATATATATATATATATATATATATATATATATAATTTATATGTATATATAATTTATGTAAAATTTCTGCTGGTTTAGCTGCAATTACTTAAAGGCTAATGGTCACTTATTATACTATGTGACTGTTGAAAACTACAATTTTTGTCTTATAGCAGTAATTTGAGAGGATTTGCTGGCATAAGAAAATTGCTTTCAAGTGGATATGAAAAGTTTTCTTAAATAGTCCTGCTCATTTCTCCAGAAGTATGCTGTAAGCCATTCTCTTTGAATCAGAAGCTCACAGTAGCATTGCATCTTCTGTAAAAGTGACACTCCAAACAAAGCCTGAAGCTTCAAAGCACTGTTAAATGGTGAACATGTAATATCTTCATAGATGGCTATCTTCTATAATTACCCGGAGTGAATTAAAGAATGGGTGCTGTTCCTTTTAGTGGAATAGATTGTTCGAATAACTGTATCATTTGAAGAGTTTAGTTAAAATCTAACTCAAAGACTTTTTTTAAAAAAAAGCATTAGTCTGAAATGTAGATATGTAGAACTGAAAAAGTCAATTGCAAGCCTCTGAGACTAAGCCAAATCCAGAAAACCAATGTTAGTAGGTTTATGAATATAACTTCAATTTTGTACAATTACAAGCAGTATTAGGTCTCAAAGTAAATACTTCAGGATCCCTTCTATCATTTTCTTCCTGCCTGTAGATTTAGCTGGCTGTTAAGTATGTTAAGTATCTTGCTTGGGATTTCAGAAAAGACAAGACTAATATTAGTGTCGTAACACTATTAAAAGCAGATATTATAAATACTGTTACCTTCTGATGGTGTGCTGCACTTGAAGGTTAGCTTCCTTTTCAGGTACTTAAATATTGTTGAAAAACTGCAATTTTGTTCAGCTAATAGGAGTTCAAATTGTTTTGCTGGAAGTCTTGTGCAGAGTCATAAGGAAGCAGGAATTTTCTTGCAGTTGTTAAACTATGTCTTGCTCTTCTGTGAACGAAATTCAACTGCTGTGCAAGTCTGTCCCTCACTGGCATATCAACTGCTTCAGTGGAATTAGCTCCCCTGTGCGCCTTAATCAGATTTGTTCACTTTGCTCCTGAACATAAAGTTCAGTTCAAAAACAAAAGCAGAGGAGGAGGTTTTCTTCTTTGTTGGTTTTTTTTTTTTTTCTCCAATAAGTGACTAGGGAAAGTTTTGTAGCCACAGGCATGAGAAGTTCTCTGGGTTCTTCCAAATGAAACACTGATTGCAGTGTCACCTGTGATTTCAAGAGGACTGGATCTTCCAGGCACTGTTGTTGTTCTACCCAGGCTTATTCATTTCCAGTGAGATCCAGGATGAACTTATTTCTTCTAAAGTTAAAGAACAATTCTGACTCCCAAACACTTGTAATTTAATGCTGGTTGGATGAAGGAAAATCATATAACTAGAGTAACTTCTGTACAAGGCAATGAAGGCTTCACAAATCATGCTTTAAGAATCTGTTTGAAGCACAACAGTGGGAAGTATATGGAGTTATTAATATGTGAAATTGGAAAGCTAATTTGCTTCAAAACTGCTCCACTGATAAAATGCAGGCCAAATTCACAGCCAATCAAGAGTTAACATACAGAGATGTAGCTCTATGCTGACATGCAGTAAATTGCTGACACACTTAAAAAGGAAAATCTACCTAAGGAGTTTCTTAATTCAAGAATATTTTATGTTGTTTCTGATTCTGCCACCCCAGATATAAAATCTTTTCAGAACGCTTGATATCAACAGAATTAGAGCAGAGTGAAAAAGAAATTCTTAGAAGTGCCTTCTGATCTTTACATAACTTTTGGCTGTTGGTTTTTTTTTTTTTTTTTTTTTTAATTTTTATACTATTTTATACAAATTTAGGCTCAGCTTAAGATTCTTGTGCAGATTTCAGCTGTACAGAAAATGCATAGGATCTGCATTTCTTACAAATACATATGGAATGTTCTGTTGTCTTGGACATATTAAATGAGTAACAAAAGTAGTTTTCCTACAATTTACAACCTGTTCTCTCTGTGCTTTGTCTTAGACCCGCTTATGTAACAGCTTACTTCTCATTTTTCTGGCTATCTGGGAATTAGACAGTCTAACAGTAACAGCCATCCTATATCTACAACCAGTTTGAAGACAAAACCTCAAGATTAGGTGTTGCTCAGGTTATACTAGGTAGGCTACAAAGAAAATGCAGTTAGTTTCTGGTCACAGTATGTGAAAATATTACTAACAAAACTTGGATCTGAGTTCCAATGTCAATATCTGCTGAAATACTTCCATGTCAAAATGAGCTATGTGGGATAAAACCTGCCAAATATTTGCTGTGTAAGTGCTGACTCTTTATTTTAACAAGATGGATAGAAAAAAAAAAAAAAAAATCATACTGGGCAGTAATCTACATGCAGGTGTCTCAGTAGGTAACAATCTATTTTTTCATAGCACTGGTGTTTCTGAAATGCAAGGCTATTACTACTCCATCTTTTAGATTAAGAGCAACTGTGTGGGGCAGAAAGGACAGTGAATGACATTTTTTCTGGCAGGATGTGTTGAGAGCTCATCTACTTTCCAAACCAGGTAGCTGCTCCATATTCTGCAGATTAAAAGCCACTCCAGGCTTGGAGATGGGGCTGTGAAGGGTGGAGATGGCAAGGGGCAGATAGTTGGTGGGTTACTGGAGGACAGTTTATTCAGCCCTTGATGTACAGCCAAGAGGAATGGGATGAAAGATGTGTTTGCAGAAGTGATTTTGTATCTTGAGTCTTTTCTTAAATGTTAGGATTTTATGTAAAGAAGCGAGAATTTTGTGTCCAACACAGACTGTATAGGGCGGCAGGAAAGGTATTCAGACCACAGCTGCTGCTACCTGCTATGCCTTGAGATAGGGAGAGACAGGGTGAGACAGGGTGAGTGGGAATCTGGAGGGCTGGAATGAGGATGGGTATGGCCCCTTGTTCAAATTCCTTGCCTCTGGCCTTTCTCACAACTATATAGGATCAGGCAGTGAAGAAAAACTCAGGTCTTTGTTGCAAAGCAAAGTGTCAGTAGCATGTGATTGAAAGCTGGACAGAAAGGGCTCTGGCTCCTGAGATCCACAGCCTACATTTTATCCTTCTCTCTCCTCTGAGCCTGGGGATGCTGCAAGATAAGGCTGCTGCCAGCTGGGTCCTGAGACTTGTGTAGGTGAGGGTCCAAGTTATCCTCTTTCCTGCAGGTAAAGCCACACTATTCCCACTCTGGTGTGGTAGAAGACACCAGTATGTGTTGGCTGGCACCATACAGATCCTGCTAAAACTGTAAGCCTGTCCTCCCCAAACCATGCTCTCACATTTGTCTTATTCCTAACTACCACAGACTCCACAAAATGAGTGGTCTTTCTTGAAGGACTTCATACTGGATCTCAATTAAATATTTTACAATTGGATTATGATATGAATCAGTCTGGAATGTTCCATCCTCTTTACAGTGATAAATGTATAGTGCTTTCTTCAATGACTACTTTGTCATGTTTAGAAGTTATATGTATGTTTATTGCACGTTTTACTAAAACTTGCATTTGAAGACCACAGTCTGAACATGGAGGCTTTGTGTATATATAGAGTGGACTCGGGAGATGCAGTGACTTCTTAACATGATGGAGGGTACTTAGCTCTCTTATCTATTTCTTTAGCAGGGAGGAGGGTGGAAAATAGAGTTTTGAAGGAACTGCATTTTATATATATTTCATGTGTTGCAGACATAAAGTCTGTCTATATCATGATTTTCTTTCCTAAGCGTTTTATCATTTTAACATTCACCAACTCACTTTTTCTCATTTATTTTCTTTGTTTAGTTCTGTAGAGACTTTCAGATTTATTGCTTCCCTTCTTACATCTTTATCTGTAACCCTAAGTTCTTCTGAATACTTACACTATTGTCCATATCTCCTACATCTTAAAATATGTGTTTTTCTTATTGTGTTTTGATAGACGCAATAGAAAAGATCTTCTATTTGTGCATAAATGGACTTTCTCTTTTCCTCTCTTCTTGTTCTAGCCATGCCTTGGCTCCCCAGTTTCATGTCTGTATTTTACTAAATCGTTTGTCTCTGGCATAGCTGAATAACTCTGTGGAATTACTGTGAGGTTAATTCACCATATGCTCCAGACTGCTTCGGGATACTTTGAGATGAAAACTATTCTGCCTTACAGCTTTCTAAGTGTTGTATTATTTTGACAGGGACAATTCAAAAATTTCTCACTAGGATTTTGTAAATTGCAATCTGTTTTGTAGCATTCTTCCAAATTGGCTGGCTGATCCCTTTCCAGATGACTGAATTCCTTGGAGATCTTTCAATTTTCTGTCTGGTATTTTATTTTTTTAATTCTTCGTTGTGTCATGTTTAGAAAATTAATGCTATACCAGAGTTCTTTTTCTTTCTCTGAAGCCTATTCTTTTATCAAAATAAACTGATATATGGAATTTTAATGAAGAGCTGGCAAAGTCAGCAGTTCCCTTTGCTGATCCAGACCTGGCTTTGGGATTTCAAAATTGAAAGCCTATAATCTGTGCTGCCACAACATCTCCATGTTGGGAAAAACCACTGAAAATAGCTTTTAAACCAAAACAGCTTTGCTTGGACTCATGCTCCAAAAGTTATTTTTGACATTTGAAAAATACTAATGGAAAGATTTTAAGGACACCTTATGTTGAAGAACAAAGTAATGAGTGAACATTGCCAGCAAAGGACAAGTTCATATTTTCTGCTTTATTACAGACTTCCATGTAAGTGTGAAGTTTTAAAATAATTATTCATTTATTTGTGATTTAAACAACATAATTTTAAAGTAGTACACATTTTAAATTGAAATTACTGCATTAACTCATCTCTAGGGGTACACAAGGCTTGCTGCAGAAGATTTACATCGAAGTTTTCCTGAAATGTTGACAGTTAATTTCCATGCAATAGTCTAAAAATATCAGTAGAATTCACTTAATCAATAATGTTTCTAGAGGCTTAGTTGACAAAGACTTGTCTGGATACTTTGCTCATATGCATTCTTTTACAGCCCTCTGAAAATCATTGGCAGTGCAAGTGTAGTATTATTTTGTGTTAGTATTTTTAACTCTGCAAACTGATGTTGCATTGGGCGTGCTTCAATAATATTTGGCTTCATTTAATTTCTACCAGTTCCAGTTATGCCTGGCACAGCAAAACATCTTCTTAAATGTGCTTCGTAATTCTGGACTTCGGAATGCAAAAATCATAGGATCGATGATCGCATTGCACATTATGAGGGTCCCATTCACATGGAAAATGGACATGTAGCAGGCACAGTAAGGGTTGTGTGGGCAAAATCTTGCTAAAAGGATGTGAAGAACAAAGGGGGCCCAACAGCAAAGGAAGACTCCAAGGAAAATAGTCAGTGTAATGGCTCCTTTCATGTTCGTTCTCTGATGGACTGCGCTGGTTGGCAGCGAGGCAATCTTTTTAGCATGAGATCGGGCTAGGAGGAACATATGGATATAGAGGCACAGTATAAAAAACATCATTAAAGGGAACAGGATGGTGAAGGGAATGACTGTAGCGATTTCATGGGAGAAGAGGGCAATGACAATGCTACTGCAAGCACAGAATGTCCAAATGATTGCCAAGATGACCAAAGCCCTTCGTACTGTCATTATATTATGGTACCGCAAAGCATAGAAGATAGTGATGTATCTGTCTGCTGCAATAGCTAGCAAGCTGAAAATGGACCCCAGTAACGACAGAATGAACATGGAGTCCATGGCATCATCCAGCTTTTTCTCAAAGTCCCCACGACGTGTCAGGTACCCCATTTTGCACAAGATAATAAAGATGTTCTCCAGAGTTTTGTACAAGCTGCCTAACATGTCTGAAATGGCTAAGCTACAAATGAAGAAGTACATGGGCAAGTGCAAATTCTTATTTCTGATGACAGCGACAAGGACAAGTAGATTTTCTAGTATGCCAGCAGCAGCAACAGTGAAAAAGACTTCTTCTGGCACCACGACCTGGTTGCAGTCAGTGATATTTAAGGAAAAATCTGTTATATTTTTGAGAGATGGAATGCTTGTCTGCCCTGCATGTTTGATTAGGTTGGAAGGTATCTCAGTGCTCATTGCTTCTGCTCTTGGAAAGCCTCGGTATTGCTGTTTCTTAGGCTTGGCTTTACGTTGAAGCTGACCTGTCAGTCAGACCATCCTTTTGCTGAAGGCATTCTACCTCATCTGGATCAATCTGAAGTCTTGACTGAAATGTTTTGAATTTCTCCTGCAATAGAACATACAGAAAAATAAGTATCAAGAAAATTGCCACATGCCAAAAAAAAAAAAAAAAAAAAAAAGCAAACATTTGAAATACCACCTTTCGCAATTGAATGAATATATATCACTGGAGTGAAGTTTAGTTGCTTTGGATAAAATAAGAGCTGCTCCAAGCTCCATGGTGCCTCAGAGGAAAGTAAGGTGTAAATTCTTAGTTAGCTGCAGGGAAGTTTAAAAAAAAAAATATATAGCTTTCTTTATTGATGAACATCCCATGTTTACTGAAACAGATTTCACAGACTTCAAGAATTTGGCAGTCTCTACTGGCCCAGCTGTTTGCTTTGGGAAAGTCTGGCATTTCTTACAAGATTTATAGCATTATTAGACATGGATGAAACCAATGCCAAGATAAGCTGTTGTCCAGAACAGTAGCATATTTACCACCACTCTGTTGATGTTGAAATAAAAAAAATGCTCTTAATTTAGACGTGAACATTATAAATATTGATATTTTTTTTTCCAGTTATGCTAGATACTTGTGCCAAACTGTCTTTTCAGGCAAATTGAAACATTCCCTTGATTTGAATATATTTTAAGATCTAAAGCAATATCTTTTTTTGGCTGTATTTTACATCTATCTAAAAGATCAAATGTTTTGTTTCTGCACTGAAATATTTTTTCTTTCTCTGTAATTATCCTGGTCTAAATTACATGAAAGCCTATAGGAATCTTTCCAAAGGATTATTCTTTTTAAGCTATTCATTAAGGTGTAAATGCATGTGATATTAGTTTGGCTCAAATGTTACCCATAGAGAATAACGGACATTTTTTCTTGTAATTTTAATAGCTCCATTTGTGAAGCAAAAATGCAGTTGCTATTTGGAATGTTCCCCTTTTTAAGAACTGAAGTATTCTCCTATTTTTAAGTTCAAAACAGCCTTTAGTTCTCTAGCACTTTCATACCAATATGCCTTGAAATGCATTTGGGCATTTGGTCCTAGTCAGGTTTGCTAAATGCCATGATGCTCTTTAGTACTGTTTCAAAAGAAGAATTCAGAAGTTTTAATTACATCTTATACAAGCCCTCCTTAAGTGTTGGTGGCTGCCTGTAAATGGCAAAGCTGAACCTCAGCTTGAATGTGATCAGCTCTAATGCATTTTGAGCATTCAGTTCAAATGTGTTTGGCCATATATCAAGAGATAACAGGTTTCTGATCTGGGTTTGCTATTATCATCTGCTGAGATTGCCAGTAAGGTTCTACTTGTTGTGAAATATGCTGAAAACTGGACCAATCAGAGAACATGAACTTAATTGAAAGAAGCTATCAGCTCCCTTAAAAGAAAGCATTCAAGACAGCTCCCATACTTATCAGGAAAAAAAAAAAGGCCCTGTAATGGAATGAAAGAACTGAATTGCACTGCAGCGCATCTGGATAATCAGATTAACATCTGTTGGCATATGCAAGACATGCACCAATGCCTCTGTAGCGGTGTGTTTTTCCTATTCTCACAGCTACTCTCCAGGTTAAGTTTATGATTTCTCATCTAGTGATCTGTTTCATAACCTAATTTTCACTCAGTAGAAAGTCAACATGGACACTCCAAACAAAACCTTGTTTAAATGGGATTTAAACATGATGAGTTGGAAAACAAAAAAGCCTTTGTTACATCCCTGTTCCTTCTCAACTCTTTTTCAGTACTTTTGCTTTGCTGGTACACTCATACTTCTGAACTTATTCCCTTTATAAACACGACGGCTCTATTGCTGAAAGCAGCACTGTGAATGGCATGACATTACATTTACTGCTTTTACAGAATATAAACGTTCTTAAATTTACAGTAACTGTGTTAAATGTAATCTTGTAGGGCTGAGATCTTGTAAAGAATTCTCAGCAGTTATAGAAATGAATTGTTATGCTATATCACTTAATGTTGTTTCCAGACAATTAAGAGCCAAAGACATTTTTATTTCAGAGATTCCCATTTCAATATGTATATATTGCTACTGAAGACTATTAGGATTCTATGAAAGATGTTCCCAATTAATGCTGTTCTGATGCTTCAGTGCAGTCACACCATTGTCTGAGACTTCCCAGACAGAAGTTTCTATGTACATATCCTGTTGTAGACAGGTTGTAAATCCACTGCTTCACCTACACAATGCATATTTTGATCATACTTCTGCTGTAATCCCACAGTTACAGGATTCTTTTGCAGCTACAGAATGACCAGGGAGCGTACACAAAGTAGTTCAATGCTTAAGTACAGCACAGGATAGACAGGCTGCATACAGAGTATAAGGCTCTTGTGATCATGATCAGTAACCTCTGTGCATCCTTAAAGTTAATAGTTTCCACAGAAGGAAGACACGAGAATACCTTAGTACTCCGCGTCGTATTTCCACTGACTACCCACTGAAATTAAAGCCAAGGCCATTTTGCACAAAGCTATAAATGGCCATCAGCTGAAAAACATTTACCCTTGTGTTAGTTGCACTACCAGACACAGCCTGGATGCGACACCTCCTCTCCACTGCCAATAGGGTGTTCATCTCCTTCATCATTGTACTATCCCAATAAAAGATCAATATCATTAACCAGTACCAGTCTCCAATTGATCTCAGATTTATCTTTTGCACATGCCTGCAAAAAAACAACTTTTAACAACCAGTGCTCATGTGTCAGGATTGTTAAGAACAGGACACAGCAATTTAGGAATAAAAATGTGCATTATACTTCAACCTCCCCCCCCTCACCCCCCTCCATCAGTGGCTGAACTACTTGGCTTTTCACTTACTTGTGGTTACGCACAGTCTAATAAAAACTTTGCCTGTAGCAGAAAGCACTGAAGAGAAATAAGCAATGAATAACACCACTGCCACCAAACACCAAAAAACTTTGAAACACATTTTCAAATTTAATGGTAAGTATCGCAAATCCAGCAAAAAAATCTCAGGCTTTTTCTTCACACATTTAAATTAGGTCCTGGAGGGAGAAGTCAACAACTCAGTCAGTTTGGATATTCTGAAACATTATTTATATAAAAAGAGGCAGTCTCCTGATCTGGCAAAATGGGAAATGAGCTGGCAATAATAGTGAAGTTGTTAAAATGCATACATTTATAATAGTATCAGCAATTTCCATTTAGGCTGTAGTTTTTTTTAAAGCAAGACAAAGCAGGGAGAACTGCAAGCCAGGACTGGGAAGTACACAATGGTGTAGAAACATAGGAAACACGTTTGTAGTTTGGATTACCTATCAATTATATTCATTCACTGTGATTATGGTTTGTTTCTTTACAGCACTCGGACACTGACAAAGTATGCTGGCACCATGCATATTGCACAGCTAAGGCGCAACACCAGTATTTCTGCCTGTAGCCATACTGAGAAAGCCCCAGTGGATGTTGAGGGGTCTCTACACTGAACAGGATGAACCTTGGACAAAATGAATAATTCTTTCCTGCATGCCCAGTGCATATTGATAACAAAAAAAAAAAAAAAAAAAAAAAAAAAAAAAAAAAATCAATTTTCTATGCATTAGAAATACAGTGACTTAGTACCTGCAAGGTTTGGGAGTAGTCAGGTCTGCTTATCTTAATTGGATAAGCAGTTATTAAATAAAGCCCTTCCTTCAGTTTCAAAACATTAAATCAATTGGCATAGTTAGCGGTAATAGCAACAAGATTCTTCTTGTACACCTTGGTCAGACTGGAACAACAAACCCCTGTGGAGGTGGTTGGTTGAAGAGCGTGACTGATTATGTTGCCTGATGCAGCTGAGAACAACCTTTTTCTGAAAAATGACAGCACAGGTCACACACATGTACATGGATGAGAGCTTTATACAACTCTCAGCAACTGCCATTTGAGTGAACATGATTTTGTATCCAAATCCATTCAAAAAGAAAATTTTTTCTTTTTTTTTTTCAGCTTCTCCAGATGTACAAGGCATTTATGAAGGAAACATGTCACTTAAAAACATTGAGTTAGTTTATAAAGTTGTAAAACAAATAAAAGGACAATTTCTCCTCTTCGTTAAGTCAACACTGGCTTTCATGGTGATGAAAAGAACTAGACCTGTTATCAGAAAGTGATCTATGAGGACAAGACATTCCCTGCATGTTCTGGTGGGCACTTATTTTGCATACCAGGTGGGCTTTGCTCAAGCAAGAGGTGAAGAAGAGCACATAGATCCCAAAATCTGTCTTTAGTTTTAACTACATAGTTCTTAAAAATGTTAAGTTACTGCACCAGATGAATTTACACAGCATTGCCACTCCCCTGAGTACCTGGTCTCAGAGATGTGGTCCCTCGGCTGAAAGTCACCTGTCTCTCCTAGATGTGACACTAAACAAGAAGCTTTGTAGGTGGATGCATAGTCTTGCTATTAATATTACATGAATATTATTGTTTTCTGTGTGCAGGAGAGCTGCCTGGTACTCTTAAGAGAAGTTATGGTATAAGTCTTGAACCACTGTAGCAGCTTGCTGTGCTGAGAGGCAGAGTTCTACCTCTCCCTTTCCACCTACGCTTCTCCTTCCTCTCATTTCTGTCACATCCTCTGAGCCTGTAGACACCCTATTTTCCACCCTAAAAATAAAAACAATACACAGTTGATGCTTGTGCAAATGCATTACCTTGTCTGGCAGGCGGTGCAGTATTACTATGGCACTCAGCAACAGTTTATACAGGACAACCTAACCCACTGTGAACTCTTCACTGCAATAACAAGTGCCAACACAGTCCTGTCTCCACCCAGCTCAGGCATCCCTAAGAACATAGCAGTCTGTACAAACTGCAGTATGAATAATTCCTTAGTTTTGAAACTTGGATGCCAATGTTCCTTCTCTGCTAGAGCCTGATAAGCCAGAGCCTTCCTCTCAGGAAACTATTAAATGCCCTTATGGCCCTTCCTTTGGGAATTCTATGGAAAGGCTTGCTATTTCCCAACAGTAACTGAGAGGGTAAGAAAGTGTGCATTTGATAACTTTATTTTACACAAATCTAAAAAAAATCTGCACCTTAAGAGGCAATTTTTTGTTACAAACTTTGTTCAGCAAACACTGAATAAAACAGCAGTTACAACTGTGAAAGGGTTGTATCCTACTCTGAATGTGATCCATCTCAGTTGCTTACACACTGATGAAAGTCCTGCGATAAATGAGTTCCCTCTGCTTACTGCTGCAGGGCTGTACCAAAACAAAGTCCTGAGTACTTAGAAAACAGTGAGACAAACTGTGTTTGTTTCATTTTTAGCTGCTGACGTCTCAGTCTTTGCCTCAAAGTAGATGTTTTACATGAAAACATTTTTTACACAGAATTCATTCATTGAAATATAAGCACAGTCCTTTCCCTTATCAGGTTTTCATTATTCTTTAAAAAAAATCACATTTCAGGTAAAACAATACCAAACAAAGGCATGAGAAAACAATGGTGAAAAATTAGGATAATAGCATACCTGTTGTTTCATTTCATCAATTGAAGTTTTATGAACAAACTGAATTAGTAACTACAGTCTGCACTCTATTAGTCATTTATTCTTTTGCTTTGATCTCCCTCTAGTGTTCAACAAAACAGAGTTAGCCAGATATTAATGGCTGATTACAGCTCTTCCAATTTTTCCACGTCCCCAGCATGCTATACAACATTATGTAGCCTAACTGCAATTTCATGGACTAGCATCATTCCTAAATATAGCAAGCATACATAAAGATGTTTGCTGCTCCAAGTCTTGGAGATTTACTGCATCAGAATAAGGAATACACCCCATCTGATTTTCATGTCCAGTACTTTCAAGAAGTTTTGCACTACTAGACATAAAAGGCAATAATGATACAATAAGAGGAAAATGTACACTCATGCAAACTAAATACAGAAAAATATTACTGAACCGAAAGCTACACATACACCAACTGGACTAACAAAATGTTTCTTGGACAGTTGTAACTCTGACTTCATTATAGGCAACACTTCTAGAGTGAAATCTGGTTGGAAACCACTCTTGCTGACATTTTAAGTGTCAGATATACACGCATACATTGAACAGAATTCTATATACATTTTCCTGACTTAGATAAGGTATTGAAGAATTTTCATACTGGATCAGAAACTGGACGGTCTGAAGGTTTTATAAAGTATAGAGATGAAGAAAACATAGAAGAAATATTTCTTACTGCCACATCATTTCCCCATAAAATCACCTTCAAGAGAACATGCTAGATGTTTGTTTTAGGAATAAGGAGAAATGTCACTTCAAGAAACCTGGACATCCTCATTCATATTTAAGCTTATGTATATACAGCATGCCATGATTTTGTTTCCAACAACAAAAAAGAAGAAAACATTCAGGCTACACAGAAACTATGTATTAGCCAGGGCTACTCATCTCCATACAGTGCTAAAACAGCTACAGTTCAAAACATCATGCAAATCCTGGGTACTTCAAAGATGACGAAAACCAGAAAAGTGAAAACAATGAAAAAAAGATGTCCTGAGTTCTCAACACATTTAAAATCTTGCCAATATCAGAGGGGAAAAAGATTTGTGTTTTTGTGTTTCCCACCACTGAAGACACTATGCCCTTGGGATGGGAAAATTTACAAGTTATTTAAGAAAAGGTAATTAAATTCAGTGAAGATTTTCCCCAGCTTTGCAGCTGGACAGTAGATGTGATCATGACAGTCTCTTTTTGGAAATGCATGGAGACTCACACTCCATCATGCTGCTGTTCCCTTTTTAAAGTTGTGAAGAAAAGTGACAAGTCCTTTGCAGTTTATAGCAAGGCAGTCTACCTAAGGAATAACACCCTGATATTCCTGATGCAACTAATTGCTTTGGAAGAGATGCACTTGAGTCCTGGGGTTTAAATCCTTAACTTCAGTACATAAATATTGAGCCACTGAACTGACTTGGTAACAAGACAATGACAAACAGCAACTAATTTTTTTGGAAGCATTGGTTACTGTGCTTCAGACTGCTTATACTACACTATTCTTTCATACTTACCTCCAGCAGGAATTAATTTTAAGCATAACTATCTATAAGAAATGAAAAATAGTGAATTTGAATAGTGGACAAATAGTTCTGTGGGATCACTGTAAGAATCAATCAAGAGGCCTTCAAATGACATTTCTGAGGTCAATGCTTTCCAGTAAATCATCAAGTTTGCCAGTAATAGTGCCATCAGAGATGTTATCAACAAGCACCAAGGAAATCTCCTGTACAGAGATACATTAACCATTTCTTGAAAGAAAAAATCTGTGTTTCTGCTAAGAACTGCCCTAAGTTTTTTTTTTTTTTTTTAAAAAAAAAAAAAAAAAGCCATCCATCTTTTTCTCCAGCTGTGAATGCTCCAGTAGCTGAAATTAAAGCAATAGTTAAAATAGGTGGAACTACTAGGAATTTTTTTCCTAATTTTAAATGACAGAAACCAAGGATATAAATCTACTGAGTTTGAACAGCCATGAATGCACTGTATCTTGTAAATCCATGTGTGTCTTATTGAAAGAAAATATACACGGAAGAGACAAGCTTATTTCCTCGAAGCTAATTGAAAACACCTATGTAACTTGCCACTGAGATATTTACATTAAAAAGTAAAAATAGTGAAAAGAGTGATTAGAAATAAATTCGATAGATGTTTATTTTCTTTGGATGGGGGCAGGGTGAAAAAGCCACCTCTTGAAGATGCTGATTTTCAGAACTGTCTTCATGACTAAGGAGAGGGAGAAGTAACAGACAGGAAAACAAATACGAGAAGAATCAATCCCAAATTCTGCAAGCCCATAGAAATCTGATTGCTTGGGAGGAGAGGCCACAAATCTTCAGTCTGTGTGCAGGCATCCAGTGCTGATGCAACTCCTCTTACTGGTAGAAGTAGTCAAAGTCTCATTGAAAATGGAGTACTGTCATCTGAACTCACTTCTGGAAAGATTTAGAAAGTGCAGGAAGGTGTCCTGTACTGGGTTATTCTTTTTCCTGCACTAGGATCAAAGAAATGGTGCTGTGGTAAAACAAATATTTCTGTTTCTGCAAAGAACTGCACATATGTGTGCACTGTACAGCATTGTATATGTGTGTGATGTGTACAGCATTGTTCTGTTTATAACCTAAAAAAAACCTAACAATAGTTGAAGAGTAAATGTTAGCTCAAGTATCTGCAATAGTGTGTGTTAAATGTATACATGTACTCTGCCTAGACTTTTCTTCTAGACAGCTCCTTCAAGGACAGATATCACCTATACTCTGCCTTGGCTGTATGGTACCGAATGACTTGGGGTTAATAACTAAGAATTTTAGTAGTTAAGAGTGCCCCAAACCCACATTCTTGTGTCAGCTATGCTGCTGAAAATCTTTAACAATATCAAGTAGATTGATGGAGTTACTCAGTATTTATCTTAGAGCAAGTGAGAACAGAATTCAGTCTTGCTGCCACAGAGTGAATGTAACAAAGCCATACCTGGGAAGAACTACACTCCCTGCACAGACCCAGAAGCCTCATTGATGACCATTTAGAAAGATGTGATGGCCATTTATAAAGATGCATGACCTCTGGCTGACAAAGTGATAAAACTGAGTTAAAGCAGTGTAAGCAGTTGCCCCCTTTAAGTATACCTTTACAGCTTGCTATTAAGGGCCAACTTCAAAAGCATTTCAACTGAATCTTTCCTATTTTACTTCTTCAGGTCCTAAAGAGGAAACTACTCAAGCTTCTTAAAAGAGGTAAAAAAAAATAAAAAAAATAAAAAATCCCTGCCGAAATCTTGTGTTACAGAAGAATGACTATGAAATGAAAGATTTAAAGGATGGTTAGAAATTTGGAACTTCATTATACAAATAACACTGCATCTTTCACTACCTTCTCCAAGGAGGCTTTCTGAGTTCCAGATAGGTTTATTAAACTGCCACTTACCTGCTGGTGAAACAGTGTGTGAGCCAGTGTGCTGGTAATGCTGGAAGCAAGATAGCTTATAAAGGCAATGAAGCCAACACAGTCTTTACGTAAAGGAAAGATTAGAACATCTAAATCAAAGAGAAAGACAGTTGTCTCACTGGCATAACCTTGAATTAGAGTCATTTTAAAATCAATCACCCACTTTCTCTGAGAATGCTTATGAGGAAAAAAAAAAAAGATGCACAAGTCAAAAGGAAAACACCTCATGTTTGAGCAGATTAATTATTCCCCTCCTCCTGATATTTATAAGCTTCCCTACTAATATTTGTGAGACTGCAAATCAAGTTTATTCACAAACAGTCCATGTTCTGTATTATAAATGGTGTCTAAACACTCTGGTAATTGATTGAGATGTCACAGGATGTTTACTGCCCATCAGGAAGATTGTCACTGTCTTTGTTTTTCAATCTAAGACCTTTACCAAAGACACAACTGGCTGCAGAGCTGACAAGCTCATGAGAGAGAAAAACCTCAAAAGCACCAATGTCCAACTGTACTAATTTGGACAAAATTAAGATATCATCACAGAACAGTAATTCAGGTCCTGAAGAAAGAAATCTGTAGAGTTTTAATAGCATTTCACGGGGAGTTGGCAAACCCTGTTACAGAAATAAACAGGTGGGAAAGAATAACGTAAGGAAAAAAAAACCCAGAAGATTGACTTAAAGACAGACTTCCCAATTGGATTCATTAAATAGAGATTAGAAGACAGTGATGTTGAAAAGCAGAATCATATTCTCAATAGCATAAACTGAGAAAATTTGATTGCTACCACAGAACCAAACAAAAGCTCAAACCTATTACAGAAAGGGTGAATTGGGAGCTAAGTAACTAAGATTTTGTTCATGTCTGTGCAGGACTGCTGAAAACTCAAACTGCCTGTAACTAGCAGTTTGACAGCTCCAGTGTGAGTTTAGCAAATCCCTGGCCCTTACTAATTGGAGGTGAAAACATTTAACAACACATTCAGGAGCAGGGAACCTAAGAAAGAAAAAAAAGCAAACAACGTATATTATTGTAGTCTGACATTGTCTGGATTTCCAAAGAGGAAAAAAAGCCTTGCTCTTCACCACCCTCAAGGCAATTTTCATCTTTGTTTTCCAGATTCCTTTTCCTTTGGCCAGTTGGACTCACTGTCCACAAAGATAACTATTAATGAAAGCACTTGTGGCTTGGAAGAATAGGACACAGTCAGCAAAAGTGTTTAACGGGAGAACTGAATGTTTCTTGCTCTATATTTTTCCTGGCTTGCTCATCATTTGAATAGCCCCCTTTAAATATACCTTTACAGCTCGCTATTAAGGGCCAACTACAAGGGCACTCATGCTATGTTGTGTCAGGTGGTCCTCATCTCCTAACAGATGGAAGTTCTTTGCACTGCTTTGGACCTGAAGATGCTCATTAATGCCTTGGAAGATAACTGTGGAAAGTCCTCATCTCTTGTGCTGCCAGTTTCTTTTCTAGTTCATAAATTCAATATACAATCTAACAATGGACAGAAAAGTTGATCCCATCAGGTGTAGTGGATAAAGCCTGTTTTGAAAGTGAAGAGTCATAACTCATAATAATGACATTCAGGGTCACATACAGTACAAAAACCTCAAGTTTTATTTTTTATTTAAACTTAAATAATCAGAAGCTACTTTCTTGCTGTGAACAAAGAGAGTGGTGCATTTATTTAATTGGATTCTGGTAACTTCCCATGTTATTAAAAAGAATTGGGAACATGATTTACTCTGTGATCATTATATTATCATAAAGATATTGAGAAAAGTAGAAAAAAGCCCTTAGAGAAGTCTTCAGATTACATTAGGTTAACAATCTTCTATTACTTATCTGTGTACCTATGATCAGATACTATTTCTACCTGCTCAATAGGGCTGGGTCCATGGGTGCACAGGGACAACATTGTTCCTTCAGTTCTACCTGCAGCTCACAATACTCCCAGCCTCCAGGAGGCACATAAAATACAAACCTGCAGGAGTAAGAAGACTGATCTGGATTTATTGCCTTTTTGACTTGGCTGTACAGGCTCTTTACTATACAGCAGAGATCTGTGGTTGAACTCACTATTAACATTCTTGCATGCCCAAATGGCAAGAACTAGTAAGGCTTGTATTCAGATATTGACTCTGGACGGTACCGTGAGCATATGGAGAGAAGTCAAGTCTACCAAATTTTGGAGTTGAGAAATAAATGATAACAAACCACAATCACAATGCAATATGATTTTAAAGCAGAGAAATTTTTCAAATGTTAATTATGGTTTATGATAGGCCCATATGCAAGTTGAAAGAACATGTCAAAGAGCGGCCAGGAGCTCTTCCACTATACTTCCAAAGAAACATTACCATGTAAAACAAGTGTACTATGACAAATTACAGTAAAAATAGCTAGAATTGCATATCATAAGTTAAAAAACAAACAAAAAAAAATCTGTTACCATATTATCTAAAGCATATTATTTCTACCTGTTGAGCCATGAAATCAGTAGACAGTTCTAGTTCAAAGACTAACAATACAAAGTAATTATAGAAAGCTGTTATCACCTGTAAAATCTGTGAGATTACTTTCTAGTTCTATGTATGCAAAAGTATAGCCTGATTAACACTCATAACGTGCACATTCTTACTGCAGTTTCAATTCTGAAGTGCATGTGGGAAAATAAAGTACTTTCACAACAGGTGAAAAGACAAACAGATAAGAAGTTACAGAAAATAGTAACTACATAAAAATAAATAAATAAAAAAATAATAAAAAAAAAAAAATCAAGCTTTCAAGAGAAGCCATTAACACTAAAGTTGATTAGCAGAGGAGCGCATGAGAACTAGGACTCTAGATTGGTCAGAAGAGACACAAACACTGCTTCCACATTATTCACATTTTCTCCGTGCAGAAGACAGGGAAGAGATCAACTATGGCATTCCATACCACACTTGGTAAGCCAGGCAAAGAAATTTCTCTGTTATAGTGTTACAGAAAAGGCAACTGCTTATAAAGAATCAAAATTTTTTCAAGTAGGCTTTTGATGGTACCCAGTAAAGCACTGACAGGTAGGCTAAAAACCATACACAGAACAAAAAACTAAAACTCACCCAGCTAGTGAAGACAATATCCATAGAGCACTCCCCCTCACAAAGCAGCCTAGATCCCACAGATACTCCCTATTCAGTGTCTGACTCTTATAAGAGCCTAGCATGGCTCCACCTGGGTCCACCCCTTCTGGTCAAGTGGGGAGCACAGGTGCAGTGTGTTTGTGCTCTCTCTAGACACACCTTTTCACCAGGTGTTCAGTCATCAGTTCAAGCCCTGACATAACAGTTTCCATAGAGCATCTATTATGCTGTGCTATCAACAAAAAGGAAATGACAACTGTTTTGAGGACAGATTGCTGGAGAAGACATTTGCAGAGATTATTCTGAAGCATATTACGGCCTAATTGTTTTTGGCTTGCAAGTCAAGAATTTGTGAATATTTGCAATTTTATTATTAATAATCTAATATTTGTTCAAAGATATTACTTGTTCTTTTTCAGTGACTTGACAAATATAATACAAAATTAAGATTTAGGGAATGTCTAGAGGTACACAAATAATGAATTTATCCCCAACGGCAGTGCCATATGTTCAATGAAATCTTCAACAGGAAAAGATTCCGCCAATTTTTTAGATGTTAGCATGTTTTATTTTGTATGCTGAAATAGGATGTGTGATGATAATTCACATAGTACTTCAATGCCAGTTGAGAATTTTTTTGGATGAACTTGGGTTAAATAAAGTCCAAGGTGCAGCACATGTATACTTCTGCCTCCAGTCATCCTTACTTGGTTTCTAGTTGCACGCAGCTAAATGCTCTTGAGTGTAAATGTACAGTTATGGTGCCAAAGCAATGGGAAGCTTGATTTGTCTTTAGTTATAAGCACTTGAAGGAACAGTGGAGGTAGTCGATGTTATTTTCTTGCACAAAGTGGTTGCAGCTAGTGTACTGGAGTGAGGGGAAAAGAAGGAAGAGAATTCCTTGATCATGTTCTCTTGCTTGATGAGGACAAATTCAGGAACCAGCAGCCTCACATGCTTTTGCCCTGGAAGGCAGCTTTCACATGGAGTGGAATGTTCAGACACAGCCTCAGATACAGGAATCTAAGATGACTGAAACATTTTCTATGAAGTTCAGTATATTAAATCAATAGTATATTAGGAGTATATTTGGACATCTTGGAAAAAGTATACTGATTTCTTCAAAAGTGCCAATAAGAGTAGTCAAAAGGAGCATATTTTAAGGGTGATTAGCTGTCTAGGATCACCTTCCCTTTTTTCACTCCTAATTACTGTTTGCTTTTTCTCCTTTCTTCCTTTATGGAAATTTTTGGGGAAAATGCTAAACAAAGAGAACCTAGAAGAGGCATTTCATTATTTATTTCCATATAATTATCCACTATCAAAGTAACAGTGTAATTATTTTCACCTTTGAAAAGTAAATACTGTGATGGATAACAAAGAATTCCTGCTAACAAGCTTGTCACTTCAATTCCACGATTCTTTCATTTGGAAAAAAAACCAAAATCCAACAACCATAAAAATCCTGCACTTTATATTTTATTTCTCTTACCAATTTTGTTTTTGAGTACTGGCAACAAAATAATTGGTTTTATAGTAGTTTCAGTGAGAGTTATCTTCACTGATGGAATTGCCTTTGAGAAATAAACATATAAATTTCATTTTACAGTACTTTTACATAAATTATATTTGTATGTAGATTGGGATTATTATACTTGTTAAAAAATGTGTGGATACAGGAAATGTCTTGAAGATATTTGGTGTCTTATGAACTTAAATTCAAGAAAGCCTTCAAGATACACATAATTTAGGTTTGCGGGTTTTTTTTTTTTTTTCCACATAGTTATTTGAAATTTAAGAAGAATTGATACACTAATTAAAAGGGAAATATCTAAGACTTTGCATTCCACACTTCCAGAACCGCAAGGTAGGCATACTTCCTTGACCTTAATAAGCACTGTTGATGATGACAGACTGTTGCATGTGTTGGATTAGCTTTTGACCTTAAATCTTCTCTGGGATAGTTAGCTTTTTTATTTTTTATTGGTTGATGGGAAAGCTGTGCTTTATTGCTTAATTGTAAAATATGTAGTGTACTAAGGTTAGCAAAAATATGTTTCATATTAGTAGATGGTCTTTTGACCTTCTATTTTAGTTTGCTACTGACAAGTTGAGCTTTTAGTATAGTTATTTTCTAGAAACTCATAAACTTCACAGTAATTGCATGGGATCACTATTAATACAATATGACTTACTGCTTTGAAACAATGTTATTATATTTGTCAGTTTATTTCTCGTTCTAAAAGTATACGTCCAAATCAATAAATACATTCTGTACCTTCATGCTCTGTCTATAGGTAGGACAAGGAATCTGAAAGCTTCTTAAAAAGAGCGTGGCCAGCAGGTAAAGGGAGGTGATCCTCCCCCTCTTCTCTGCCCCAGTGAGGCTACATTTAGACTACTGTGTCCAGTTCTAGTCTCCCCAGTTTAAAAATGACAGGGATCTCCTAGGAATCTAGCATAGGGCCAAAGATAATAAAGGGCCTGGAGCATATTCTCATATGAGGAAAGGCTGAGTAACTTGGGTCTGTTCAGCCTGGGGAAAAGAAGACTGAGAAGGGATCTGATAAAAGTTTATAAATATCTAAAGGGAGATGAGAGGCAAATGGATAAGACCAAACTCTTCTCAGTGGTGTGTAGCAATAGAACAAAGAGTAATGGCCTAAAACTTGAACACAGGAAATTCCATATTTACATGTAGAAGAACCTCCTTATGGTAAGGGTGACAGAGCACTGGAACAGGCTGCCCAGAGAGCTTGTGGAGTCTCCTTCTGTGGAGTAAAATTAGTAAAATAATCTGTTAGTTTTTTGAAAACTCCAGCTGATGAATACGAAATTGAGGCATTATCTCAGTTTTTCTCTACTTTTTTCTTACCTTGCTCTCAGAAAAACTGGAGCCCCAAGGACTTCAGTGGGACAGTATGAGGGCAAGAGCAACATCCTGTCTGCTGCTGATACTGAGGAGGAGGAGGTGGGAAGGGGAGAGGGTGTAATCCTTTGATAATTCTGGTTGAAGTTTTCCTTTTTTCCTACTTTTTTTCCTTTTGTGCAGAGGACTGTTAATGGTGTGTATGAGGACTTCATGTCAGGCTGAGACAGCATCCCTACAATGCTAGATTTGTAACTGCATTTAACCTGACCATCTCTACTACCTTTTGTTCCATAAAATACTGATTTATCTTCGTGCGGAAAGCTTGGACAGTGAAGTTCAGCTGAATTGGAGGCATAGTACTGTAGAGAGGAAGACTGCAATTTGAAGTATGAATGTCTCAGTGTTAAAATGCTTCTACTACAGTTACTATGTAAGTGGAGTAAGGTTTATACAATGTCAAAGACAGGCCATGCAATTTTTATATCACTTAAATCTACAATGAGAGACAAATGAAAGTTCTGTTGTTGCCGGAATGCGTACTTTTTCTGATGACTATTTCATATCACCTCTTGGTAAAAACGAAAGCATCGTCCAAACGGATTGTTAAGACTAGTTTTTGTAGGTAATCTCTAAATGCATTGATTGGGTCTCTTTGTTTAAAATTTAGACTTTTAAAAAACTGATGTACATTTTTATTATGCAATTTCTAATTTTATGAATCAGGTGACTTTTAGGTGCTGTTTGTGTACCATTTGTATTCTGTTCAGTGTGGAAAAATTACTATCTGAAATAACATGCTTATCATTTTTTGACATGCAAAGAACAGAGATAACCAACATAATAGCTTTGTCTATTGCTTTTCTCCTTATAAAACATTAGCTTTCAGTTTTGGCTTAGGTTCAGGATAGAAACTGAAGGAAAAGTACACTTCTTCAGACGTTTGTATTTTTTTTCCTTTGACTATTAATTAATCCATAGCATGCTTTTACTGGATAGTTCATTAGTTTTGTTTGACAGAAAATTAACAAAGGCTTGCATTTTGCTCTCAATCTAGTTTGTATCACCTGCCTATTAGTCCAAATAAACATATTTTGCATAGAATATGTTTGGTTATCTGTTATGTATAATTGAAAAGACTCTTATATTGTTCATTTGTTATTCTCAGCCATGCATAAATATCAAAACTTGAAGTAAAAATCTGAAGGTGTTTGCACTGTTAAATTGATTTATTTTTTTTTTTTTTTTTTTATTTTTTTTTGCATCGTTGCTAATCTTCACAAGTGGCATTTGGACTCATAGAGAGAAAAAGAAGAAAAAAAAAGAGATAGTCATCCTGTATTGTCTCACTCTGTATTGTCTCAGTCTGTATTGTCCTCACTCCTGTTTACAAATCTTTAGGTCCAGAGCCAAAGGTTGGAGGTAGTGAACCTTGAGGAAGCTTGACTGTGTGTATTTGTGTGTGTATATATATATACACAGTATAGTATTGATCGTTGTATGGTGTAGTCAGTACCCCCTATAGATGGGATGCTGGTTCGTGGGAACTTTGATTATCAATACAAGCTGGAGGATGAAAGCACTGAACCTAGCTCCAGTGAAAATGACTTGAGGGCACTGGTGGATAGGAATCTGGACATGAGCCTTCAAGGTGCCCTCGCAGACCGGAAAGCTAACCATATCCTGGGCTGCATCAAAAGAAATGTGGCCAGCAGGTTGAGGGAGGTGATCCTGTCCCTCTACCCCGCGCTGGTGAGACCTCACCTGGAGTACTGCATCCAGATGCGGAGTCCTCAGTACAGTACATGGACCTGTTGGACCACATCCAGAGAAGGGCTGTATAAATGATCCAAGGGATGGAACACCTCTCCTGTGATGACAGGCTGAGAGCTGGGGCTGTTCAGCCTGGAGAAGAGAAGGCTCCAGAGATATCTCATAGTGGCCTTTCAGTATCTTAAGAAGATCTGTAAGAAAGAAGGGGACAAACTCTTTAGCAGAGTCTGTTGTTACAGGACAAGGGGAAATGGTTTCAAACCAAAAGAGAGGAGATTTAGAATGGATATAAGGAAAAAGTCTTTTACAATAAGGGTGGTGAAGCGCTGGAACAAGTTGCTCAGAGAAGTAGCGGATGCCCCATGCTTGGAGACTTTCAAGGCTGGGCTGGATGGGGCTTGGAGAAACCTGATCTAGCTGTAGGTGTCCCTGTTCATTGCAGGGGAGTAGGACTAGATGGTCTTCAAAGGTCCCTTCCATCAATTCTATGATTCTATGATGAAAACAAATCCAATAATGAATCGTTTTGCAGGACAACTCTTCATCAAAAGATGAAGGTGATAGAAGAAAAGAATAGAAAGCAAATAAAGAAGCAGACATTATCTTGGGGTCTACTGCTGCAGTGTCTGAGCATAGAATCATTTTCAATGTGTTTATCTGCATAGTACCCTTGAGGTAAAAAAAAAAAGTCTTACTTTTCAATAGATGCAAATGGGTGAGTCATGGATAAACTAGGAGGAACTTATTTACAGTGAAATAAACCCCTCAGCCTCCCAGAGCTTGTTTTAGCCTAGCTATAAGTATTAGCATAACTGCAGTGAACAGCAAAGGCTGCACAGAACTGTGCTGGAAAGTGGTAATTCAGGTGCATCTGAGACCTTAGACCTGTAACCTACTCTTTCTCTTTACCAGACAGCTTGCATGACACAGCACAAGCTTCAGTACTGACACCCCTGGTCTGCTGGCAAACCCCATGGGCTTGATGGTCTGCAGAGTGCTAGGGCAGAGCACAGCAACAGAGTTTCTGTCTGATTTGTCTGCTTTGCTGCCAAGGTCTATAACAGAGCATTGAAGGAAGGAGACAGGAGGATGATGATGACACAGAAATTTTCAATGCTAACTTTTTCTGATATGGGCTCCCAGCAGGTCAGGCAGAGAACAGTCACTAAAGTGATCAGAACTGTGGTGGTGGAGAAGGATTTAGAGAGCAAGATGTATGAGGAGCAGCTGAGGTCCCTGTGTTTGCTCAGCACAGAGCAGAGGAGCTGAGGGGAGGCCTGATGGCAGCTGCAGCTCTGCTCTGTGACAGCAACAGGGCTTGAGGGAATGGCATGGAGCTGTGTGAGGGGAGGGCACACAGAGCTGTTGGGGGTGAGGGACAGGTGCTGCACCACAGGGCAGTGGGCATGGAATGGGATGCACCGGGCTGTGGGCACAACCCCAAGCTGCCAGAGTTCAAGAAGCATCTGGACAGTGCACTTAAACATACGGTCTGATTTTAGGTGGTCCTTTGCGGAGCAAGGAGTTGGACATGTTGATCCTTGTGGATCCCTTCCACCTTGGAATATTCTATGATTCTCTGTATATAGGCACAGTAAGCTCAGGTCAAAACAAAGGTTCAGTCAAGTCAGTTCTCTTACAGTTAGCAGGCACTTTTCTTTGATATGATTTGGTGGTATTGGGGTTATTTTCATTTAAATGCAAGATTGTCAAAGTTTTAGTGAATATTTATGGTTTCTCATCAGGGCTTGAAACTCAACTCTAAATGTAATTAAAAATCAACAAAAGAAGCAAAGATTAGAACAGCAACTATTCTTGTTTTAATCTTCCTCGGTTACAAATAATGAGTTATCAATACTAAAACAATTTATACATGGAACATGGAAAAATTTACCTGATCTCTACAGAAGTTTATCTATTTAAAAAGGACAGAGGCTGCTGAAGATTCTGTAACAGTAATGATCCTTGCAGTTGGTAAGAAGATATCAAGGAATGAACTCGGTCACAGTAGCCTGTGTGGCTCCCTTTAACTTGACTTATGGGGGTCCTAGGCAGCTTGTAAGGCATGATGAGAAGGAAAAACTGCTCTGAAAGACCTGGGTTGAAGCCTGCTCCAGCCAAAATCCATGTATGCAGATACCTCACAGATTTTCCAGAAACAACCTTAGCTTCAAGCAAAACTTCCTGAATTTTCAATAAATTTGGGCTTTGGAGACAGTCCTCCAAGGAGGATTCGGTCATACTCATTCTCTAAGACACAAGACTGACAGGTATCCTGCATATAAAGTTGGGATAGATCCTGATCCAAAGGGGAGATCAGATCATTCTCGCCCTCTCTGTTTTTCAGCAATGGGTAGTACAATCCTAAGGGAACACGAGAGCTCTGGGGGCTTTATGTATGATTTGTTCATTGCGATACAATCTGTGGGAAGTGTGAACACAAAACGTGTCTGTGAGATGGGTCTGTCATAGACACAATCTAGCTAGAGAAGCATTAGCCCGTTTTGACTCAAAGTAGTTGAATTGAACACACCTTTAGGAAATTAGTTGAGAAAAAATTTTTCTCCATCAGTATTATGATATTCAGTAGCTGAAGTTGAAACTGCTTGAAATACTCCCAATCAAAAAAAAAAGAAAAAAAAGAAAAAAAAGGAAAAAAAAAAGAGTGGTTGGACTCAACGGTCCTTGTGAATCCCTTACAAATGAGCATAGTCCATGATTCAGTGATTCATCTGATCACAATGATCTGAGATCTAATGCACAATTCCTTCAAATTGACTGTAATTCTTCATCTGTGATATTTTGTATTAAGACAGTGAAAACATTAAAAATATTAAAATTAAAGAAGATTATTGTCTTCAATATTTTATTCAGAAGATGTTTTTCTTCACAAGCTTTGTATGCTTTAGTCTTTCATCTTACCCTGTTATAGTTCAGGGCCATTAAACAGATATTTTTGCTCTAAACAGACATAGTAATAGCCAGCTTTTTACTCTGAGAGAAGGTGCATAATTAAGCCTGAAAAGACACAGTAGTTCAGAAAGTGAAAGAGAAGAAAAGATTTGACACATCCAGTGTACAGACTATGAAAATTATTTCTATGTAGAGTTTTTAAAAATAAAATAATCATACAAATTTGCTTGTGGAATATAGGGCTAATGAGAGATATTTCAAAATACGAGAATTATAAGCAATCTGTAATTAATCAAAATGTTATTTAAGTCTGAACTTTGAAATAATTTTAATTATCACCTTTTAGGATAATGATGCATTGAGGAGAGTGACCGCATTTTACTATCTGTGAGAGATTCATGCTCATGCAAATGCTTATGTGTGGCTGCAAACACATCTGTGTACTGGAGTCTTGCTAACAACTGGATTCAAAGGAGCTATTTTATTTTCCCACTAAGAGCCATCTGTGCTAAATGGGGAAATACAGAAAGTTCACCAAGGAAAAGCTAGAAAAGAGAAGTGAAACAGCCAGTCATTATGTTAACAATATGAAATGTCTTTAAAAAATAATGCTGAGGATTATGCACATTTTTTTTTCTAATTATAAACTCAGTTTGTGATAGCAGCATTGCAAACCTTGCAATTCAGAATATTGAACAAGTACAAAAATTTTCATAAACTGTCCACAGCTTATGGATCTTTTAAATAAGAATTTCCCTTGGCAAATATTAAACCATCATGAATTTTAAACAGAAAAATAGGGAGCTAAGTCATGTCACACCTGAAGACTATCTACCAGGAATATTTAGAGTCTTGCACAAAATAAAATTTGCATATTCATAGAACATGTACTGTCACTGGATTAAATACTTACTAGCACTTCTGCAGGGCTTGCTCATGAGGTCTGAATACATCCAGTTTGCAGGTATGATTGTTTGGAAATTTGATCCACAATACTGTGCACGAGCATTTGTTTCTAAGCTGTGTGTCAAATATTTGCCAAAATATGCAATTTCTAAAGATATGGGCAAAATATTTTTAACTTTGCCTTACCAACAAAAAATTAAGCCCATTAGCACAATGTAACGGACAGATGGTTCTTCATTCATTCAGCCTACATGTGAGACAGGAAAGAGGTGATCTGAACACAGACTGTAGGAATCCAACTCAAGAGATTCAAAGTAGAGGATTTTAAACATCTGATCAAGGCACAAATGCTTAAAGTTGAAGATGGACATATTCAGATCCTCTTTTTCATTCGTTGTTTTTTTTTATTATTTTATTTTTAAGAGTTAACAATATGGACAACATGTTCAAGCACAAAAAATTGGTTCTCAAGCACAAATATTGGACCTGAGACAACAAATAATGCATAGGGGGTAATAATGCATAGGGAGTCTACATCATGTATCGGGCAGAGTGCATGGCCATTTCAAGCCAGATTAACTACTAGCTATTTTTCCAACCAGTGTTATTAACCATAAATACCACATTCATACAGGTATTTAGCCTCTGATTTCAGTAAGAATAAGAACCTTGAGTCATCCCGCTCAACACAGAAGAGAGTGCATTGTCAGAGTGCAGTGTAGGCATGAATATTTCTCCAAGAGCAACTGTGCAACATGCAGAACTAGTAAGGTATTGCTTGGCGGCAGTCACCTCTAGGAACCATCTTCACTGCAATGTTTTCCAAGTTGCTGAGAACTTTTCAATAGGATTTGGAAAAACAGAAACCTCACAGATTCAGTTTAGAGTGGCCTCATCCTGGGATGAATCTGATGAATTTTCTCAGGGGAATTCTACTAGTATAGAAATCATGATCTTTTTTTTTCTCCTCAAGAAAAGGAAAAAGGTGCATTCAAATAAGCAGTGTTTGATACACAGGGTCTTTTATGTGAAATGAATGTATTTCAGTTGACTACTTCTACTGTAGTCAGTTGTACTTGTTTTGCTTAGGTTATTTTTAAGAAAATACAATTACTCTAATCATTCGTCATAAGTCTCCATTTTTAGGTGAAGGCTAAATAAAATAAATAGTATTAATATTTATTTTACAAATATTTTAGATATTTCTGGTGAGATATTTCCAATACCATTTTATGGGGTTTTTTTTTTGTTGTTTGTTTGTATATTTGTTACCTATCTAGTAAAAGACCTTTAAAGGAAGGAGAAGGGAGGGACTTTTTTCAAGTTCTGTTGATGTCTGCTTTTATAAAAATCACAGTTCCATATGTGAATCATTGAATAATTAAAGTTGGAAAAGACTACTAAGATCATATAGTCCAACCATCAGCCTATTACCACCACACCCACTAACCCATGTCCCTCAGTGCTACAAATGTACTAATTTACAAGTATGTAATAATTTTCAACTTTTGAGATGTTACTTACATCAACTTTTGTATGCTATTTCTTACATTAAATGTCTTACTTTGACTCAGTCTGCTTTTCAAGATACTTGATAGCATTTGTGCACAGTGCAGAGGGTGGGTTGTAGCTGAGCTAAACAGTGATGCACGATAACTTTGTTCTGTCACAAACTGAGATACATAACTGAAGCAGCTGGTGTGTGAAATGAGATTTTTTTAAAGCTCTCTGGTACTCAAACATTTCTACTGCAATAATCTACTTCCTATCCTTGCTCTATTAATTACTTTACAAGACAAAGTGACTGTACTGCTAATGGAAGACTATACGTGAAAATTCAGGGAGATTCACCAATAAAAGCAGTCTGCATTACACACTAATTGTTCCCATGCAGATCTGCAGAGCTGGGAAAGTTCTGAGCTGCAGCAAATGTGAACAACTAATTACCACACAGGAGTGGTTACTGATAATACGTTTTCTTCCTCCTCCACTACACTCTAGGCTCTTTGCAAATCAGTTTTGTTACTGATATCAGGATCCGTGCGGGATTATATCTTTGAATTGCAGCATTTATTTAATCAAACTCTAGTGTCTAAACAGATATATGTGTTGATTAAAAAGACTAGCTCTTTGATTACCTTCTGAGTCATACAAAAATTACGACTACATAGTGCTGCAGACAATATGGACAGAGGAGACATGCATATGTATTGCACTGAATGCAACTTTTTATTTTGTTGGCCATCCTTTTAGCATCCCGCTTTTCCTTCAGAATCTGAAAGCCACAGTGGCTTGACCTCCTCCTATACTGTACTGTATCTGGCATGTAAGATATGACTGTAAGAAGACCAGCTCTACTGTCTGTGTTTGGAGCTACTTCTTGACTGGAAGCAATAGGGATGTGTTAGCTGAGTGCAGGATTTGAGCCGATAGCTTCAGTCTGCAGTTGATCAGAAGCTGGCTGAGTGGAAGAATAGAAAGAACTTGCCTCTGTCTGTCTGCAAGAGGCTATGCAGACATATTCACTGTGATTCTTGCATCAAGAGCCACTCCTCCTTGATAGGTTAAAGCTTCTATTTTGGAAAGCTGTCTGGGCTCAATTGAAAAACAAACAACACAAATACATGACTCTAAGCGATGGAGATTTCCTTGCTCTTTTCTAGTTTTATAGCTTATAAATATGCAATTATATACATAGCAGAATCCTGCTGCAGTCAAGGAATGAAAGTTAGAGCTGTGAAGCACAAATCAAAGCAGAATGAGCAAGCAGAAATCTGTGTCATCTTCAATTTGTTTATCTCACTTTCTGAAACCTGTCTCTCCATCATTAGTTAATGGTTATACTTTACATTAGTATATGGTTACATTAGTACATGGTTATATTGTTATGACTGTCTTTAATAAGCATCATAGACTTTGCATATAGAATTTTTTTTAAGTATGATTTTGGTAAATCATCCTTTTTTTCCTACATTCAGATCTGTTAGACAAGATACTTTGCAAGAACCATTGTAAATATGTATAAATAATTCAATATGAAGAAAAAAAAATTGAGGCAGTGTTACAATAGTTGTGTGAAGAATACCAGTCCTCTAGCAAATTAATATAATTAGATAATTACTGACTCCCTCATTTGCATAATTCCTCTATAATTTGCCCTAACACTGCATTCATTCAGTATTGTATTATGAGAGTGACAGATTATAAATCTCTTACAACTCCTATAGCCTTTCACAGATATCTTTTGTGATCTCCACTGTATTAATGCTAGAATAATTGCCTTTGACTTGCACTGGCAGTTGGCTTGCTTATCTCAAATAAAACTAAAGAAAATAATCAGAAAATAGGGATGAGCTAGTCTGCTACCTGTTGTCAGGTCAGGAACATCTACACCAGTTCTATTTTACACAGGTGCTCTTCTAATATTTTATTAAAAAAAAATTGTTTATGGATATGTCCCAGCTTTCCTAGGCCCTCTGTCAGAGTTGCTTTTCAATACTGCTAGAAAGCACTTCCTCAAATGTAAGTTAATATGGCAATTGGCATGAGTTGAAAATTCTCTGTTAAAAATTTTTTTTATAGGTAAAGTTTCTAACAGAACTTTTTTTTTTTTCCCCCTCATTATAATCATCACTTTTACTTTATATGAAAGAAAAAGTAGAAAGAAGTGTGAGTGTGAACACAGAACAAGAACTATTTTGCTTTGGAAAGACTGTTGAAACACCCTGTGAGGTTTTTAGTGCAGTGCTTCCCTCATCCTATTTCTTACATATCTTTTATTTTTTTGCCATACAATATTTTTTGTAACACTGGATGCCAGACACTATTTCTAGTCATTTTACTTTTGCAAACCTATTCATCTAATGATTCTGGAATATGGAAGGTGGGAGGTGTGCTCCTCTGAAATCACAGTGATATTTTGTACATATTTTATTTAGCTGAAAGCATAAAATTGACCTCCCACCAATCATGGGCAGCATTCTGACCTGCCAGCTGATTTTGAATGGTAAAAACCAACAGGTTACTTTGGAGTTTGTTTATCATAGAATATTCCAAGTCAGAAAGGATCCATAAGAATCATCAAATTATTTTCTCTCTATGTTTCTCCCCATGATATGACTTTGGCTCCCATATATATTTCCCCAGTCCACTTAGTAAGAGTTCAGAAATCTCCAGGACTAAGCAATACCTAATTCTAAGAATAATGGTGCTGTCTGAACTGTGATGTGGTAAAAAGAACCCTTGAAGGAATGACAGATGGCATAGAATTATCTGCCGCTTGATATTGCAAAGGATTAATTTGAGCCAACTAATTTCAGAGTTTGTGAATGAACTTGTATCCAAGTTTATATCAGGGCTAAGAGAAAAGGAATGGTGTTTTATCTCCTGCCTGGTAATGTAATTTGATGATAAAAGCAAATGGCTATCACTGCTAAATGTGCCAGAGTGAATTACATCCTGTCTTGTATCAGCCTTGCTTAAGAGTTTTGTGGGTTGTTGGTTTTATTTTATTTATGACTATTTGTAAAATATAAAATAACTATTGCCATATTTAGTAGGGCTCCTGTGGATTTGGAACTACAAAACAACCATTATCCATTTTTAATCTACATTTCAAAGTAAATTAATTAGCAATGCAAAATTCACAGGAGAGCATTCTTGAGACACTTAAAAACCATAATTTATGTGATAAGGTTAAAAAATATGATGGCTCTAACTAGTAACTTAATCATAAAGAGATGCTTGTCCATAGTGTTCAAAAAGAAGACAGAAATCCATTATTTCCACTTATACTTCAATTAAGCAGCAGAAGTGAGGTATTAATGTTAAGTTACAATGAATGAATTGTTATTAAAATCAAAACAAGATTTGATCACTAGGCTAGATCCGGAGTTCAATATCAGAAAAATAAGAAGTGCAACCACTTGGTGCACAGTTGCTAGTTGTTATTAGAATGGAGATGGTACTACTCTTGGACATGGTGGAACAGTGGCAGAGGGGTCTGATCTTTGTCCCAAAGAAAAATGTGTGTTAAGGAAAAAAAAATACTGCAAGTAAATGCAAAAAGAAAGAAAGAGGCTGAAGAAAAACAGAAGTGAAGCCAGTAAGTTTTTTTTCCCTTTTCCAAATACACAGTGACTGAATTGGGGAATAATTTTCTCTTGGAGACACCACTGATTGCTGAAGTGCTGTTCATAAGTGTAAGCAGCTCTCCTGTATCATACCTAAGAAACGTATAGCTTAGATGTGCCTGTTATTTCCCATGAACTTTGCTACTGACTGCTAACTCCTGCTCCTCCGGTTGCTGAAGATGCTGAGCCATTATCACTGTACTGAAGGTTGGTCCAGCCAGAAGGTATACAAGACAGTACAGAATCTAATTGCACCTGGAGGATCCTCTCCCTAAAAACCCTACAATCATTTCTAAATATATTTTTAGTTCTATAAATGCTAACTAAATGCTGATATTAAACGCTAAATAAATGCTGATTAAATGCTTGTAGGAGTTGCAATTGCCTGGCCAGATATGTCAAACTAAGCAAGACCTTTCAATATGATTGATAATGCCCTGCATTTATTAATCACTGCTTTTATTATAAGGTGCAGCTATTTGTCATTTTCCAGTTGTTCCCAGCTCAAGGAGGCAGAAGCTGTCAATCGAGTAGACGTATTTTTTTTTGAGACCTGTAAGTCTGCTTCAAGTTTGAAAGACAACTTTGCATTTTATTTATTCTCCTACCAGGAAAAGGTAGTTGGAAGAGAGGGAAAACATGTTTGTTAGACAGTGGCTCCTGTGCCTTGTATTTTTGAAGATATTCCTAGTGAGCAATCATTAGCAACGAGCCAGCAGCACACAACTTAATGCTTGAAGTATTAATTCTACTGATACCTCTTCTCAGACAACCCCTTAAAATATAACATAGCTGAGGTTTGGCAAGAGTCAGAATAAATCTCAAGCCTGAGGAAAGAGAAAATTAGAATCACTTGCCCAGAGATGCCTAGTTTTATTCTAAGCAGTGGTGTAGGGTATCCACCAACTCTGTGTGGATGTTGATCTACCTGACTGGGTCTCATATGACAGCAAGCAGACATGCTTAGGCAAATGATGCCTACCCTGAAGCTCTTAAATCCGCTTAGCAAGATCAAAAGTCTGCCTGAAAGGAGCTGAAGCTTACCTATAGTGTGCACACAAATGGATAGTCTTCCTGTCTCCTTCTGCAGTCTCTCTGTCTGGGTTGCATCTTCCCCATCTCTTGGAAAGGTCAGCACACCTCTTATTCCTGCTTTCACTGCACACTGGGTCAGTGTACTGCACACACAGATACTTAATGTTCTACTATGCCTGGCCTAGTCCAACAGCTCTACTCTTGCTGGTTTAACAGCTAAGAGCTGGACCCTGCTGCTGTTATTGCTGAGTTAACTTGAGGTGGCATTTCTGACCAGGAGATCCTGCTGTACAGGTAATAACAATATCTTGAGAAAAGCCTGGTAAAGCAGTGTAAGTGAATTGGTGGGTGTTGCTAAAAGAGAGCAATGCTTTTGGGTCTTACATGTAACCAAACTGAAGATATTTTTTTATTTATTAACCTTTTTTTTTTTTTTCCTGCAAATTCTTAAAGATCATTTGAGTCTTCTGAGTTATGTCAGAATTAGATACTGCTGTAACAATCATTTTAAAAATTAAACTTGACGAGCCCAGGCATGGCAACCAGTAAATCCATAGCAGGGCTCTGTGTAGCAACATTTTCAGCATACCTCTTCCTCTCTGTGAGCTTGGTATTTTTAAGGAATTCAATATAATGAAATTCATTGTGAGACCTTGGGGATTCCCCGGATTTACAAACTCTCCAAGACAACTTTGCACTCCATACACTCTCAAACCTGCATGCTTACATGTCCCAGATTATTTATGTTTAAGTGCTCTAGCTTGGATCAGTTGTGGAAGATAGAAGACTGCTGTTCTTTCACTATTTATGTTGCTCTGCTTTTGATTAGTGATGATGAGCTAGTTCATGGACAGATATTTTTGTACCCCACAGGAATCATCACCACTAACAGGGTGGTATTTTCCTTCAGAGTATTGTTTATCTCGGTTTCCAAAAATCTGAAGCTAGCTTACCACCCATTTCTTTGTTCGGAATATGAGTTTGAAGCCTACAGCCTGTTTCCTACTGAATGGGAAAAGGAAAGGGGCATGTGATATGCTGCAAATTTGCCACCACTCTTCTGCTGCTGCCAGATGGAGATCTTCTGCTATGAGCCATCAAGCATTGATGTCTTTTTGGAGTGTGGCTGTACGGGCTGGGGAGACCCTCGCTTTTCTGCTGGTACTAGTTTTATTGGGTTGTGGATCTGCATCATCCTCACGAGTGAATTTTATATTTCTTTCTTCTGCTATTTCTTTTGGTACTCATACACACATTTCATAGAATCATAGAATCACCAATGTTGGAAAAGACCTCCAAGATCATCCAGTCCAACTGTCTAGCTACCACCAATATTTCCATACTAAATCATGTGCCTTAGTATACATCTAAATGCTTCTCGAACACCTTCAAGGATGGTTACACCACCACCTCCCTGTGCAGCCCAGTCTACTCTTCTACTCTTTTGAAGGAGAAATTTATCCTCATATCCAACCTGAACCTTCCCTGATGCATCTTGAGGCCATTCCCTCTTGTTCTAGTGCAAGTTACGTAGGAGAAAAGGCTGACCTCTACCTCACCACAACCTCCTTTCAGGCAGTTGTGTAGAGAGTGATGAGGTCTCCTCTGATCTCCTTCTTCTCCATACTGAACAATCCCAGTTCCCTCAGCTGCTCCTCCTGAAACTTTGCTTCAGACTTTTCACCAGCTTCCTTGTCCTTCTCTGGACAAACTTCAGAGCCTCAGTGTCTTTCTTATAGTGAGGGGCCCAAAACTGAACACAGTATTTGAGATGTGGCCTCATCAGAACTGAGGGCAGGGAAAAAATCACCTTCCTGGACCTGCTAGCAAGCCAGGATGCCATTGGCCTTCTTGGCCACCTGGGCACATTGCTGGGTGATGTTCAGCTGAGTGTTGACCAACATTCCTAGGTTTTCCTCGACACAGTCTTCCAGCCACTCTGCCCCAAGCCTGTAGCATTGCCTGGGGTTGTTTTGGCCTAAGTGCAAGACCTGGCACTTGGTCCTACAGAACTTCATCCCACTGGCCTCAGCCCAGTGATCCAGCCTGTCCAGATCCTTCTGTTGGGCTGTCCTACCACCAGACTGATTGATGCTTCCTCCCAGCATGGTGTCATCTCCAAAGTTACTGAGAATGCACTCAATCCCCTTGTCCAGGTGAACAATAAAGGTATAATAAAGATATAACAATTATACTAAATAGGACAGGCCTCAATACTGACTTTTGGGGAATACTACTAGTGACCAGTTGTCAGCTCGAATTAACTCCATTCCACTCTCTGGGCTTGGCCCTCCAGCCTGTTCTTTACCCAGCAAAGAGTGTAGCTGTCCAAGCCATGGGCTGCTGGCTTCTCCAGGAGAATACTGTGGGAGACACTGTTGAAGGCTTTGCTGAAGTCTAGGTAGACTGCGTCAATAGCCTTTTCTTCATCCATCAGGAAGGTCACTTGATCATAGAAGGAGATCAGGTTGGTCAGGTAGGACCTGCCTTTCATGAACCAATGCTGGCTGTGCCTTTTTCATTCAAGTTTAGTTCATAAACACCTTAACATTGCTATAATCAATCACATCAGGAGGATGTGAGGCAGAGTAGAAGCAGAGAGAGAATGCATAAGGATTAAACTTACATTTTCTTAACCAGAAGCCAGAGTAGCACCCTTAACAATAAACCTACTTAATTTCCATATTTACAGAAGCTTAACAGTTGACTCGCTTTCAGGGACTGATTTGTCTGAAGTGACAGTAGTAGTTCATGAGCATGTTTAGCTGCCCGCCTACATGGGGACAAAGTAATACCTGGCAGCCCGAACTGCCCCAATGCCTTTCTGTGCATTTGACTGGTCTGATGCTCCTCTGCTGTTCCAATGCTGTCAGAAAACAATATGGCAATTAAAAGGGATTATCTTTTTGCCACTTTAGGGAGGTGACTGTGCTGAGCAAAATGCCCACCCAGTGGCAGAGCCAGTGCAATGTGAAGAGAGGAATGGGCCTCACATCTGGCTGTGAGAGTGGAGGGGATGAAGTAGGAGATAGAAGGACCATTATGTCCTATTATTTAAGAACTCAACTAAGAATGTACCTATATTTTCTGGTCTCTTGTTACATGCACTGGAATTATTATACATTTAATAGAGCAGCTGCTTGTACTCATTAAAAGAGTTTAACAAAAAATAGACAAATTACTTCAACAGACATGGAGAAGACTGAAGTACTCAACAAGTTCTTCAATCCTCAGTGGCAGTCAGGCTTCCCATGCCTCGCATGTTTCCAAAATTCTTGACAGGGTTCAAGGAGCAAAATCTGTCCCACTGTAATAGCTGAACATATAAGAGATTGCCTCATGAGGCTGAATATGTACAAGTCTATGGGGTTGGATGATAGGCATCCCAGAGCCCTGGACAACCTGATCTAGTTGTTGGCAATCCTACCCATGGCAGTGGAGTTAAAACTCAATGATTTTTAAGATCCCTTCCAATCTAAGCCATTCTATAATCCCACAAGATAATTACACTATCTACTATTGCTTTTCAGTTATAAATTGAGTCTTAAATGTAATTTTCCTCTGAGGGATTTTCACATAGCTATAGCAGCAAAACTTTGTAGTTTAGATTGGCCTTACTCAAATGAATAATGCCTTATTCAATCAGAAATCTTGTTGAGTAGGCTATGAGCAAAATTTTACACATGGTACAGCAATTAGAACATTATCTTACTCATTGGGAAACACAGACTGCTCTGATTAATATTGAATCAAACGTAATCATCAAACACTGCTGTTCTGCTCAGCAACATAAAATGAACACATCCTTTCTTTAGAATGATTCTCTGTGATTTAAACTGAGCAATCTGCATCACATTAATACTCTCTGCAAGACTAAAATTACATCTATGGCTGAACTGATTTCACACGTAGAAGAAATCTGTCATTATTTGAAAAAAAACAAAAAGGCATCAAAATAAAGACAATGAAAGGATCCTCTGGAGAGCTGATTCTGTTCTGTACTTTTGCAACCGAAATAGAAATGAGCATCTTTGATGGGATACATTTTTGCATTTTTGAGTATATTCTCTTTAGATAGGACTGTCTGAAAATTCTATTTATCTTCTCTGTGAATATTTCTCATTGATGTAGCTAGAAATGTTATACTAGCAGGAGAAGAAACCAGAATATGGTTCTGGGCATTTTATCTTTCCTGGAAGTCTAAATTAAACAGGCGAATAGTATTTCACTAAGACTTAGGACTTTAGAGAAACCTTTTCTCATTTATATTGCAGATTTCCAACACTGACATAAGTAACAATTGCCCAAGTACAGCTGCATGTAAATAAGTGCAAGCAGTGGAGATAAAAGCTGCAGAATCTGACTGCTATTATTATATTTATTTTCTTATAACGAAAATAATCATGATCAGTTGCTTAGACTCAGTGGAACAGGAACATAGGAACACCTGCAAGGTCAAACAAATCTTTATAGAGTGGCCAAGTTATGCCTATGCCAAAAGTGCTGATGCTATCCCTGCAGTGAGGGAAGTAGCGTGCAGTGCCACTTCTGTATCTCCAGCTTGTTCTTGCAGCACTGTGAGGCCGCTGGGCAACTGTAGGCTTATTAAGTCTTTGCCACCTAGCATTTGCAATGAATTGTTATCCTACCAGTAGCTGCAAACCAGTTTTTTCCTTGGGCCCAGCCAAGTTACCTGCAGTGAAACCAAATGGAAACATTATTTCTCTTCCCCCACTCCCCCACCTTTTTTGTCAGCAAGGGTGTTGACATGTTGACGTGATGTAAATATGCTACTGGAATTATCTGCAAGTACTACCTCACAGGTTGTGGCTGGGAGGCTGTTCACAGAGTTAAATGAAGTGATACATCTTCTGTTAAAATAAAAAACAAAAGCAAACAAACAAACAAAAAAACCCAAATGAAAAAGTAGTTGCATCCTGCAAGATTTTGCTTCAGGAAATAGAATTTCTTTGGGATATCACTTCGTGTGTTCTAAAAGATGCTTTGCATTTTTAACTGATTTATTCTGATTAACTTCAGAATAAAATTGAAGAAATTTATCTGTTCAAAGAAAGATTCTGTGATGTACCTGACCTGTAATGAAACTGTACAGATCCAAATATTTGTTTTCAGGACCGTGAAATACACCTGTAAGTATATTTAGAGTGTCAGGCAACCAAGTATTTCCAGCCTCTCTGGGATTTGTCAGTGATTTTCTCTGAACAGCTTTTTGCTATTTCAATTGTACAATGCAAGTTTTACTGACTCCTATGTTTCACTTGATGTATATTTTGGTTGCATTAATAAATGTGTCAGGGAAACTGTACATAACATTCCTTTTTTTTTAGGAAATATTGTATCAGCCAGCAAATCTAAATAACAGTACAGAAACAGATGTGGGAAGCAAGTCCGTTTTTACTGTTTCACCAAAAATTAAGTCAGAGACACAGTTTCCCTTTCTCTGTTTATTCATTTTTGTATTGCCTTGGCCCAATGCTCTCCCGACAACAGAGCTTCTGCTGCTGTTGACATTGAATGAATTTGCATTCACCTTGGGATGTTCAAGCTCTTTTCCAGCGAATTCACCACTTCAGCACTCTGTTTTGCTCCAAATGTTTTGCTAATTATTTTTCTCTTTTAGTTTGCTCCAAGATCTCTGAACCAGTGCCTCTTCCTCTTTCTGCTCATGAGAAGAGAAAGATTTATATACGTATCTGCTGCAACCAATAAAGACATGTAGAAGAAAAGCAAATTTTACATGACAGTAACTTGGTGATACTATTCATTCTCTGATAACACAATTAGTCCTGCAGATGACCATGAAGACTAAGACTGTCTAGCTACTTTGCTGCAACTAACACTCCACGATATTGCTTATCATATTCTCTGCTTCATTCTGCTTTCTTTGTTTGCAGTAGCTAGATGCCAAGAATTTAGCCATAAATTAAAGGATTAAAGATAAGCTGCATCACCTTTCACTGTGTACTTTATTTTTCTAGAGTAATTTATACGGAAATTTGTGGGCAATTTATATTTTCTTATTCTGAAGAAGATGCCAACTTTAGATATGATTTCAGCAGAAGTAGAAATATGGCATCAAGGAAGATAAGGACAAAGAATCACATTGTGGTACATCATACTGTAGTAAGCCTCTTTTGTCTCAAGGCTGCTCAGTGAATGGTGTGGCTCTGAATGAATCCAGAAGCTGCATCTGTTACCTTATCACCAAGTATAGATATGCAGGCATTAAAAGTAGGTATACTAAAGAGGAAACAGAAGAAATGAGGAGAGAAATTGTGGAGTTAGATTGTGAAGATTAGAACCAAGACATTTTGAATAATTCTTCTGTGCAATGTGGCAATATTAATTCATGTTGAGGAAAGGTTAGCAGAAGATAATTTTGTTGCTGTGGTTCTTGTTACTATGAGTCTGGGGCATTGTCTTTTTACAAGGTGCCTGGCTGTCCTCTTCTGGTTCAAGTGCTACAGGCAATTCATTTTAACCAGCTTGAATCTTCTCTTGTATTTTTCAGGTGATATACAGTCATCCCTCAGAGATGTTCTTCTGGACTCAACTATCTGATCTGACAGCATCAAACCTTTGTTTTGGGCCCTCCCTCATCGAAGCTTGACATCGAAGCTCTGAAGTGTGTCCAGAGAAGGACAAGGAAGCTGGTGAAAAGTCTGAAGCAAAAGTTTCAGGAGGAGCAGCTGAGAGAACTGGGATTGTTCAGTAAGGAGAAGAAGGGGATCAGGGGAGACCTCATCACTCTTTACACAACTGCCTGAAAGGAGGTTGTGGTGAGGTAGAGGTCAGCCTTTTCTCCTACGTAACTTGCACTAGAACAAGAGGGAATGGCCTCAAGATGCATCAGGGAAGGTTCAGGTTGGATGCGAGGATGAATTAATCTCTGAAAGAGTAGAAGAGCAGTGGACTGGGCTGCACAGGGAGGTGGTGGTGTAACCATCCTTGAAGGTGTTCGAGAAGCATTTAGATGCGGTACTAAGGCACATGGTTTAGTGTGGAAATATCGGCAGTAGATGAATGGTTGGACTGGATGATCTTGGAGGTCTTTTCCAACATTGGTGATTCTATGATTCTATGATTTTAATATTCATCCCTTTGCCTCAATGTCAAGCTCTTCCTGAACATATTTTTGTGATGTTTTAAGAGATGCTTTTTACATGCCTAGAAATTACACCTCTGTAAAGAGTATTAATGAAGAACCCTGTGTTTTCAGTCTGTGTCTCTTCTATGTAATATCTGTAGTTATTTAGAAATATTTTTTTTTCTGTAAAGACCCGATCTATTATCAACTCTACATGAGTTCCTATTAATAATCATGCTTGTACTTCTGCAGCCTGGTTTAAAACCCACCTCAGCAGCCAAAAAAATCCCTTGACATGGCACTTGTTGGGATTGTTTTCCTGTATGACTGTGGCTTCTCTCTGGGCATCTGGAAACATGAGATATTCTTGGATTTTTGTTGTCTGAGAAATAAAGAGAGAAAGACTTTTCTTTTTTTTTTTTCCAGTGTCACAGTGCTCTTACAGATTATTTATGACTATAAGCCACTTAGCCCTCATTCTACTAGGAAGCTGGATGGATATAGGGTAATTGCTCACTTCAGTAACAAAAGGCTTGATTTTATGACATTTCCTTTTCAGAACATAACAAAACAGCACAAAAATAAATGCAGGCATATGAATTGTGATTACAAGGAAGAAATTTACATTTTCTTATCAGCAACAGTGTGACAGTTACCAATCACATAATGTAAATGCAGAAAATAGGTGCTAAATTGAAAACTCTGAGTGACAGAAGACAATACCCTGTCTAATGTAGTTTTAAACTTGATTCTTAGATACTCCCACAATGCAAACAACATTAATATCTTCATATTTTTCACAAGATGAAAGTATTGTGAAAGTTAGGATGGTATTTAAGTAGAATTTAGCCTAATCCCAGTTGTCTTTTGGCAGGTATTGTTACTTGTCTTTTCTGTAGTGCACCTGGTAATTCATAAATAGTAAAAGATTAAAATCCCACTATAAGCTATGAGTATCATTTCAAAAAATTCATCTGAATAGGCTCAGTTATGTATTTTATATATATATATACTAAATAATTCAATCATGAGAGGAAAGTTAATAATGAAAGCGTTTCTACCTCATTCCAAAAAGCAGCCAACATAACTCCCAAATAACTGCAAGTATTTTCTTGTGTTTGTATGATGATCTTTTATCTTCTGAAATAGCAACAAACATAAGCTGAAGTGAATCTATCTACCTACCCTACCTATCCATCCATGTAAGAATTATGTCAAGCTAATTTGAACATGGTATTGCTATGTTCAAGTAATTTGTCGTAACATAGCTCTCATTTGAAGCCTTTTGGTTTTCAGCAGCATCAAACATCCTGTATTTTTATTCTATCTGAGCCCAAAAAATGAGCTATCACTTTTGTTTTACTGACACATCCCAAGGCATATATAAGTTGTTTTCATGCCGCAGTCTGTGCTAAGCTGTGCAGAAACCAGAACCAGATTTCAGTAATATGAAAATGATTAGTCTTCTCTGCTTATGGAATGACTATTAGGAGACTTATAGCTACTGTGGAAACAAAGACATCACATAACCTCTCTCATGTTCTATATTTACTGGAAAATTTCAGCTTAAGTGGTCATTGAAGGAAAATATTTCTTCCAAAACCAAACAAACAAATAACCCAACACATTATTAACTGATATGAAATCTTAACTTTACTAGTAGAACTATTCCTTCTGTAACCTGTGGAAAACTATCAGCAGTGAAATGAAGCCTGTAAAGAACATTGGACTTTCTTGGATTATAGACTTCAGTTTTCTACAGCACTTTTGTGCTGGTAATTATTTTCTCTCTCTTGGAGTTCTACAGCATTGCCTGGATGTGGGCTTGGGCACCCTGATCTACGTGGCCCTGCTGGAGCAGGAGGAGGGCTAGAGGGATCCAGATAGTTGCAGGAACCTCAGTCATTCTGTGGAATTTTCAGTGATTGCACATGATCTTGTCTTATTAAATTGCCTTGATTTTTTCTTGCTTTCAGCAGAGAACCTCTCAATATAAAGTCAAGCGTAGTTTGGGACTAACTAATGCTTTTACCAAGCTTTCTCTTTTAGTAGGTTATAGAAAACTATCTTTCAAAAAATTAGATTGCAAAAACTGTTGCATTGCCGAGGAATATGAGTTTGTCTTGCAAAATGCCCCATTTCCTTCAGTGACAAAAGTTGCATTGAAACAAGTCTCTTGACTTTAAAAATAAGAGCAGGTTTCTATTTAACAAGAATTTTTTAAAAGCATTTTAGCTTTTGTCTGTGAGATGTTACTATGTATGGGCATAAGCAACTCATAAATGCACTTTAATAATATGCACAGTTGGGATTGTGCAAGAGTACAAATGTTTTTTTAGTTACATGAGAAATACTACCATCAGAGATTTGTTCTTCAGGGATCGTGATGGTTGAATGAACATCACCATTCCTCTTTTTCATAGTGTTTATCTTTTCTAAAATCTTTGCTACCTAAGTGGGATATTTTAGATGAACTTAGTCATGAGCTTTTTGATGAAGACTTTGTTGGCTAAGAATTTAATTTCTTCTTCACTCTTCTAGAATATGACAATTACTGTAATAAAAGAAACGTGGTAGTTTCCTAATTATAAACACTTGCATGGCTGATAAGAAGCCTTTTGGTGAAATAACTATTTCACAACCAATTATTTAAGGGTGGATAAATATTTTTCTGGAGGAATTTCTCTATTCGTTTCGCAGAAAAAAAGTGGGTTAATTACTTAGACCAGACCTCTAACTTAACCCCTAACTCAGCTGATCACAAAATATATATTTGAATCGATGATGAATTGATGACCTATGTGAAGATTTTTGTTATCAGAGTTGTCAATTCTAAAAGCCTATGATAGATTTCAAATGTAAAAAGGCAATGGAAGCAGGAAGATTAACAATTTGCCATCCAGTTTACTAAAATGTTAGATTACATAACAATTTTCTGTTCTTTTTTTTTCTGTTAATACACAAGTTTCTATGCTAATTTGCCAGAGCAATGAAGATGTGAACAAAATTTTAAAAAAATATGCCTTTGAATAAATGCCAAGATACTATAAATGGAATTACTGTGACCAGTAAGTTGGATGCTGCTTGTGTGGGATGAATTGTCTGTAGGATTTTTTTCCGTTCTGTTCAGACGGAGTCCAAGATTTGATCATGCCTTTCCTAATCTATTTCTTGTTTGAAACTAGACTTTTCATTCTTCAGGATCCTCTCAATAAATCTTTGAATGCTAATGCAACTGTCAACAGTGTCCACTGTCCACTGGAATGCTGTCAACAAAGAAGTTCTTGTTATCACACCTGAGCAGAGGATGACAGTTGTTCCTGTATGCCTTCTCTCATGTAATAAGTGCTAGCTGCATTTTGGTTCCCTATTACTCATCTTCATTTTCATTTTCTTTCTGTTTTGTGAGCCAAACACTCTAACTCATCATCAAGTCTCAAGACCTTTTTACTTCTTTTTGACTCCAGCATTCTCTGATTGCAAGCATTTCTTTTTTACGCATTTTAACCAGCTTATTTCTGTCCTGGTGCTGCTGACAACTAATCCAGTTGCTTCATTGTGTTACAGCAGAACTAAGTCAAGTGAATATTCAGGGTCTTTATTCTGTTCCTGCCTGATCACTTATTTTCTCTAGTAATGCTAACTTTATTTTGGCCTCAAACTCCTCTCTTATCTATCCTTTGCCGGCCTAACCTTTACTCATAAGACAGCAGTCCATACAGAAGACCCATGCTGTCTTCGGCTTTCTCCTCAGAACATTGCTGCCCAGTGTTATTCAACAATTACTTATAGTTTAGGAAGAAAAAAAAAAAAGTGGCAGTAAGAACATCTCAAGAATGACAACAAAATATACCAGTACGTCTTTTGTTTAGGGCTCACTGCATATAATTTCCCTTCCAATGTAAGCTGTTCCTTGGGGATCATGATCATGTCATTGCATGTAAAGCTGTATTTTTGTAATAACTAAAAAAAACATAACAAAAAATAAAGGGAGATGTCTCATTTGAAAGGACTGGAGGGAATGCAGAGTACTGCAAAGGAACACAGTATCTCAGAATATCTGGAGAAAATGTGGGAACAGAATCACTGCTCTTAACCACAATCTTGGGATGAAAATGACTATTTCAAAGCTGGTAGTTGGGAATACTCTATGGAAATTTTAAAAATAATTTATTCTAAATTAATGCAAAATTTTCCAAGCTTTTCAGTTGGAATTTGATCTCAACCCCAAATCACAGGAACTAGGTATCTAGCGCCGGTGCCTGTATTTACATTTATACTAGTTTGCCACCAGAGAGCCACAAGAGCAAGCATGTCCAACCTGCAGCCCAGTGGCTGCAAGCAAGCCAGCACATCTCACAGTGCAGCCCACCCCCTCCCCATGATTTAAATGCAGCAGCTCTTTCCTATGGAGCTGCCCAGGCATGTTCCTTTGGCTTAGCAACAGTCAAACTGTCAGTGTACTATTAAAGTTGTGAGGACCGAAAGCACAGGATGGGGAGGGCATCCCATCCCTTGGGCATGTCAACTGCACCCCACAGCTTGGGGTTTAAAGACTGCCAAAAATCAATTTTCAGTTAATTTAAATACTTGACCTGCAAATTTTCGAATTGAAAGTATAGAGTTGCAATCAGATATTCAACTCAAAAATCTGATCATATCTTTTTACCAGGCTTTCACAATCCCCATTTTAGCACAGAAAAATATCCTTTGCTTCACAATCACACCTTATTCATGTCATTGCTTTCTGTCAGTATACACGTTTTGAATAATTATTGTTAAGGATGAAGTACAGGAAGAGTAAAATTTCACCAAAAATCTCTGATGAACATCTTGAAAACTCACTAAGAGTTGCAACCACTGCCATGTGACAAATGGCAACAGAGGGGCAATCTGACAAAATGTCCTCTTACATGGAAGTCAGAGCATATGAAGCAAAGGTGTGTTATTTAATTCTTCCCTGTGGAAAAAATGGCACCCAATGATACTCACCGACACTGAATGTTTGTGGAGACCAAACAGTGAATGTGAGCACAGTGAGGTGGTGGGTGGTGCATTTCAGCAGCAGCAATAATGGGTCACCACTGCGATGAGAGAGGCACGCAGACTCTTGTTCATCATTGCTGAAAATGCATAGCTAATGGTGCTAACTATGTTGAAAAAATAGTGTTTAAAATAGTTTTCCATAGCTGACAATTTGGTCTATCAAACAATGTTATTGTGCTCTTTGTTATCATTTTCATGGAAATAAACAGGAGGTATTACATTTGGAGAGACCAACCCATATGCAGCCCAGGACAATTTCTATTCACTGAATGTGGCACATGGAAGCCAAGAGGTTGAACATCCATGCATAAGAGTATAAAGTTTATGACTACGTGGGATCTTGGCATAATATAACAGGGTAAAAGAAAGCTTCCTTTATTTTTTCATTTCATGATTTCAAGATGAAATTGGCAGAATGTAAACACCATTTTCTCACTCTCTTTCTTCTTATTTTTTCATTTCCAGTTAATGAGTTGTTTTCTACTTTTTGTTAATTGGTTAAGATGCTAAATCAAACTTGCTTTATCATTAGTCTCTGAGGCATTTCTAGTTAAATTATTTACTGATTCACTGAAGCATCAGTATGTGCCTGCAGTTCCAAACTAACGTTTGGTTCATTTGGCAGACCTTGCAGAACAGTGATTTATATATTATTTTTCTATACAGAACAATTCAATATGTGTCACTGTTTACTGATTTTGAAAGACTGTGGGTCTAGTTCTGTCTCAGCACTGGTAATATGAGAAATATGTGGTGATTGGTTATGTCAAATTTTCATAATTTCAAGTATTTTACATAAGAACAGCTTGTCCTGTCAGTTACATCTCCTCTGGCCTTTGTTCCTAAAAGTACACAATCAACAGTGATGACGAATTTCCATCTTTGTTTCTTTTTAATGGACACCATCTAATTATTACTTTTATGTTTATGCATATCACAGAATGGTTGAGGTTGGACATAATTTTCCAATTAGATCTCCTACTACTGTACTGGAAAATGGTGGAAGTTATACATATCATATCTAAATTATTTCTATTTCAACTTTTTTTAGTGTATGTATTTCCAATTATTCTCTGTCAGTTTCATAGCCCCTGTAGCTTTCCAGAAGCAGTTATCATCAACCCTACATATTCACTATCAAAGTCCATCTTGACACTGTTAAAATCTTGGCACAGATAGAAGTGAATCTATCTCATGTGGGGAGCTGAGACGTGATGATAGTATAACTTAAATCTTAACAACGCAGTTAAGTTGGAATGAAGAGTTATCATTAGTACTGTTACAGGTGTTAAAACTCAAACTTCAAATTAATTTTGAAAGGTCTAATTAGTAATGCAACATAAAGCATTATCCCAAAACTTCCTAGCATCATCCCCTTGTATTCAGCTAGCCTTCTAATGTTGCTTTGGATCCTAAGACTGATACTTCTGCCTTTCCCAGCAAGACCAGGATAGGTGTTTTCCTAAGAGCTAGTAGTGTCTTGGCTTCCTCTTGGGGATAAATACAGTGTTCATGGATTGATTTTCTACCATGCTTATCTTTTTTACTTTTTTTCTTAAGACTGGCACCTGACACGCACTCTATTTTCACTGGTTCCCAGTTGACCTGTTTTCTGTTCTCCCTGTTATCTCTGAAACCAGTTGCAACTAATTCACAAGGCTGCACTCCTGTAGTGACTGTGGTCTGACCACTGCACTTGATGTTTGCAGTTTGATACTTCCTGCCATCACATATACCTGCATTCATTGCCACTGTTATCTTCTATAATTGTTATTATATTAATTGTTATAATTGTTATTATTATATTGTTATCTTCTATAATCTTAGTTTCATTTCCACAGACTATCTGCTCTGTGTTGCTGTAGATTAAACATGATCTAAAACAAATTCAGTCAAGAATTACTTGGCTGACAAGCAATTGCTATAACAGCTAAACAACTCAAATTTTCTGTGGTCAAAACCAGTCCAGATAAGTCCTGAAACCTTGCAGCATCAAGACACTAAAACGACGTTTATTAGCAATAGCAAAATCATATCTGCTGAGGTGTAATGTGAATGTTGAGTCTGATGGTCACTTTGTACTATAGCCTGATGTTTGAAGAAATGGTTTTAAAAGAGATGTTGTGGTATATAAAAGAAGTCTCCTAATTTCTTGTGTCCTTGTTTCATGAGCCAATTTAAACAAGTGCAATAGAAAAGGCTATGGTATCATACTGATCCTCTCCTTACTTAAAAAGCTACTTTTGAGTATTCATTTTTATTTAGAGATACTTGCAAATACTATTGCTACTTGTCTGAAAAAAAATGTCAAATATTAACTATTTTTCCATAACTTTATTCTACCAGCTTATTTTATTTAAGAAATGAAATCAAAATTAAACTTTATTTAGGCTTGCATTTTTATGTCTATATAGCATTCTATTATTTTAACAAAGAAACCTGATATGAAATGCTTTTTCATTGCATCTAAAGCAAACTTGCATCCTACTTTTCCATCTAATGCCAATGACATACCTAGCTATCCTGTATTTTTTCATTAACAATGTTGCAAATGCACAGTATTACACAGTGAGATTTAGAATCATAAGAAAGGTTTAGGATAGAATGGACTTTAATGACCATCTAGTTCCAATCCCCTGTGTGGGCAGGACTGCCAACCACTAGATCTGGCACTAGATCCACAGCTTCCAGCTTCAGTGATCCAACACCCTGTGAGCAAAGAATTTCTGCTTAAAAACTAACCAAAATCTCCATTGTTTTAGTTTAAAGCCATTCCCACTTGTCCTATCATTATCAGACTGTGTAAAAAGTCTGTCTCCCTCCTGATTATAAGCTCCTTTTTTTTTTTTTTTTTTCCCAAGGATTAAAGCTAAACTTCTGTACTTACTCAAGCTTCCTATTTTCTGGTAGTAGATTTCAACTCCCTGGGCAGCTGGAAGCCCTAGAAATGCGCAACAGGACATGCTAATGTTTACTCAGTGTTTGCTCAAACAATGGCAGCCAGCTCTGGAGATTCCTAATGCTGGTGATATTATTAATAATAATTCAGTAAAGCAGGAATGATTGTTTGTATGTGAGAAAGCAAGATAGAAAAGTTAGCAGGATGGAAGGTTTTGTGCTCTGTGCTGGAGGCCAGTACAAATTTAGACTCTGACTGATCTGAACTCGGAATATATGTGTTTTGAATCCCCATTCAGGACTTACCACATGGTGTCAATGAAGTCTATTCACCAAGTGCTTCATTCTTCATTCTCCTCTAAGCCTGTCAGTATGTGTCTACACTAGTAAATTAATTAGGTGTAGAACTGTCTGTTTCTAACACTGATTGACATGCCATGCTCCACAATTAATGAGTGCTCTTAATTAAGCTTCTTGACCCTGTAAATCAAAGTCAGATCTTGGCAATCATTATTGACACAGAATATGTCTGAGAATTATACTGCTAATTTTCACTGTTCAAAGTTCAACAAGGACTATAATAATAATTAAGACAGAAGTGGCTCAGTTGCAGCTAAGTTTCCTTCCTCCCTCTATTTATACTTATAGATGTAATTTTGTATTGGTTCTATTTTATGGAAGTGATTTAAAGGCAGTTACTGCACTGATGTTCCCGTTCAAGCTTTTTCTGTATTTCTGTGTGTCTGTGTATTTATAAGTCTGCTTCTGCTATAGGTCTTAAGTCCATAAATCTTCCCAAGACTCTGCAAAGTGTCAGTTCTCAGGAATCCTGTTTCAGTCATGAGAACTGCAGTTGTGGAGCTCTGAATTGCACAGTGCTTGTCATCTGAGCATCACTGTAGGTTTTTGTATCTAAAATATCAGTCAAAGGCTGCAGTGTAAGAAAAGATGCAATTTATTTGGCAATTTTCTTTTTCTTTTTTTTTTTTTCTTTTCCATTTTCTCAACAAGATTAATCTCACACCTCAGCTATTTATTCCAAACAAATTACACTTTTCTCTGTGTGTAATTGTACATTACTAACATCTTAGGGGCTGTATTATGAAAAGCCTGGTTTTATTGTTAAAAGAACTCCTGTTTACAGTCTTTTGTCTGTGCTAATTGCAATCAAATAGGAAAACTGCTAAGAAATGAATGTCTTATTATATTATTTAAGTTGCAGTACCAATGGAGTTCAGTCCTGCTTAAAAACACCCAGTAGATTTTAAGAAGGTGAAATGTAAATTAATGAAAACAATTATACTCAGTAAACATCTTTGCTGAATTTTTTTATTTTGAAGCTACTAGTCCTAAGGTTATTTCTACATACTTCTATTCTCTCCCAGAGAGAATAATAGTTTCAAATAATATGGAAAAGAAAGATTACCATTAATCTTTGGTGAAATCTTACGTTTTAGCAGATAAATTCTTCTACATGGTAATTCTTTCTTCAGTTGTGACTACCTATCAACTGTATCATGAGCAAATAGAAACCTTTAAAAGTTTAATCTCCTCTAGCCTTCAAGTATTTAAGTTTGTAAATCCACCTTTAAAAGATGTAAAAGGGAATTGCAGCCATCTAAAAAAGATTTAACTTTAACCTAGAAAGTGGAGCTGTAGGGTTACTCTGCAGAAACCTGAATGTCCTGATGACAGAAGTAGGAAAAGTGTTTTGGCAATACAGTTTTTCTCCCAGATCTCATAGATTCTTTGACATGGAATGTTTAACTGTCACTATTCTCATGTTTTCCATTCATTGAAAACTGAATCCAATGCTTCCATTTAGTCATCAAAAGCAATTCTGCAATTCTTCAAAAATCAGTCCTGTTCAAAGGAACACAGTTTTTAAAAATTTTGTCTGCTCCTCGGAGACAGAGGTGGAATCTATATTTATGGTGAAATTATGCCTAGACAATGAATGGGAACCAAATATTTTCTTGGTTGTATTTTTAGAGCATTTGCATTACTACTGTAATATTCTTCAGAATAAGGGTATTGTGTATTTCTTCATCTCTGTAATCCAGTCTTGTCTATAGAGTGAGATTTTATGTTCTGATATATTCCTTCAGCAAGTTTGCAGATGACACCTAGCTGGGTGATGCTGTCAACATGCTGGAGGGAAGGGATGCCATCCAAGTGAAACTTGACAGGCTCGAGTGGTGGTCCTGTGAAAACTTCAAGGCATTCAACTATACCAACTACAAGGTTCTGCTTACAGGTTACAGAATCAAACAACAGTCATGGTTGAAATGAACTCTTGGTATCATCTAGTTCAACCTATGTACTTCAAGCAAGGTCACCTAGAGCACATTGCCCAGGATCACATCCAAGTGTGTTTCCAATATCTCCTAAGAAAGAGACTCTACAACCTCTCTGGGCAGCCTGCTCCAGTGCCCTGTTACCCTCGCACTGAAGAAGCTTTTTCTCATATGCAGATGGAACTTCCTGTGTTTCAGTTTGAGCCTGTTGCCTCTTCTCCTGTTGCCTGCCTGTCCTGTTGATTATCTCCCTTAAGATATTTGTATGCGTTAATAAGATGCCCTCTCAGTCTTCTCCAGTTATCTCAGCCTTGCCTCACAGAAGAGATGCTCCAGACCTTTAATCAATCCCAAACATGAATGCAGGCTGGCCTATGAGTGGATAGAGAGCAGCCCTGTGGAGAGCTTGGGGGTATTAGTCAGTGTAAAACTGAACATAAACCTGCAGTGCGTGCTTGCAGCCCAAAAAGGCAGCTGTATCCTAGTCATGAATCAAAAGAAGCGTGACCAGCATGTTGAGGAAGGTGACTGTGCTGCTCTACTCCACTCTCATGAGACCCAAGGTAGTATTGGGTTCATTTCTGGGGCTCCTAAAACAAGAAACAGTGTTAGACTGGGTCTGGAGAAAGGCCTTGAGGATGATCAGAGGGCTGGAGAACCTCTCATGCAAGGAAGCTGAGTTGGACTTGTTCAATCTGGAGGAGGTTCCAGACATACCTCACTGATTCCCGTAAGTACCTGAAGGGGCCTACAGGAAAGACAGGGAGAGTCTTTATCAGGAAATGTAGTGATAGACAAGAGTTAACAACTTAATTAAGCTTGAAGAAAATAGACTTAGGTTGGACTTCAGGAAAAAATTTCTTACTATAAGGGCAGTGATGAGGCACTGGAATAGGCTGTCTGGAAAAGCTCTGGATGCCCCATCCCTGGAAATGTTCAGTGCCAGGTTGGATGGGGATTTGGGTGACCTGGTCTCGTGGTAGATGTTCCTGTGCATGGCAGGAGGATTGGAATTGGATGATCTTTTAAGGTCCCTTCCAATTCAAACCATTCTATGATTTATGAATTATTTGGTAAGTGACAGATGGAATATTCTATGGTGAAGTGCTATGATATAAAAATATAAATAAAAGACGTCTATTGTTCTTACTTTGTTACAAAATGGGTGCATTTTTATGAAAACAGGAATAGTCTCTTATATCAGAACAGTCCTTTATTTTGTCCACGACAGATGCCAGTGTTAAAGATCTAAGAATATGAAACAAAATTATTCTCTAAATGGCCAATTAGATAAAAACTTGCTCTCCAGAAGCTTTATCACATTGGAAAGGAAGCAATTTTTCCTTGCTTTCTTACATAGGAAAAATAAGATAAAGAAAAGGGAGGCAAAATCTTAATTGTGATGAATAACTCAATAACTCAGATTTTTAATTAATTTTGGTGGGAAGCTGAATTATACTCATGCACATCTTCACAATCTTGTTTTGTATATGTTTAGCTTGCTAATGTTTAGATAAACTGCACAATGCACAAAAAATATATCCATGTATGCACTTTGTAGTCTATTCATTGAGGAAAGCTCTGATTTACCTTGTTGGTTCTACTGCTTATTCAGCATGACTTTATCACTGCTTCCTTGTATGTCTCCTCTGTAATCTAAACAATATTGAACTTTATTTATTTTTTCTATGTCTTTTTTTTTTTCCCATGTATTTTATACTCCACAGAATTCCTACCAGCCTGTTTTTCGCTGGTAGAAATGGACTGTATAATACATGAGCTGTTTTTCTTCTTGAGTTTCTGACAATGTACATCATAATAATGGGCCAGACTGTCTTCTAACATCCCAAATACTGTCAAATAAAAATAATTGAGGTTATGTATGACCTTTTTAGGTAGTGCACCTATACTGCGCAACTGTGCATTTCGCTGTTTTAACAGAAAAAAATGCTGGGAGTGAGGTGGATGAGCAAAATAAATTTTGCATGGAACTGTTGTAGGAAACTCAGATGGGTGAAGGATTTAAAAGCCAATTATACCTTTTATCTTCAGCCTGACGGTACTCGTTTATAAGAAAATATACCACAGAGGGCAGAATGCCTTCACAGAAAAATATTCTAGCTGTTTTAATTCCAGGGCAAAACAGTGAGTGAAATCCATTAACTAAGCTTAGGAAATATTGTTAAATAAACCAGTTAACTTCTGGAAATGGAATTTAAAAGCTTGTGGTCAGAAAAATATTGCAAGGAAATACCTGGTGCTTTTGAACTTATAAATGCCTAAAGCTTTGTGTAGAAAGTTTCCATAGTATTCACAGTTGTGTTACTGGACATGTTAAACCCATAAATCCTCTTCACTAAGACTTTTCCTGACTGAGTTTATTGGTTTGGCATCTTTCTCTGCCTAATTCTCTCTACCCAAGAAGGGTTGTTCGGGTTATTTCTGTTTTCATACTCATATCACCTAAGGTGAAAGATACACATCTTCCATGTGAGAACATGGCATTTTGACAAGCAGAGACAAACTCTGTCCTTAAGCTCTAGTTTCACAAGTATCTATTGAACAATGGGGAGAACAGATCATGCAAGAAAATTAAAAAAAACCTTGCTTTTGACATTTACTTTGGGCATGCTTTTCTCTGTAGAGCACTGGTATTCTGAATCCATAACTGCCTCCTGTATAATTTGAGGGGAATTTCAGCATCTTTCTGTACTGCCTAGTGTCTAGGGACTACACTTCTAGCTGCTGTCTTTATGCAACCTTCACTGTGTGCTGGCCTTGAACTAAGTCAGCAGAGAACTGCTAAAGGTAGACTTTAATCAGCATGAAAAAATGTGCTGAAGAAAACCCAGCACAGCTACCAGGTAGGCAGAAGACAGAATAAAAATATTATAGTATGATTCCTGACTTACTATAAACCTTGCTGCTTCAGCAATTCTTTACCTTTTTCTAGGGGTATATTTATTTGAATTTAAAACTATTACTTCCTTTATGGTGCTTAGCATCATAGCAACATTGCTATATATTCTCTGCTGCCTTTCTCTGTATTTCATTGCTTTGAGGTTTTTAAGAAATTAAAAAATTTAGAAAATTCTGTCTAATTTTTCTGTCATGTTACAACATTTTGATTAAGAGAGAACATTATTTATCTACTCTAGGTTCTGAGGAAATGGTTTTACGAGAGCTAGAAATTCTGCTTCCAACAAAATAATGATTTCAATGTAGAAGAAAATGCTTTTTGATTTTGATCATTCTTTTTCTTTTTCACTTATTTCCTATATAATTCTCTCATCCCCATGGCCATTGGGTTCATCTACTTGCATTGGCATTGTGCTGGCTACTAGCTTGACCTTTAACAACGAAATCTACTCCTATACATTTATCAGGTCACCTACAAAATAATACAAAAAGGCTCCATCCTGCATATCTGGTCTTTTCTCAACAATTCCTGCAGGATCTGGAGAAGCTGATGGCATTGAGTTAACTTAATGTTATCCCTTTCCTAGTATACCTTTTTGAGTAACTGGGCAAATCTGTGAGGTTTTTTTATTTTCACACTCACCTGTCAAGCTGCAGGCCAAACGCATTTCTCAGGGCTGTAGTTCATTTAGTGCAGTTTTTGTACGCAAATTTTGTTCTTTTCTCTTATTCTAAAACATGTGTACTGTAGTTTAGAATTTCAGCTGTTGGTATGACAGAAGGAAAGGATGCCATTCTTAACAAACTTGAAAAGTGGTTTTGCAGGAACTGAATGAGGTTCAACAAAGCGAAGTGCAAAGTATTGCACTGGGTTGGAGCAAACCCGGGTATGCATACAGGCTGGTAGAAGAACCATTGAGAGCAGCCGTACAGAGAAAGACTTCAGAGTTGTGATGGATAAAAAACTGGACATGAGCCAGCAGTGTGCTCTTTCAGTCCAACAAAAAAGACGCCAACAGTATCCTGGGCTGCATCAAAAGAGGGTAACCAGCAGGATGAGAGAGGTGATTGTATCCCCCTACTGACCACATAAAGCCCCATCTGGAATCCTTTGTCCTGGGGTATCCAGCACAGAAAAGACATAGAGCTTTTGAAGCAGGTCAAAAAGAGGGCCATAAGGATGATCAAAGTGCTGGAGCTCCTCTCAGAAGGGAGGCTCAGACAGTTGAGCTGTTGAGCCTGGAGAAGAGATGACTCTGGGGAGATCTAACTGTGGCCTTCCAGTACTTGAGAGTAGTTTATAAACAGGTGTGAGACTGTCTTTTTACTCTGCTTTACAGTGACAGGATGAGAGGGAATGGCTTTGAACTATAAGGGGGGGGGGGGGATTTAGGTTACATGCTAGGCTGATGGTCTTTAAGACTTCTTCTAGCCTAAGGCATTCTATGATTCTGTGATGATACTTCTAAATCACAAACTCTCAGCTCCTTGTTATGAATATTTAAAAAACTAAATATACACAGTATTTTATACAGCCCCTAATGCTAACTTAATTATCTCTTAAAAGGATTTAGTGAGCCAGTTGTCCAGTCCCTCCAGGGGTGGGAAAACAAATTATTCCGTTAGATTATTCCACATAGAAATCATTACTGAAAATAGAGATGATAGAACATTTATCACTTCACTAAAGGAAAAACTACACAGGTGCCTTTAAATTTGAGAGCAAAAGCATATTTCTGTTCTCCCAATGTTTGAGCTGTCAGACACTGAATGCAGAGATTTTGTTATCTTTTTTTTCTCTAAGCACTACTGACTACTTAGTGATTGCTTGCCTAGCCACAGTGATAAATACAGTAAACAGTTTCTATTGTCCCAACAATGTATGCATGAGAGTTAACAGACACAGGAGTATCAATGGCCCAAGCATGCAAATAAGGTAGGTGACTGCTTAATTTTGCTCTCTCTTTTCCATGAGTTCCTCATAAGCTACTCCAAATACCTACAGTAAATTCCACAATACAGACTAAGTCCAGATATATTGACAGACCTATCAAAGAAAGTAAAACAAAAGGAGAAAAGAAAGACAGTAGGTAATGTTGATAGAAAGGTACTCGGTATATAAAGTTAAAAAATGAGATGATTATTAGGCAACTGATGAAAACAAGAACCGGAACATTGCAGGAAAACTGTTACAGAAGAAATTTTGTAATGCACCTGGTTAAGACTATGCATCACTAAAAAGGAATATTCAAACTAGATTTTCATAATTCTGTAACTGTCATCTAAGAAGGATTATATCTAGACAAAAAGACATTACATTCAACAAATGAATAAGGACCCTTGCTGTTTCCAATTCTACAGGTCCACCAAGGTACAGTAATAATTCAGATTCCAATATAAACTTAATGAATCCATACCAGGGGCCCTTTTCTGATCGAACATGAAGCATACAGTCACTGAAAAGTTTGTTCATACTGTAATGCTGGCTTAATTTGCAGTTCATGCTGACATTTCTAATTATAGTGCTGCTTTATTATTATCTTTCTATTTTTCCTTCCTTCCCCTATTCCCATTACTGTGAGTCAAGTGTACCACAAAGCTTTTGGCTTTCCTTTGCTTTTGAGAGTAAGAAAAGATCCTCCCTCTTGTCATCTCCACAATTACCTTTTTCTGATTCTTCAAATGCATATTAAAGAATATGTATGCAAAACAAATATTCAGTGTTCAAGAACAAGCTAATTGGATTCTTTTCATAATTGGCATTTTATTGCACATTTGTATTCAAAACTGTTTCCACTGTACCAAAACCCCATGAGTTCTCCATCTTCCAGCATAAGAAATCAAACAGAGGAGGCAGGAAACTGGCATGGCTGAGCAAGGAGCTGCTGGTCAAACTGAATGAAGAGAAGGACATGTCCAGCCAGTGGAAACAGGGACATGTGCCTGGAAGGAATACAGGGATCCTGCTGGGACATGTAGAGATTCATCAGGAAAGCCAAGGTGCAGAGAGAATTGAACTTTCTGAGGGATATGAAAAATATCACTTTATAGGTACATAGCTAAAACGGAAAGGCCTAGAGAGTGCAACTCCTCTGATAAATGAGAAGAATGAAGGGCTTCAACAGACTTGGAGAAGATGGAGGTACTCAGTAAGTTCTTTGCCTTGATCTTCACTGGCAGCCAGGCTTCTCCTACCTCTCATATTCCTAAAGCCTTTAGGCAGTGGCGAGGGAAGAAAAATCCCCCCCCAGTAGGAGGAGAACAAATCAGAGATTTCCTCATGAGGTTGAGTATGTACAGCTTTACGAGGCCAGACAACAAGCATCAAGGGTCCTAAAGGAGCTGGCTGCTGTGGTTGTCAAGCCATTCTCCATCACATTTGAAAAGTCACAGCTGTCAGACAAAGCTCCTGGTTACTGGAAAAAGGGAAATATCACTTCTGCTTTTAAGAAAGGGAGAAAGGAAGACCAGGGAAACTGGCAATTTATAATTACCTGATCCTTTTTCTTTTAGCATTTGAGATTTTTGGGTCAGAAGACAGTGCCAATGGTGCTCATCACACTAAACTGTAACATGCAGGTGAACAGATTCTATGATTCTATGAGTTATAGAAAAGAGTTAGTACTTCCAAATCATTTATTTTTCTTAGCCATCAAACCTGAATGAAGAATCTTTTACTGTTACTTAGGAAAGACCTTCACAGTATTTTCAGCAACTAGAAGTAGCCTTTCACGGTTTTAATACACAAACTGAAGCTATGTCAGTATTACCATCCCTTTCAGAAAGAGCTTTGAATTTTTCCCTTTCCCAACCCAGTATCTCACCGGAGAAGCACAACTACCAGATAAATCTTATTTTCTACTGCTCACTGCACCTCTTCCCCAAATCCTCCCTTTTTAGGTTTCCTTCATGGGCAGGCTCAGAGTAATTTATTTGCTTCTTCTTTCAATAAAAATACATGTATAAATGTATTGTATAAAAACTGTTCTACTTCTGTGTGGGCACACTATGATCGCCAATAAAACTCTTAACACTTACGCCCTGTCAATTGAAGAAGAGAAACAGACACCAGCAACTAGTATAATCATTCTATAGCATACTTACACACCCAGCACAAACAGTTGGACATTGGCTATGGCTGACAAAACAGTTAGTCCATGCTTCTAGGTAATTTGGCCTTGGATATTTCCCAAGGAGGAAAGGAGTACAGGCTAAGAAAAAAAAATCTGTGTTGTTCACAAACCATGTATTCCTTCATTGAGTTCATAATTGAAACTGCTGTAAACTGGAATCCAATTATTTCCTTTTAATGTATTCAATGTATCACACTTAAGTTCATAGAGCTCTTGACACAAAAACAATGGAAGATAAAATTTAACATATTATTGTACCCAAAAAGGTACTTTTCGTCCCAGTTTACCTCTGAACTCCAAATGGCTTTGACTTATTCCTCCTTTGTTCATTTTTATGAATTAGTCTTCACAAGATGATAATCTTTTTCAAAATTGTAATTAGTTGCTGCATGGGCAGAGGCTGTCGTTTTGCAAAATGCATTATTTTTTGGCATGGTTATTAGATGTAGCAGTGTAGCAACAGTATCTATCAATATTGCAGTTGACTCAGTAGGAGAGAATATATGTACAGTCTTTAACTAGAAATCCTGTGGGGAAACAAATCACTGAACAGAAAATCCTCAGTAATAGAGCTTTTGAGGTAGACAAAATTAATCCAAGGTGAACTTAACTATGAAACAGGTATTACTGCTTACAGAATCCATCCAACATTTTGAGTAGTTAAAAAAGGTTTCTCAAAGCAATGGATTTTAGGTGCTACTTCGCAGATGCTTCTTTGCCAGGCAGTTCTGTGATGCAGCGGGAAGGCATGCAGTGACATCCTTAACACAGTGAGAAGGTCCGCAGTGGCAGTCAGGACAGCACTTTGTCGCAGTGGGAAGAGGTGCAGCCTCATCTCCTGCTGCTGTCCATCGTGGCAGCAGCTCTGCCCAACCAAGCTGCCTGAAAGGGAAAGAAAGAGAAGCATGCCCTGCTGTTAAAGGAGTGCAGACACTTCTTTATAGTGGAGAGTACCACAGTGGCAGTGGTGTCACTGCAGTGCCACAGTGACATTGGGTCATTACCACAGAGTGAGCAGTACTACTGTAAGAGAGAGGAGCTCAGTACAGCTGCCTCACAAAGAATCAAATTCCCTAGATGTGCATCCCCAATATTTCTGTTTCCATAGGCACTGAGAAGAAATGAAGGCAGAAACAAAGGAAATGAATGGTGTTTTTTGGCTTCAAGTGCAGTTTCTGTTACTTATCCTACACTGATACAGCCCTTACAGGGGAGGGAGGTGTGAGGAAGAGCTTGAGTCAATTTGGGTTCAAAATAGAACAAAACATTAGAAAATTATTTGGAACTTCCTTGAAAATTATCATCCCAGAAAAGGGCCTTCTTCATCACACATCTTCATCTTAGAGAAGAAAAGGATCTGGGGAGACCTCATCATGACTTGAAGAGAGCTCACAAGCAAGAGGGTAACCAATTTTTTACATGTTCTGATACTGATAGGACAAGGCTTGAAACTAAAAGAGGGGAAATTTAGGTAAGATGTTAGTAAAAAAATTACTTAGAGGACTGTGAGGCACATGTACAGGCTACCCATAAAAGTGGATTCAAGGCCAGGTTAGGCAGCGTCCTGGGCATCTGAACTGGTGGTTGACAACCTTGCCCATGGTAGTGGGATGGAACTGGATGCCCTCTTCCAACGTAATCCATTCCATGATTTTTCCTTCCACAGAATTAACTATCTTATTTAAGGGAGCCAGAAAACCAGCTCATATGGGGCATTTCCAGATATCACACCATCATGAAGATGGTGAAGATGTGGAGAATCAGCAGGGTAGATGTGAATCTGATCTCTGCTATGTGGAGGAGTATAGGAAAATTATTATGCATGACTCTTAATTCTTTTTGTTATGGTCCTTGCTTCATTCTTCACAGAATCTGTTCTCCTGCATATCATGTTTTAGTTGAATGAACACAATTGGTATTGTTTTCTGACATCAAAATCTCAAATGTTAAAACTGAAAAAAGATCAGGAAATTATAAATTACTTCTACCTGACTAAAAGTGGAATATTTTTTGCCTCTGGGTAATACATTCACTAGAAAAAGCCAAGCATGTACTTTTCCTTTATGGACTCATTAACTTGACCTTACTGCTAGGGATAACAAGAACACAAAGACAACAGCTGTTCATTACACTTATATAAGTGATTTTATTCTTATCATGCATATTAGTAAAGGATTGTACTGATATTAGAAAACTTGTAGCTATAACCTGCTTGAACTCACTCAAGGACTCAGCTCAGCTTCTGAAGGACACTGCCAGGCCTGGGGTCTGTGAAAGGAGGCATACGTTCCACAATTATTTCAAAACAACAGCTCAAATGACTTCATTGTAAGAACAAACCTGACAATGCTAGAGATGAAGCATATCAAACTAGAGACTGTATTCAGAATCGGATCTAATTCTGTGGTCTCTTCTTTATTGGTGCAGTTCCATTAGCATTCACCTGAAAAGGGCAGAACAAGGATCTCAAAATCTGGCCTTCTGCTGCAAAAATGACTAATCAAACTGCGAACATTGCCAAAGTGAAACAAAGTAAAAGAGGTGAGGGGTTGGCACATTGTTTGCCACTTCCATGTCCCAAAAGCCTAACAATATTAATGATTCTATCTGTGATTAATTTTTAGACTGATAAAATACAGAAAAATAATACTGTCTGAAAAAATTCTGGTGGACAACTTCCAGTGGAGTTACGAGTTATCTCAGTAGTTGCTATGCTAAAGAATGGCATCTACATGGGAAAGAAGTTATTGTCTGGCTGATTAAATGTTGCTTACATTCTTCAATTCAGAGAAATGAGAACTGATGAAAGATAAAAGAAACAAGATGATTCCTGCTGTGAAATATTGCACTGGAAACAACATATGCAGTTTAATAAGATGAGGTTTTGAACTGAAACTAGCTGAAGGTCAAAGGACTGGCCTGCTACAGAGACGAGTAGGAGTTTGTGAAAAGCAGAAGAACTGAGTAAATTGCATGGAAAGAGACCAGTGTGCATGCTTGGTGAGGAGCGATAGATGTCTGAAGAAAAAAGGATACACCTATGGTCAGAAAAGTGCATTGCAATAAATGTGGAGACACACCTCTACACTCTGAAATAAGACTGGGCCTTGAGTCTTTTCACAAATCATCTCTGATCTGCATCATTTATCTTCGGGTGGTTAAGGCTTCAGACCACTTTCAGAAAGGCTTAACACAGGGAATGTGAGTTATTTCCAACCTGATTCTTCTGAGCAAAATCTTTATGGCAGCTGCTGGCCTCACCAGACCAGTGGTCAGCATGGTGTTGGATCTCTGAGCAAAATGTAAATACTCACAGGATCCTCATTTTGCAGAATATCATTCAGAAGAGTTAAAAAAAAATTAGTAAAAGCAGCCCTGCTCCATTGTCTGGTAGCTATTCTCTCTAAATCTAGTAGAGAAGTAATAGAGTAAAGGAACTTTCAAGCTGAGAATAAAGAATTATTTGTGCTGACCCATGCCAACAGAGATGTTAGCAATGCATTGTAATTTATCACTTTGCAATAACTGCCAGTTTTGACCTTTGTTTAAAAAAAAAATATCCTTACATGCAATGAGAATTTGAACTCGATCCTTGATTCCAACTACAAGAACATGATTTATACTTTGGCATTAAAATATTTAAGTTACTCTTCTGCAGTGAAGAAATATAGTGGTCATCCTTTAAATATATGAAAGGTAGTCTCAGGCTGGATTTAGCAAAATAAACTAGTTAGGGACAGGAAAATCAGCACTTCTCCTGCAACAAGTCCATGTGTGAAAAGTTTGCCAGTACTGTGTAGCCTGGTAGAAGGATGTGAGAACTGGCAGTGCTAGGGACTGTCAGAAGATATCAGCATCAATTAAAACTATACACATTTAGGAGACACTGGGTGACTTTCAGATGGGACATGTCTCAGACTGTAAGTGCCTCTTTCCCATTACTTGAATATAAAAATGGCAAGAGAGGATTTATATCTTCAGGTATAAAAGCCTGAGTGAAAGTACATTTCCAAACATCTGCAATCACTGGCTTCTGCTACGAGCTGTCAGGCTGCTGTACTTCTGTGTGCACTAGTCCTTCCAAAGAGAAATCAAGCTGTGTTTTACATTGCTAATAAGTGACAAATTTAATGTCTTCAAGAGATGTCTTGGCAAAGGCCATGCTGGTGTTAAGATGAAGCTTTCTGAATTTTCATAGTCAACTGTGCTACATCTGAGCCTAGACTAACAGGTTGTTGCTCTCTTTGTTGAGGATTATTAGTACAGATCCTCTTGAGTGGACTTTCCAGCTAGTTCTTCCATATCTTTAAGTGGAAATTATCCTAAATCTTAATTTTCAAGTGCACTGCCTCCTTTATATATTACTGTCATTCTCTCATAATGTGATTAACTAACTACGCAATTTTAAAGTGGCATTAAAAAGTAGGTAATTTTTACTCATTGTGACAATCACGTAGAGAATCATTGAATCTAGTCCTAGAAAATATAAAATTTTATCTTACACTCCAATATCCAGTTATAAATGAATTTTTTTAAAAATTTAGGTGTTTCTCCTTGTTCTTAATATTCAGGTCTGTAGAAATACATTGGTCTCACAGAAATGCTGTGACCCAGATCTTGTTATCAGTCAGTTCAAGCTTGCTTTTAAAATGTGCAAATGAAATCTTGGAGAACAGAATAATCACAATGCAAGAGGACATGTCAGCTACTTTCCATTACAGAAAGGCAGATAGCTGGTGTGCTGCTTTTTGTTATTTGTAAAGAGTGTGTTTGGGATCCTGTGAAGCACAGCTGTGAATAGACACTGTCACTGAGAGCTCAGAATGAAAAAAAAATAAAATTGAGAAAGCCATATGTAAAAAAATATTGGAATAAAAGTGTATTTAAAAAGCTAACTGTGGGGGAAGAAAGAGGGAAAAACTAGCATACTAGGTATACACTGCAGTTTCTCAATTTTTCTTCTTTTGGGAGGTATAATTATGTTATTCTGAGGTCCTAGTGAGATACACTAAAAATAGCATCACATCATAGTGGTCTACTCTCTTCCTGCTTAGAAAAAATGTGCACACACATTGGCAGTAGGAGATTATTTGAAAGCCACTCTTGATGTTTTACTTTTGACTGTGGAGTATCTAATGGAAGAACTATGAATAGAAATTTCCTGTACTTTTGCAAAAACAAAAGTTAATTAATCATTGTACACAGCCATCAGCATAGAATATTGTATGGTACAAAACTGGGAGGATGTAAGTATACTTACTTTTGTACTATCAAGAGAAGGATCTTTCAGAAATAGCAAAAAAATTATGTTAAATGCAAATTATTAAATATCATTAAATAGTCATGGCTTTTAATTAAAATATGCTTCTGTGAGTAAGATAATTGCAGTTGCTCTACCTGGAGGACTTGATTCCTAACCTAATATTTAATTCAGCCCCAGGGGGGTACAGATGTTTTCTTCTGAAAATAAAAAAACCTGAAATTTGTTACCAATACAATGTTAAAACTCTCTTAGTAAAAGTTTTGAAAAGGATATCTTCAATTAGCATAGCTCTGTCTTAGTCACTCTTTGGTCTCAGTATCTACTATCCAATCAGAGTAATGTTAATTTTTGGTCAAGCCTTCACAGCTCCTAAATATGCCTGCTTCAATGTGTTGCCCTGATGTCGTGGATGATGACTGAACTGTGGAAGTAGAAAGAGACTTACAGTCTATTGGGCAGACACTGGTTTACATATTCAGTCTATGTAGAACAAAACATTTCTGAAACATTTCTGTAAATATTTAATGTCCACTTTTAAAGAAAGAAACTAGGACTGAAATAAGACTAAAAACTGATGGAGGGAAGAGCTAGTAAAAGTCAGAGAAAAATTGCACATCACTCAACAGTGACTGAAAGTGTGCCGCTAAGATGGCATTTCTAGCTTATCCTCCTGCTATTCTGAATCTTCATGCACTGCTGTGAAGGGCCATGCCAATTTCCTTCCATGTCTGTTTATGAAACCCTATGAGTTCTACGAAATTGTGCCAAAAGGAAAGTGAGTTAGGATGGTATAGTGTACATTGGACTCAGCCCACCTCATGCAAACATGTGTTACAAACCTTTAAGGATTAATATGTAGTTAAAAAAGAGAAAAATATGAAATTGTCCAGTAGATTAAAATTGAAATTTATTTGTTGTTACTCTTAAGGGCATTTGCTCAACTTGAGCCTTATAGTGAGGAAATTTATACATCAAAAAATCCTTTCACTGGTTTTAAATTCTTGTATATTCTGTGTTTACCTGTCAACCCATCCATACCTTACTGCTTTAAAAATCATTTTGTTTTTTTTTCCCCTCCCTGCAAAATCCTATTTTTGGATCACATTGTTATTGAAATTTAATATATATGATAGAAGTAAACTTCAAAGGAAAAAAATGAAATGCCTTAGTGCCAGATGGCTGCAGTTGCAATGATTGCTAACTTTTCATACCCAGAAAAACTTGTTTTGTTTCATGAATGTGTTACGAAAAGCCTATTTTGTTTTTTTTCAAGACTAAATTGCGCCCAATTTAATGGAGTGATCTCCTACCATGAAGAAATCAGGCAGTGGACTTCTCTGCATGCTATAAATTACTTACTTGGAATAGCTTAATGGGAATAGTTTAAATCAGACTTCACTATGATTACTACATGAGAGAAAAAAATGTTGAACAAAACAGCTTATGTTTAAAAATAGTTAGTGGGTACTGGCATAACATTTTCGGCTAGAAAGAATCACATAATATGAACAAAAATAACAAATGAACTTTCAGATGTAACAGAAGGAGCAGATAAGCTTCTTGATTTAGCAATGGGAAAGAACCCTGGAGGAAAGAGCTTGGGGCGTTTGGTGTCGGACAAAGATCTAAATAGTGCAGGATTTTCTCAACTGAAAATGCAGGTGTTAGCAGAAGCAGCACAAATGCTCATCGTTTTGATGCAGGATTCCCTTTAGTGGCATATGAATGAAGATTGCTTTACCAGCCATTTATCTCTAATGTGCCCAGTGAAGCATGGCCTTCTATTCATTTTCCCCCCCACAAATATGTAAGGATATTTATGAATATATCTTACTTTGTCAGCTGTCTCCAATCTAACAGAGAAAAAACTCCAAATACAAAACAACAACAACAACAAAACCAAAACCAAAAACAACAACAAGAAAACAAAACCAACAAGAGCCGAAGTAATTAAATCATGCTCTTCATGGCAATGGCTGTCTATTTTTCACCTAGTTCAACCTTTGTAAACTGACATGTTGAAGGTAAATGCAATTCTAGTGCATGTGTGCATATACTGGGGTGGACTGATAATGTACATGGAAATACCCCTGGAGCAATATTTATTCCTGTCTTCACTGCTAATTCCAAAGATTGTTCTCTCACAGTTATGTAGAAAACCTCAAAAACTTGACTAACAGTAACTGAATGTTACGATTTGGTTGATAATGCTGCTCAAGGTCTGAAAATGAATGTGCGCTGTAAAGCGACCTATAAACTAAGTTGTGTACCAGCTTTGAGAGCAGTAATGATACATTCAGCATCATCACTATTGTTTGTTTTCCTGATTACCAGAAAATTTAAGAAAAAATGAATCAACATTTTATTCTAACTAGTTGTTTTAATGTAGTTCCTTGTGCCTTGCAGAGTCTCTTGTCCCTGGTTTAAAGAATTTAAGTGAGAAGAGCTGGATGGTGTAGGAAGGCTGTACACCACAGCAGCTGGATGGTGTAGGAAGGCTGTACACCACAGCAGCCCGGGAGGACATATATATGAAGATCAGTGCTCTGCATTGTGGTGTGTCAGAGATAATGTAGGTCTTCTGCTGGGTTCCAAACCACTAAAATAGAAACAGCTGAACAAATTCCTCATATACATACTACTAATGTGCAGAAATCACAACAGGTGGTTAAGTCTTTTTGCTGCAATTAGACTAGTGCACAAAAACTCATTAGAATATTTTTTCCAAACACTTTTCCAAAACAAGAACGTTTTTCAGATAACCTGTTTTGGAGTAAACAGTTCTCCTCATATCTCAAGAGGAGCTTTGTACTCAAGACATGGGAGCTAGACAACTTTGGGACATTTGGCTTGTCTGGTTTTACTGGTAACAGTAGAATAATAGACTACAAGGGAGTGAACACTTGTTAGTGTCTGCCTTGGAGCTGTGGAGCCCCAGGAAGAAGTATTTGCTAGCAGCTCACCACCATTGTAGCAACCAGTTTTGGAAACATACCCGTGTTAACATGGTTAACATGTTGGATCTTTCTGGATCCTGAAATCTGATTAAAGAGGGAAGGTTTAGATTGGATGTTAGGGGAAAGTTCTTTACAGAGAGTGGTGAGGTGCTGGAATGGGCTGCCCAGAGAGGCTGTGGGTGCTCCATCCCTGGAGGTGTTCAAAACCAGGATGGATGGGGCCCTCGGCAATTTGATCTAGCACCGTATCTTGAGGTTGATGGCCCTGCCTGTGGCAGTGTTGGAACTTGATGAACCTTGGGGTCCTTACCAACCAAAGTCATTCTATGATTCCTTCTTTCCTTCCTTCCTTCCTTCCTTCCTTCCTTCCTTCCTTCCTTCCTTCCTTCCTTCCTTCCTCCCTTCCTCATTAAGGATTCTAGAGCAGAACCTTCCAACAAATAAGACATACCTGGACTCAGAAATGCAGTGAAGAATTATTACATAAAATCACCTATAATGTTACTTATAAACTAAATGTTCATCATTAAGAAAAGAAACTGGACCCATCAGAGATCTGCTATTTTTATTTTACTCTGGATTAAGATTTTAATTTCAACAAATGAGCTTAGAAATCTTATGTCTAGAAATATCATACTGAATAATTTCTTCAGTAAATTGTTAGTTTGTCTTTATTTAATAAAACAAAAGCATCATGTTATTTCTATTATGTTACAGAGTGCCACTAATTACTCTTATTCCAGCTGCAAGCTGGGGTTAGGAAAATACATTCAAAATGTGCCAGAGGCTACTATCGTTCTTCCACCTTTGTTTCTAGGACAACAAGATAGCAGTTTCTTGATAAAACATTTATATGTATTAAATTTCAGTATCCACGGTTGTCTTGCATGTGATATGAAAAGTGGATACAGTGACCTTAGAGAGAAGCTATGAATAGAGTATTCCCATAAAGTGTTTGTCATTAATGGTTGGTGAGTACATTGACCACCCATTTTAAAACAAAAAAGGAAAGTGACTCACACAAACACACCGAGAAGTTTAGAGATAAATTAATAAATGCAAACTATGAACATGAGAAGCAGGAAATGTCATGCAGTCCTCTGTTTCCATTTGCCTGAGATTTCCTCACCCAGTGCTACTTGGGACGGGAGCCTGGGAGGACTGACTGCCCTTGCAGCAGGTGTGGGAGTACTGGCAAAGACTGGATGCACTCTCTGTGGTGAAGGACTGCTGAAGGCACTGTGAAAGTTGTGCAGGAGACAGCTGGCCTCAGCTAGGTTGTCTTTTACAGAGCTGAGTTTGATCCCTCCATGTTGTCATGGCAACATGAACCTCTGATCAAATGAGCCTTAATCACAGAGTTAGAAGTCAATGGCTTGACCTCACAGGAAATAACATGGGAGAAGAGGAATACTTTTTTTTTTCTTTCTCAGAAAAGTTCAGACAACTCCCTTGGCCACTCCATGGTATTTCTCCAGCTATGACACTTAGAAACAAACTGCCTCTATGCAGTTTGGAGTTGCAATTTCACCTATATGCATAGAAAAATATTGAAAGAGTATTTGCTGCACAGGAAAATGCACAACAGTGAACACGTAAAAACCTCTAGTTGTACTCTAAAAGCAGGGTTGTTGAATATGGATGGATTTCCTTTGGAGTGCAAAGTTTATCATATATGCAATGGGGTTAAGATATTAAAAACCTTTATAGCAGTCATGAGTATGCTATATGCTTCTCCCAGTGCAAGGACATTACAGGGGCATGTTTTAAGTGACACTATGGCACAGAAGACAAACAAGTTTTATTGAAGTGATGCTGCATCAGCTGTTCTGAAATGAGCTTGCCAGATCAGGCTGGAGTACAATGATGTTTCTTTGTGTTATAATGTAACTCAGGCAGAGCTTTGTTCTGCAGTGGCAAAATTGTTTCTGATTCCCAAGCTATTATAGTTAGATAGTTATATAGTTAATACTTCATTAATATAATTAATTTAATATAATTTAATATTATAATCACATATACTTGTACTCTTACAACAGCATGCATGTCTTCAAGGAGGAGCTTAAGAAGAAGATATTTAGCAACCATTGGGAAGGAGTCAAAAGGTGAACTTTAAGGAACAGTACTGGCTTACTATTCAAATATTTAAGGATATCACAGTAAAGTGAATGTAAATGCAAAACAACTGAATGGGAATCTAGGCAATGAATAAAGTTTGGGTTGTGCTGGGTTAGCTGATGCCTGTCAAATTTATGTGTGAAATAAATATATGTGTAGGAACTGCTGTGAGGAAGGGAGGCGATTCCCCAGATGAAAAATAATGACCTGATCTCAGCAACAGTAGTTGTCAAAGTATTTACGGATCTTCCAAAAGACAGTGACCAGCAGAAGAAAAGTTGTGAAGGATACCAGCTTAAGAGAGGAAAACAGGGAGAAGTATGCACTCTCAAGATATGCTCATCTTAAAAATAAAATACAATGAAATATAAAAAATCAATAGAAGCTATTATTCCATGCAGTCCAAACAGTTCAGTAAATCAAAACAAGGGGACCTTCTTTTGAATGCGTCTTAGTGGAATATGTCTGTGTTGCATAAGCAGTTGCCTGTAGAAAACCAGAATTTCTATTTGGCAAATAAACCATCTCCTTTAATACTTTCTGTCAGCTGTCGTATGACATCAAAGGCATTTCAGTCTCCAGCAGAGCATGTCTGGATGGTGCTTTGTCTTTATGAAAAAAAAAAAAAAACCAAACAAAAAACTGTTACTTGTTTGCAGAATAAGGAAGAGAAAGAGATAAAAGGTGAGAAAACATTTAGGAATCTACTATGACATCCATGTAGTCAAGATTTCTTGATAAAGTAGCTTTTATTATTTGTAGAGAGGGAATTAATATTTTCAATTATTTAGTTAAGAACTCTGGACAATTAAAATGATAATCATAGAATCATAATTATTTGAGTTGAAAGGGACCTGTCCAACTACCCTCCAATGAGCATGGACACCTACAGCTAGATTAGGTTGCTCAGAGTCTGCTCCAGTCTGACCTTGACTGTCCCCAAGGATGAGACATCCACTACCTCTCTGAGCAACCTATCATTAAAGTAATTACTACAGATTATGTATATGACTTGTTCCTATCATACTGCTACAATATAAAGGCACCAGTCACCAGCAGATTTTCTGAGAAGACTACTGCTGTCTCCAAAGTGGTGGTGTGCTGAGACATGGAGCCAGTCTAGCTACTAGCCGACCCTGCAAAGCAACTTCCCTGTCTTCTTCCTCCTCAGTTCCCACCCGCACATTCTAGTGCTCACCTTTCTCCCAAGGGAGCTAATTCCTTATCCAGTCAAGCAGAAACCCTGATTCATTTTTGCATGGGAAGAATTGGTAGTAGGATGAGAGAGGGCAATTAGACGAGCACAAGCCATCTTTTCTCCTTACGTACTCAAATAAGACAAAGGAAACCAAAGACTCAGTGAATGTTTGCTTGCACCTTGATGATAACAGGTGTGTAGGTTCACAAAAAATGAGTTGCATAGAACCTCTTCTCTTTTAGGGGCATTAGCTTCTCAAGGGACATAAAAGCACTAAGCTTGAGGAGTATTTTCCAAGACATTAAATCACTCTACCATAGCTTCACTATCAAATTTAGGTATTTGAGAACAGGGATCTCAAAGTTCTTGAATTTCTTTATGTGAGTTTCTTTTTAGTTTATTTTTATACACTGTCTAGGAGTAAGGAGGATAAATATATTTTGATTGCTACCACGTACAGTATTAGCAGGATCCAAATTACGTAACAGGAAAGGATTTGGATATAATATATTTTTCTTAACTATTGCTATCTTGATAATTAACAACATAGATATTTAAATGGGAATTCATGGTTTTTTCCATATCATATGAATTTTTCATCTGCTAAAATTAGGAATTTGCAGAAATGACTGGAACTGCAATACAAAGATATATTTTCCTGATTTCTATTTAAGCAGAGTCTACCAGCAAATAACAGATACCTTTACAATATTCCCTTACAATATCCTGCATTATGTATAAAAAGGAGCTTCTTATCTTTAACATACATAACTCCACAAAATTGCATTTGAGGGGATGACGTGGGGAACTGATGGACAGTTGAACATCTGGTATATTGCTCAGGAGCTCTGCATCCAAAAATGATATTCAACTAACAGCACATTATCCACTTTATTATTTTTAATGCATGTATATATATATTCATTTGCATTATATTACTCATATAATTTAAACTACATTTAAATTGCATTAAAGTCATAGCAGCATGATATAATGTCATGTTTCCAGAACTCAGAATATGCTGCTATGTCAGCAGAGTTTTTGCTTTAATTAGTATTTACAAAGTAATTTAAGTACAATGAACTGAAGTGCAGTTGCAAGTGCATCAATTTTAGGGTCATTTTGACAAGGCTTAAATCCTATCGTGATGGTCACTGTTAATAGAACTTTGCTCTGTATCTAACACCTTTAGAGCATGACAAAATATTTCCAGAATTTGTGCCAAAAGCAGGTGAGAATGCAGAACATGGCCTAAACTTTCAAAAGTCATACCCTAGTCTTGAAATACAGAATGGAGAGTGAAGAAATCACAAATTTTGCGTTCTTTCAGTCAAAATGTCTAATGAGGGCAGTCATATCCATCATTAAGAGCAGGAAATTTCTCTTCTGAGGATGCTACTGAGGGCTATAAGTGTAGTAATTGCAGGAGACCATGCATTCTTCACACACCCTTCATGATGTTAGAGGGAAGGTTCACATACAGGTCTGTCTAAAAAGGGATCTCAACGTGTATATATGATATAGATGTGCTTAAGCATGGTGAGGTTGAAATTAGCTAATTTTGATAACATCTGAGCTGAGATGCCCATCTCAGCAATTTGAGGCCATGCTCAATGAGGCCATTGAGGCACCTCAGGTGGCTGTGGAGGTTGACAGGCTGTGACAAAAGTAGGCTGCAGCTCTTGTATAAGTCCGTAAAATCAGACATAATCTCATAGCGCATCCATAGTTGGGGATATGTGCAGGTGGGATTGAAAAGGAATAGGAGACAAGGACAGATAGGGTCTGTGGGCACACATATTGTGTGCAGAGGCTTGATCAGAGTGTTATCAAGAAAAAGAAATAGTGAAAGAAAAAACATATGACATAAAACACAAATTTTCCAAGTACAGAAAAAAAACTTTTGAACTTTAGTCTGTGTTGCAGTTGTTTGGAGTTCATTTTTGCTCCTTTCACCCCATATTTCAGTCAAGAAAGTAGAAGTCTTTAATTAGATTAAATCCTTTTAATGAGATGCTCCTTTGCCAGTGCATCAGAAAATTGTCTTAACAGCATGACTGAGATCACTTGAACTAATCTAACTTTTGCAGTCATCTCTATCATGCACTAAAGCAATGAAGAAGTTATTCCATATGAAATGTACTTCACTGTTCATAGCACTTGGTCCCTTGATTGAAGCATGAATATTCCAAGGAACATCAGTTGACTTGAAAATGTCACTTTAAGTTTAATTTGGAAAACACAACTTCATGGAACTGTTTTTAGCTCAGAAACTGCAAAGATCTTGTGAGACTCTTTTCTTACCTTGTTCAATCATACTATCTCTGATAATATCAGGTACAATAAGCCTTGTAAAGAGTGACAGTAACCATTAATACTGCTACAGACCTGCATGTAGTGGGTCAGTGATGAGAAAAAATGATAGGAGATAAAAAATTTTTATTCTTTAACTATTTCTAATTTTGTAGGAAGATCCCATCTAAGTAACTACTTATCAAAGGCAGATGCCATGCAGTCATAGAGTCATAGAATCATTATGGCTGGAAAAGATTTCATATTATCGTATTATCATATTATCATACTATCTAGTCCAATTGTCAGCCTATCATCACCATGTCCACTAAACCATATCCCTCAGTGCCACTTCTAAATGTTTCTTGAAAATCACCAGGGACAATGATTCTACCATTTTCCTTCGCAGCTTGTTCCAGTGCCTCACCACTCTTTCTGAGAAGACTTTTTTCCTAATATCCAGCTTGAACCTCCCTTGGTGTAACTTGAGGCCATAACCTTTCATCCTATTGCTGTTACCCGGGAAAAGATCACAATTACCACTTCACTGCAACCTCCCTTCAGGCTATTGTAGAGAGCAATAAAGTCTCCTCTGAGCCTTCTCTCATCCAGACTAAACACTCCAAGCCAGTGGCTCCCCATAAGACTTATGCTCCAGATCCAACACAGCTTTGTTATCCTTCTCTGGACTTGCACACGTGCCTCAATGTCTTTCTTGTAGTGAGAGGCCCAAAACTGAACACAGAACTCAAGGTATGGCTCTACCAGTGCTGAGTACAGAGAGATGGTTATCTCCCTGCTCCTGTTGGCAAGTCTATTTCTGATATAAATCAGGATGCCATTGGCCTTCTTGAGCACCTAGGCACAGCATTGGCTCATGTTCAGGGGGTGTTGACTAGTACCCCCATTACCTATGTTATCTGATGGATTATATAATGTGGTTTTGTGTGGTCCTATGGGAAATAATATTATTTATGAAGCTGGTAATCATCAAATGGAGAGTTTAGCAGTTAGGAAGAGGAAAAGACATTCCTTTTCCTTCTCTCTTTCCTGCTGTAGCTTTCAGGAAGATGAAATCCATTGTTACAACTGGACTTTATTTTTTGGCCGGTGTAATATGAGTGAACAGAAGCAGTAGAAAAAAATAAGGATTTTGCAGGTCTTAAAATAGCAGCAATTTTGAACACGAAAATACTGGCAGATTTTATCTTCAGAAAAGACTGTCCATGTTTCTCTGGTGAATATTATACCTTGCATAATAATATATTAGTGTTGTTTGTTCTTTTTCTCCTTTTTCCTGTATAAGCCAGAGTGCACCCTCTCCTTCTGTAGCTCTGGGCCTAATTGCGTGTAATGATTATAGATGGCAACTGGCAGGAAATCTCTCAGCTATTTAGAGAACCCAGAGCTACAGGAAGGGATGATGGGTCATGCTGCTGCTGGAGGCCAGCAGTAGTGGCACCCTCATTCAGCTGTAGACCAATAAGTCATAGTAAATTGTTTTGCTGCTTGTTTTCTTGTCTGATTAAAATAAACCTGAGGGGCAATTCAGTTACTAAGTCCAGTTCATGACAAGAAAACTCAAAGCTTTTTGATTGAGTTGGCTGGAAGGAACAAACTTCATTTCTCATGTTTCCATCCATATTTAGCATGAAACTCCCCTCCCATCAGACTTTCATTCATCTCTGAGGTTTCTGAAATGCGTCATCACCAGTGTTAAACCATTTAAGTCTCTGTACCTAGACATGAAAAGGTGGTTTACAGCAAGCCTACCCCTGCTTCATATGTAGGAATGTGACGTTAGCACAGTGGAAGAACATTATGGGACCCATCTTGTCAGGTCTATCTCCTTCCACAGCAGCATCCTTGAAAGTTATTTGTAGCACTGAACTCCGTGATGAACAGCATTGCCCTCACAGGTCGTCAGTCTCTAGTTGAACTATTGAACCTTGCAATTGGAAAACGCTAGAAAATGAGGTCAATGAGACTGAAAGTAGTTCCTAAAGGATAAGTAACAGCATTATGAGGTTGGCATCTTTAAAATAAATGTAATCCACTATGGAAGTTCCTCTCAAAGGAACATGTCCAAAACAGCTATTTGCTCAAAATTTTGAACTTCAGCAGGTGAGGGCTAGCAGAAAATAAAGGAAATGTTTGTATCTAGGGAGAAGAAGGAAAGGTGTTTTAGGTATTACTGAAGTATATTTCTGAGAGCAGTAAAGTCAACAAAACTCAGTATAAGCTTTCTGAGAGACCTAATACTGCTTTTTTTATCCTTATAAAAGTAATCATTGTGATCACATCGTCAGAAGACCAAATTTTAGGATAATCAAAATAATTGCAGATATTACTGAGTTTTATTCTGCTTTATAATACTATGATAGCAATCCTAAAAGTCCTAGTAAGAGTTTCTTTACCAATTTCTCAGTGTCATTAAACTTGCTCCATAAAGTACATGACATAAATTTAAACCAATGAAAACAATCTCCGGGAACTCTGAAACACAGCTTATTGACAATGATCCTATGAGCTGCTTCAGTATGAGTTTGTGAGGATGTGATCTTATGTGCTAGCATTAGGATCACATTAACAGAAGGTCTGCTGCAGACAGACCAGAATCAAACACACTGAGCTCCCTTCATGACTCAAGCATATCCTCATTATGTCAAAGAAGTAGCAAGTGATGCATAGCTAAGTCCAGCTCCAAAGATGCTTTACATCTGAAGATGTCAATTCATGCAAGCATACTGTCTTAAAAACGTGAGATCTGAATAGGTCACTTTCTCATTTTTCTATTCTGATGCTAATTTAAATGTATGCAGTTCTCGTAGCAAATTTCTCTGGCAATACTGCCACAGGGAATAGCAACAACAAATGAGATTGACAGGGTTAGAGATAATGAGTTCAGTTATTTTGTCCTCTGCAGAACATTTCTGTGACAGCCTTCATTGTTATAAAAATTATATTGTTATAAATCTTTTTTTGTTTGTTTGTTTTTGGTAAAGACTCTTTCCTAAAAGGTTGTGAATCTCTTTGTCGGATATTTCTAAAGTAAATCAAATCAACTTTTCAATTTCTTTACTTTTGCAGAAAAGCTTGAAAAAGAGTCACCTCCCCAGCTCCATAAGAGAGGGATTTGGAAGCTAGAAAATCCAAAGCTGTAAACAGAAAGTAGAAAATATTTCTTCTTCCAAAGATTGGAAAGTCTTAAGTTAAAATATCAAGGACTTATGTGAAGAAAAAAAGATTTTTTTCATGTAGACTGTCTAGAGGAAAAAAAAAAACAAACAGCTTTTTGAAGAAGATTACACATGCTGCAGAAATATATTCCAAATGATCTTTTGTTTTGTGCAGTTCTGGTCAAAACAGAAGTGAAATAAACTTTTCCCTCATTACGTAAATGCAGTACACAGGGTCTGTCACTAATGGCAAGTCACTTCACATTTCTATTTTCACACTGATTTGAAAATGGTAAAAGGAAAAATATTAGGGTAATGGATTGGTTAACTGATAAATATTCTGATCATCAAAAACTAATTGCAACTGTATCAATGTGAATGTTTACTCTTTTTTATTTTTATTTTTTGCTACTAATGATATTGTTGAATATAGAAATAACTTCTTATTCTTTAGAAAAAAGAATTGTATGAATTGTATACCATCTTACATTTCTCTTTTGTTTTAACTGATGCTATAAAAATGTCATTTCATCTTTACGTTTTTAATAACTCATCCATAGTCCTCTCTATCTCCCCAAACTCTTACAAACTGTAGTTAGAATTCTTATGATTAGATGATTTTCTCACACCTGCCAACATAGTTCATATTTGTGACAAGTGTAGACTTCTCTACTGTATTCCAAAAACCAATGGCCTTATTGCCTCCACCACTGAATTATTTACACAGACATTACCAGAAAATACTGTTAGTTGGCCTGTGAAGTTCTTCTTTCTCTTTCAGTGTCCCAGTGTTTATCTTCGTCCCACTGTCTATCCAACCTATCCGAAGTCTAATTCCCAGCTTATCTGACTTGTGCTGCTTTCATGTCCCAGTTTTGCATATAAATATTGAGTAATTAAGAAAAAAAATGTCTTCAAGACTCAAATGTGGACCATATTCTTTCCAGGCAGTATCTGAAAGGAGACAGAGCTTTTCAGTTTGTTCCCAGTCTGCTTCTTTTTCCTTCTTTTTTATCTGCACTTATGGACTCTTTGGAGATTTGTGAGCTTATTTGCTTGCTTATTTTTCCTGATAATTACCCATGAGGACTGAAAATAATTTTTCTTCCTCTCAGAGTTTCAGTGTATATTCTCAGGTACGGAAACAGTTTGAAAACAACCTCATTTTCATAGTCAGCGTAAGAAATAAGGAGCGAATTGGAGTGCATTTAGAAATATGCACCCTTTGTTTCTAAATTGCCTTCAGGAAACAATTAAATTTCTGAATATTCTAGTGATTAAAGTAATATTACTTGTTTCAGTTTTTCCTTTGAAACATTTCTTTAATTTGAACCCTTTCTTTGACAAGTCTTTTTTAATAAAAACATAGGAACCAATGCAATTGCAATGAACACTTAATAATAATATGAAAAAGATATAACATAATAAATCAGAAAGGGATAAAATAAACCAGGTATCAGGCACACACCCATCTGCCATGAATAATTAGACAATTTCCTGTCAACTAGAATACTCACTAAGCATGATGAAGATGTAAATGTTGGTGGTCACTTGCTTCAATTCTTTTCCTTTTCCATATTATTACAAAGCAGCAAAGGTCCTACAGGATGATAGGATGGCTGCAACAAACAATTATAAACTTGTTCTTTTGGTAAGCGAAGACCCCCTTCCAGATTTCATCAAACTTCCTCATCTTTCCTCTACAGCTTTCCTAATGCCAATTTTTTTGTGTGGATTGAAAACAAAAATTTTTAGCAATCATGGGTTTTATAAAGTGAGAAAAAAAATTACTTATAATTACTGTATTCACTGTATTCACAACGGCAAGGATGTTATATCTTGTTCATAATGTGTTAGAACAGTATGACCTTTGTTGACAGCTTTTTTTCAATAAAAATTTAATTGGCCTGATGATCTTCTGCTGCATAAACTGCAACCTACTCTATGGCTATGTGATACGGGTTGGAATGGATGATGGTTTATGAGAGAAAATAAACTGGATTTAGTAGTGTACCTTATATAAAATATGGCACTGGTAGGATGGCTGGAGGACAATGAACGGAATAAATGTAATAGTAGCTGGCATGTCAACAATAAGTTTTTCCACAATGTAGCATGCCTGGCTTCTCCAAAACCTTGGGCAATAGCTATTTGCACACTTTTTTTCTTTTTTTCTTTTTTTTTTTTTTAAAAAAAAAACCAGTAATTTCACAAGCAAGAATAAGATCCTACGTGGCTTAAATGAGTCTAAAGTGCATATGAATTGATGATTCAATGTAGAATATTTTTGGCAGCTTTTCTCTTGACCTTGGAATGAATGTAATGCAGCAATTTATGTGTAGAAAATAATAAAACTGTCTTTATTTTGTGAATGACAAAGTGTATTTCTACTACACGCACCCTTTCATGCACAGCCTGATTTCCAAACTCCCACTGCAGCAGCCAGTGAAATCCCCAAGGAGAGCTACAGTGCAACACACTCATTGAACTTGTTTTTAGATGAATGAGAGAAAATGAGAGTCAAGAATAATTACAGTTATCAAGTTCAGGTGCTGATGAACATAACTATCTTCAAATTGAGAGTTGCTCATACTTAAAGAGAAAACTTTTATCTGGTAAGCACTCAAAACCCATAGTGCTGATCTTTATGCTATGAAACTAATGTTCATTTCTGATGAGTTTGGACTAGTGCTCAGATGAGATTTAAATTCTCATCCCTGTAGACACTTAGATGCGTAGTTAACATCCATGAATTTTAGCAGGAGGACTTGGACAATTTGTTACACAATATACCTTCACAGTGGTTCAAATAATGGAAAAGTAAGATACGTGTACATTGTCTCTAACTTGTTAAAAAAATAAATGTCTTTGTGATGCATCTGCATCACCAGAAGATCTCTATTTTAGATAATAATGTAAAGCTTATTCAACTACAGGTTTGGGATATATCTTGACATTCTATTCAGGTTTTATTTTTATTTTTATTTTTTTTGAATGGTGAACTACAGTCTGTAGTCTTTACTTTCTTCAGCCCTTTTTACTATATCCATACCTCCTTTCTCTTTACACTGGTTTTCATATGAAATAGTTACAGAGAGATTAGGAAGTAGCTATGCAGCAAGGCCTTGGGCATCTAAGTATTGCTCTTTTGTTTGCACTTGGCCATGAGTATAAATTTTCTTTTCCATAACTGAAAGGCAAATAGAAGTGAAAGCACAAATTAAGCAATTAATATCCTCAAGGACAAACATATGAGGGCTGTTACATACTTAATATGGCAAAATCCTGATTTATGTTTCATAGTTCCACTGTAAGGCAGGAATGGAAGTGCAAATAAATACCTTTTCCAGACTGTAAAGCTTTTTTGGGGTCTGTCAAATGACCCAAAGGATTATCATGGAGGACCTTCATTCTGAATATCAGGCAAGCAATCTTACTGAAATTGATGGTTTAGCTGCTTTACAGGGTGAATATGACTTTATTTCTATGCCATCACATTAGGAGGATCTTCTGGTTGTGTTGAAAGTTCCCAACAAAGTCTATCTTTGTCTCTGTGCAATGTATTTATCATCAGCTGATAGCACCATTTGTCAGTGTAGCTGTCTTTGTTGCAATACCATATGAAAAGGGCTTGCCATTTTCCTAATTGTGGAAGTGTGCTCAACTGTTCATAGACTTCTTTCTAAGATTTCTTCATGGAGTCTTCTGCTTCACTTTAGAGACACCAAAGTAGGTGTATTTTTCACCTTTCACATAAAGAAGGAATTAAAACAAGATCACGGTTTGGCCTCTGCTGTTTACGCTAACATCACTTCCATTTGATATGGTACAAAATGGCTCTCAGCTGTTTACGCTGTGAAGTGTTTTGTTTATTAAGGATGTGAAGAAATATCTTAAACCATTTTCTATGCAAGACGTGAAGCAATTCTGCCAGCTGACCTTGACTTCTCTTTTGGTGAGGCCACGCTTTCTGCTCCCCCCTTCAGAATTTTTTTCCAAAGTTTCTTTTCTCTTCACTGTACAGTGTTGTGTTTTTCAGAGGTGGTCTCAAAGAGACATCTTTAACCAATAATATTGATTCAAAGTATTTTCGAATTTATATTCCTTCTTAGTTTAAAATCTTTACCTTCAAAGGGAATGTTTCTCTCTGTTCTGAAAATGTACCTTTGAAACCAGAGGAACATGAATATATTAGTTTGAAAAAGCACAGAAGATTACACTGTATTTATTTCATCATTTTCAATGAGTCACAAGATTCAGACATCATCCCAGACGTACATGCATGTGTATGTTTTTTTCTGCTTTTTGAGGCTGGCAGATTCATGCGACTGCACATTTTGTACCATATCAAATGTAAGTGATGTTAGGAATTAAATGTCTTTTTTTTTTTTTTTTTTCCTCTTTATTTGGAGAAATTTGTAATTTTGGTAATTGTTATTTAAACAGTAGCAAACACTTTCTAGTTTCAACCTACTCTGTGAAGTAATGAGATCTTCCAAATGAGAAAATAAACAGCTAATGGTAGCCTTAATGTTGCTGTTTTGGAGATCAAATATTGAAAATTTTGATTTCTTGAAATACCATCTAATGGCAAAGGGTGAAGTAGCTGACTTAGAACTGTTTGCAGTAGTGAAGCTCATGCTTTGCAGGAAGCCTCAACCATCTGCAATGGTATAGTGCCAGCTGTAGAGGTCAGAACAGCAACTCTGAATCTTGCAAATCACTTCAGCACTTCAAAGGGTCACACTGTGCAACCAAGCCAGGACCTGAACAGTGGGGTAGTGTCTGAAGGTCCCTGTGGTGGATCTGCCTCTATGTACTTTCAAAGTGAAAGATGAGAAATTATGAAAAGGTTTCTTATGCTCACAGCTGTATGTGAGCTACAGTATAAAATAACTTTAATTAATAATAGAAAGTATTTTTTAAGCAGAAGATGTTCAGTACTTTTGAATGACACAGATCAAGATGAAGAAGTACTGAGAAAGGTTTCTTCTCTGGCCACATTCTCCTTGATGCAGAAGTTATTTTCTTGAATCTTAGTTTCCAAATGGGCATTTTTTTACAGATTTCCTTGGGTGCCTGAACACTTCACAACCTGTTCCAGCTACAACATAAGCTCTCCGCTGTGTTACTTTTCTCAAGAGCGGCTCTCCGCTGTTGTCATCTGCATATCTTATCCCGAAATCTCAGTAGTGGCATTACAGACCTCTTCCCTGCTGAGGGAACAGTTCTCCAGAGGAGTCTCATTCAGGGAATCTGCAGTGTTCTGAGCCTGTTGGTCTGTGTGATAACTATGCCTGTGCAAATTTTTAAGCCCCTATGAGCTTTTGAGTACAGGACTGGTGAAATATGGAATTTGCTGTTGTTTTAACCCAGATAATTGAGCTACTGGAACTATCCAGGTAATTGTAGTGCTGTACTGGACCTAGCTGGGGGTGAAGTTGATTTTCTTCATATCAATATGTATGGTGCTGTGCTTTGGATTTGAGACCAAAACAGGGTGGAAATACCAGAGAGTTTTAGCTTTTGTTGAGCAGCAAGATCTGCCACCCTTTTGGATGGGTCAGCAATCAAGCAATTGAGTGGGGACTTACCTGCTGGTGGGAGCCAACTCGTCCTGACTGCTGATTTGTGTTTGTTACTGTACTGTTATTTCATAGAATCATAGAATCACCAAGGTTGGAAAAGACCTAAAAGATCACCCAGTCCAACCGTTCACCTATTCCCAATAGCTCCTACTAAACCATGTCCCTCAACACAACATCCAGTCTTTCCTTGAACACCCCCAGGGTCGGTGACTCCACCACCTCCCTGGGCAGTCCGTTCCAGTGCCTGACCACCCTTTCTGAAAAGTAATACTTCCTCATGTCCAGCCTGAATCTCCCCTGCCGTAGCTTGAAGCCATTCCCCCTGGTCCTATCACTAATGACACGAGAGAAGAGGCCGACCCCCAGCTCACTACAACCTCCCTTCAGGAAGTTATAGAGAGCAATGAGGTCTCCCCTGAGCCTCCTCTTCTCCAGGCTGAACATTCCCAGCTCCTTCAGCCTCTCCTCATATGGCCTGTGTTCCAGACCCCTCACCAGCTTTGTTGCCCAAAGCTAGAGACTGATAGTTTATATTTAAAGCTGATGATGGCATCTTTTGTTGTGGCATCTATTATTGTACCGAGAACATAGAACTCTTTGGGGTTGTCTCAACTCCTTTCAGGAAATTCGTATCTGTTAGTAGAAGTGCAATCTGTCCTCCATGTTAGACAGCTCAGATATTTTTAAATAAAAAAACACATAAAACTGAAAGCAAGTGCACAAAACTATTCTTTCAATTATTCACTCAAGTGGAGATTTTATTCTAGCAATCATGACCTTTGCTCTTCTGATTATCATATGCTCTGCGTGAACACATGAAACTCCTAGGTTTTTGTAACAATTTTAAGTGGTGCTGGTTTAGAATCTCTGTTGTCTTTGACATATAAATCATGCAACTCTGATAACAACTGTAACTTGAACAAAGTGAACGGGTTTGGCTGGACTCCTTTGTGTATTTAGTAGAGTTGCTCAGATCACACACCCTGAGGAAGGCTGCAACATTGCGGTAAGTTTGTTGCTACTGAAGAAGTTGCATCCCATGCTTGTGGTATGGGCTAAAATATTTGACTGGGTAGGTTAAGATTGCTGAGGACTCTGGATCTGAGTAGTAGGCTTGGTGGCCAGTGGCTTAAGATGTCAGTGGCATTGGTCACTCAGAAACTTCTTTTGGGCCTTCATTCATTAGAGTACCTCATCTTGAGCTTCACCTCTGACATAATGAGATAAAACCACAAAAAGGCAGATGATCTATTTGTTTTTTTTTTTTTTTTTTGTATTCTAATAGCTCTCAGAGACCCAAATCCTTGTACGTTAGACAACAGTTCTTCCTGTAAAAGAAGGCATTCCATTTTTTTAGAACAACTTTTTTGAAAGTTTTTTCTCAGTCAGTTTCTGACAGAAAGCTCTTCATTCAATTCCCCTTGTATTGCTCCACAGTTATCTTTCAAAAAAAATCATTTTACATTTTCGGAGTGTTATATGATTAATATGTAGCTGCTAACAGGAAAGAAAATTCTTGACTTTTATCAGTGTAGAAATGTATTTCAGTCTCTTGTATGTATCTCTTATCATATTCATTTCAACAATACTTGCATTTAACAGTAAAATAACAAAAATGATAAGAAACAAGAAATGCAGACTTTCCCCTTCTTTTCCTTTTCTTAGAGCTTCGTTAAATTATATCATGGTTATGGTTACATTACATAACCATTAGATGCCAGCCAGAGCTCAGCACAAACAAAATACAGTATGCTTGTGTTGGTGAGAAGTAGATCCGAGTTTTCTTGTATTTAAACAAGCTTTTATTGCTGTGCATGATGTTCTATGGTATGAAACATCCCTTTGGGTGTGGGTCAGCTACTCTGGCTATGTCTTCCTCAGAATTTTCAGTGTAGCCCCACTGATTATGGGGCATTGTGAGAAACAGCAAAGGCTTTGACACTGTGTAAGAACTGTACAGCTGCAACTAAAACATTGGTGCATTATTTACACTGTTTTTTCATAGATACAAACTACCTCTGTGAAGAAAATTAGCTCTTTCTTACCAAAAACAGAAACTGCTCCTGGGGGTTTGGTCAGTAGACTGTTCCCATGTAGAATATGCTCTGTTACATAAACAAGAATTTTTTTTGCAAAATAATCAGGTCTTTGTTTTCCTCACAACACAGAAACAAACAAACTGAAATACCCAAACAAGTAAACCAAAGCAAGGCTATTCTAAACTTGAATATTCCTGCAAAAGAAAATCACTGCTCTCTGCCCAAGGTTCATTGATTACAACCTTTTAGAATCAGTGAAAGGATCGTTTTCAACTTGAGTGTTAGACAACATCAACTCCATCTACATGAGACCAATACTTCTGAATATGGAACTAACAACATCATGAATTATTTTCATCTCTATAAACATCAGTAAGCTTTGTAGATTAGCAACACAGAAGCACTGTATATGTATAACTTTATTCACAAAACTGTTTTGAGTACAAAATCTCACAATTGATCATCAATAAAATCAAATGGATATTTTTACATTGAAATTTGTTGCATGGAAGCAAGAGATCCTAGGAGAATTAGCTGATTTCAAAGATAAATTCTGCAAAGAACAAAACCAATGCATACTGATGTGCAGACAGTCAGGCAGATATAATAGAACCTAGACTGGATGAACCAGAAACTGTTGACGGAGCTCAGGTGAAAAAAATAATTACGTAAAATGTGGAAGCAGGAAGGAAGTCCGTGACACTTCCTGAATGTGCAGGAAAGCTAAAGCTCAAAGAGAGTTGAAGTTAGGAGAGATGAGAAAGAAAGAAATAATGCTGCAATGAGTTCTTTGACAGAGAAAGGAAGACCAAAATAAAATGAACCCTCTCAGAGGGATGGGAGGTCTGATGACAAAGGAGATGAAAAAGGCTGAAGTTTTCAATGTTTTTGTTGCTCCCATTTTTTGCGGTGCAATGTGCCCTCAGACATCTCTAAAGAAAGCACATGGATCTGATTGTCTAGGGGACTGAACTTGAACCTATACTAAAGAAACACCAAGGAGGAAGATGGACATACATCTACAGGACCAAATGGGCTGGGGGAACTTACTGTAAATTCGCTCTCAGTCACGTTTGGAAAGTAAACAGAATTGGATATGCAAAATTTCCTGATTACTGTAACTAGTTAGGATATGAGGGGGCATCCTAGGTAAGGTCTTTGTGCAACAAAGGCCTAATTGCCTTCAAGGTCCTGACATTTGTATGTAAGTTCTTAATGGGTTATTGCAAAGGAAACAGAGCCAGGCTCCTTGGAAGTCCAGAGAGACTGGATAAGAGGCAAGAAACACAAGCTGAAAGAGGGAAAATTCTGGTTATGCAAATACAAAACTTTTCTCACAATGAAGGCAATTTAGCCACTGGAATACAGGTCTAGAGAGGTCTTCAGGATCACCAACTGAGAGAATCCTTCTTTGTTTTCTGGCTCAAAGATTGCTTTTTGAGGTATTTCTTGTGATAAGACTCTGATTGATTTATTGAGGAGGCAAGTGATGTGTGCTACCGTGTGACAATTGACATCACTTTGTGGACATTTGAAAGCACCTTCTGCCAGAACTGCTTGCCTCCAGAAGAGAGTGCTCAGGAGTGTTTACTGTCAGAAGATCTTGCCTGTGACTAAACAGCTCCAGCTCAGTATGGGAAAACTGGGGAATGATACCATCGTGTCCTGTGAAAAACATGCAGGTGGAAATCCCTACTCCCTCTGGTCTGCTTGCAGGGCCTGGAAGATGGGAACAAAGGAGTTTCTGCTGAGATCCCAGAGCCAGAAGCTGCCACTCCAAGGAGAGCTGACTCGACCACTTTGGATTTGAGCTGTCACTCCAAAGACAGCTGACTCGACCACTTCGGAACCATTGAAAAGGGGCCTTCACTGCCATGGTCACCATCATCAACAGAATAACAATGCCCGACGACCCACTGAAGATCGATGACTGAACTACAAACCACGCCGGATCCATGGTGGTGACTATCTCCTTGCTTCCTACAAAGACTCCTTGCTTATTCTTTCCTCTCTTTTCTATCACCCTTCTTCCCTTCCCCGTTACTCTAATTCATAGTAGTGTCTGTCCTCCCCTTCCCCATCTCCCTAATTAAGATCTGTAATAAACTGGTTGGACCAACAGTTGAACTGTTGCTTCTTTATCTCATGCCGGGTATACAGATATTAAAAGAACCTCCTCTCCCTCCTGTAAATTGGAATGATACACCATCACTGGTGTATCACTGGTGTATCCCAAACCCAACGAGTTACTGGGTAATCCACTATAATTAAGCCTGTTTCAAGCAGGAAATTGGTCCAGTTGATCTCTAGAGGTTTATTCTACAGTTTGGCAATTCTAAAAGTTAGAAAAAGCTGACACTTCAGCTGGAAATTATTTGAACTCTTGAAAGCACAGGAAAAAAAATCAGAGTAGACTTTTCATATTTTAAAAACAAATTTCTGAGAAAGAGTACTTTCCTGATTTCTTCTCAGGTTAGCAAATATTAATGGTTGCCAAAACCAGAAGACTACTGCAAAGCAATCCTTGGGAAACTCAATCATGTTTCAAAAGAAGCAGTTATCTTATTAAAAGCCACCAGAGATCTGAGAAAGCTATTTGTTAATGTTTACAACAAAATGTACTGTTCAAGGCTTCTCATTAACAAGTGAGGTATGAGAAAGCTTGTCCTTTTGCAAAATAAGCTTGTCTTCACAAAGAGCTAGTAGCTGCCTTTTTGTTTTCAGGTGGAGACTCCTTTGAGGATTCCACTTAATGGCAACTAGCAAAAAAATCTTGTTTTCTCTACACAGAGAAATCTGGAAGCTTTAATTTCCCTTTCACTTGAGAAATTAAAAAAAACAACCCAACAACTACTTTTCTTTATACACATACACACACACACGAATATATATGAGTGATTTTATGATTTTATGATTCTTATAATTTCTTCTAAGTTTTTACTAAGGTAATCTCACTTACTTGAATATGTTCTGAATAGAGGGTGCCTCTGAGTAACCTTGTTTGATTATGTAAATTCTTCAAGGGAGTGCAAACTTCTCAGTATTCAATAGCATATTTAGGAACAGTTATGATGCATGTGGAAATCTGTACACAGATATATGACAAAGATCCGTATCATTTCAGTATGAGAGGTGCTAAATATGTCTTGAGGTCTGAAAACATGCTTACTTGAAGACCAGGTATACAAGAAATAAAGCACAAAAAAAAAGAGACTGCCCTGCCCTTTTTACCATGCACTCATGAGTGTGTTGGCTTCATTTTCCCTTCCACACCTGTTTACCAAACAGGACCACAAATTTGATGACACAGTTTTTTTACAGTCTTTGACAGTGTAATGGATGGAGCTGAGTGTGATGCTGTCATGACTGTCACCAGTGGTTTCAGGAAGGCATTGACGTATTTTAGGCTTTCCCAGGAAACTAATGACACATTTTGGTCTTACCTAGAATAAAAAAAATAAAAAAAGCAACTTCCCCTGCCTCTCCCCTTGGAGTGGCAGCTTCTGGCTCTGGGATCTCAGCAGGAAACTTCTTTGTTTCTATCTTCCTGGCCTTGCCAGCAGATAAGAGGGAGCAGGGAGACGTCAACTTGTATCTTGCCTTCACAGGATACAATGGCATCAACCCCCAGTCTCTCATAGCAAACAAGAATTATTTGGTCACAGGCTAGATCTTCTGCCAGTAAACAGTCCTGAGCATTATCTTCCAAAGGTAAACTGCTCCAAAGAAATGCTTTCAAATGTAAAATTGTCCACACAGTGATGTTGATTGCCACACAGCAACACCCATCTCTCATCTCCTAGAGTCTTATCACAAGAAATACCTCAGAAAGCAAGATTTGAGCCAGAAAGCAAAGAAGGATTCATACACTTGTCTTCCTCCACTTAAATGCCGGTGTTGTATTCAAGTGCAATTCAATCAGGTTCTATTTCACTCAAATTGTGTCAATTCCATGTTTGATCTATCGTGTATTCCTCACATTTAACTCACTTCCATTCTTCTGTTTACGTAGAAATAGTAAAAATAGCACATCAAGAAAATCACTGAAGTATGTTTACAATTTATACATCTCTTCCATTCATAATAAGGCTTTTGGAACCAAGATCTGAAAACATATGATAAAGAAACGGCTGTTTGTATTATCCGAAAGAAGGACTTTTTCTCACTAAGTTACATCATTTTTTTCTGTCTCTGCATCCCTCTGTATTTCAGGGATGCAAAGAGCTTAACTAAAACTCAACCCAAAGCTCAGTCCACTGTAGCCACCACAGTTAAAAAAAATCCACAAAACAGCTTCACAGTCACATTTTTTAATGTTATCTCTGCTACTTTTGACTTACTTAATACCCTTAGTAAAACCAAATAGGATTACAAGAACTTCAGGTTGTTCCATACAACTGTCACTATTCTGCTGCTTCTGGACATAGAGATTCATAGGCAAACTGCCATAGCACATCTCTATCTATTCAGTACTTGGTTTCTGCTGAGAATGTGACCAAGGCTACCAATTAGTGACAACACTGACAACAGCTTCTTCAGGAGGAAAACGCTTTGACACCACCAATCCATTCCATACAGGTCACTGAATAGCTGTTTGATTTCAAGGAGGTTCGGTCACTGTTAATCTACATTGGTTTCAAACCTAGAAGAAAATGTTTTTCCCAAGTCACTGAGGCCTCCAAAACTAAGTTTGAGAAAGATCAAAGAGCACAGAAATTGAAAGCTGTGTCCACATATCTATAGGACTTGCTGTTTCTAGACATTTAGATTTTTTAAATACGATACAAAAAAATTTGTTTTTGTGAAATTTAATTGAAACTTAGAAACATTTAAAGCCAAGGGGGAGAGTAAATCCCTTTGCATTTAAAATCCATTGAAAGACATAAAAATGTAGAAGAAAGCAATTCCCATTCTGTCATAGGGGCAAAAATCATCACAAATTACAGAGATAGCAACTGTTCTTTGAAAACACCAAAATGCATTAGAATCCTTGCATGTGGAAACTAACATTCTTCTGAAAAAATGCCATACATTCCTCTCTTACAGGAAGGCTGCCAGAGTACGACACAGGAGAGAGGAGATAAATGCTTTCCTGTGATATCTGTGATCACAGAATCAAGGTTTTATGGGATCTATTCTGATTGAGCAAAATTAGTAAACTAGAATATTCCTTTAATTTGCTGTACTGATTTTTTTTTTCCTTAACCCAGAATCCTTTCAGATGAACTTTTATGCTCTGAATATGAAAATCAAGCACAAAACCCTAATTTTAGTTTTACTATTTATCTTCTCACTTTCTCCTCAGGGTATGTCAGCTAACTATATGATGCTACATTTGAAAGATATTTCTTTGGGCATATGCATACCTTCTTTTAAACAAAGAATTAGTAAAGATTTGTCTATTTATAATGGAAATATTTCTAAGTAGTCTAAGATTTCTGATTCATCTGAAATGTTATTGACTGTAGTACTGTTGAATGATTTATTGTACTGTCAGAGGAAGAGCTCAACAGCAAATGATATGTCCTTTCTTTGATTTTATCAGCTGCTGTGGAATCTGAGGCATTCAGCTGAATCTTTGAAGATGTGGTTCTTTTACAACATTAACTACATCTTCAGATACAGCTGCAGCAACGTTACAGAAGATCAGAGAACACCAAGGACGCCACTCCTGAGAGAAGCACTCACCCATCACATAATGAACTACCATATAACTGGAGAATGACAGGATAATAGAGGGAATTTATTCAGATTTAACAATTTCAATCTTCAAATTCAATTTAACAGAATTTATTCTAACATTGGGATTTAAAACATGTTCTTGAAGTACAAAAAAACTGAAACCATGGACAGCAGTAGATATCATGGCATGCTCAAATACAACCCAAGAACAGAAAATGAATGGGATACCTCTTTCACTGAGGCATTTTTGAAAAATAGCTACTTAAATTTTATTAATGAGTAGTTCTTCAAATTCTGAATGTAACTGATTTGTTACAGTTTGTCAAAATACTTATTAATAAAATCCTTAAACGCTTTAAATACTAGAATGAGATGCACTAACAGACATCACATTTCCTTTTTGTGATTCAACCATTCCTCACTTCAAGCAAGAAGTGTTAAGAGGAGGGACATGAAAAACAACAGGAAGACATTCCATGGGTACATTGGCCAGAGGAGAAAGGCCAAAGCAAGCATACCTCCTTTGGTAAGTGTGAAAGGAGAACTGGCTTCAACAGATGAAGAGAAGGCTGAGGTACTGAATGAGTTCTTTGCCTTGGCCTTCACTGATGGCCAGGATTCCAGTACTTCTCACGTCCCTGAGCCCTGCATCCCTAAACCTCTACATGGGGAACAGGGTGGTAAATCTCCCCCCACTGTAAGGGCAGAGCAAGTCTGAGACCGTCTCATGAGACTAAATGTCAGTTTCAAGATTGACTCGGAAAACTACCCTTCTAAGGCTATGAAGCAAAGTGCATGATGATCCATATTCATTAAAATTTTTTGCCTATTATTTTGAAGATCAGTTGCAAAACCAGTCTGATGATTTGGTCTCAATATTAAATTTCCCTGTAGTCAGCGATATTGAAGAGTCCCTTGTGTATGGGTATATGCAGAATCTTGACTTCCCTCCAAAATAAAACCTTGTACAAAACAAAATATGCCCTGATCTCCTGAAACTAAAACTGAAAAAAAAGAAAAACCAAACCATGATGAGATGACGTTGAATGTATTGAGCCAATAATGTATTCATAAGAGTAGCTTGCACTTTCAAAACCTTTTGATTTTTGCCCAGGAGAAGTAATTCAAAACCATACGTTTGAAAAAATAGTAAATAACTAATTACCCAAGAGAATGTACTTATTAGTTTCTGAGGGCAGAGCTCTTGGAAATTATTAAAAACCAAAATTAAAAATAAACAAACAAAATACAAAGAAAAAACCACCATGGAAGTAATTCCCAGGGCTGGAAGCCTTACAGGAAGGTGATGAAAGCAGAGAATATTAACTACTTGTATTCTCATTGTCAGAGAGAAAAGACCATTTTTTTTTAGTGAATTAATTTTCAAAGTTCCTTTTTTCTACAGGTTGGTGGCATGAATCATCCTCATTCTTTAAGCACGAAGGTTCAGACAACAGGTTTCCTGCATAATGCTCAAACACTAGTAATGAGAACCCTCCCAGATACGGTATATCCATCAAGATATATCGTACTTATTATATTGCAGTTTCTTCCTGGATGTTTAGGTGATGTTTTCTGGAGATTGCAACATTTCCACTAAATTGCCGATATGTAATATGGAACTATTGACACTATTCCTTCCCTTTCCTCCCATGTCAAAAGGAAACTCAGTACTCAGTACTGTAACATAGTATAATTAATGTACATACACTAAAAGATATATTTACTTCTGAGATAATGCATACACCTTCAGAAACACAGCAGTCATTTCTTTTATCAGAGCTAAGTTTAGGATGCTTTCCTCAAAACCAAAGTCTTCCTTTCAATGATACGTTGAGCACTTTACTAGTAGTGAATTTTTTATTTATTTTTTTTTTTTAACATGAAAATGTCCAGAAATAATCTGTTTCCCCACAGATTTGTATATGATATGTGACTCTAGACCATTGGTAGACTTTGTTTGCTGTTTTAATTTTTGAGGATGATCAAGAGAATAAAGAGATTGCCTGCAAGCTGAAGATGAGACACAGTTTCTTTCTACAACTCTTTTAAGAAACAGAGAAGTAAAAAAAGTTGTAAAAGTGTAGAAAGAATCAAAAGGCTATAAGTTGCATGTAATTGATTTTAGCCAAAGAAAGCACTGGCAGACTGAAACCATCTTATTTCAGAAATAGTGGGAAGAAAATATCCTGCCCCTAATCCTAAACTCAGGTGTCCTTTGCACCTGTGAAATCTTTCTTTGTAACTGCAAGAACATCAACACCAAGAAAAATATTCTCTTTTGCATTTTGCTAGAACTCCTATATTTTCATCATTTTATTTCTGTTCACAAACACCTCCAGTGTACAAATCATGATAGAACTCATATAGACATATATTAATTCAGTGTTTTTCAGCTGTAAAACCTTTTAAAACCACATTTTACCAGAACGCTGACTCTCAAATTCACAGGAATTACAACTTAACTATTTTATGTCATGTATAGCTGATGACATCTGTTACTGGAACAGTTTCTCCAAGCTGTATATCATTGTTGAGTAGTATGGTTTTTCACATTCTACAGAGATATTTTTATTAAGCTACCTGAAATTTTCTGTTGGCATGCAAAATCTTGCAAGTTTTTCCTAGCAGTGGAAACCCATCAATTTTCGGGCTGCTGTGTTCTCACTTGCTCTACTTCACTAATCCAAATATTCCTACACTCATACCTGGAGAGTAGCACTCTTGCATGTCTTTATTTTTTTATTTATTTTAGTAATGCCAGCATTCAGTTTCCTGAATGAGCTCACAAAAGCTTCGTGGGAAGTTGAAAGGATGAGGTGGAAACGTTCAGCCAGCATCCAAGAATGAAGGGCAGAACTAGGTCCAATTGTCACCCAACTGCAGATATTCAGAAATTCTATAGCTAAACTCTCAAAAATAATCTTGATGGGTTCAGGTAGGCATTTGTGCACTGAAAACTAGAACTGTGGGTGTTTTAATTGGAAATTAAGGTCATCTTTAATTTTTACACGCTCCTTTCAAACCAAAACCTGAAGTTGGCAGACACCTCTGGGATCTTGCTGTTATACTTGGGAACTTCTGAACATTTCTTATCACAAAATATGAAGAAAGGCAGAATGCAAAGTGAGTACCCTATGAAAATACAATTTAAAAAAAAAAAAACACCTAATACCAACTCAAATATTTCGGGATCCCTTATGAAGCTAGTTTTTAGGTTTGAATCTGCAAGGGTTATGCTCCCATGATTTGTTACCAGTATTCCATCTTCAAATGATTTTTAAATTTATTGTATTCCCAGGTAATTAATTGAGAATGATGCCTAGTCCTATATGGGATCACTAAGTTTGAAAGAACTCAAGATGCAGGAGTATTTGAACATTTAAAATGGTATTCTTGGTCAAGAAAAATCAAAAGAAAAGAATATACAAAGTCCATTTTAAAGTGATTTGCATGTAGTTGACATAAACAGTGCAATAATTATTTTGTACCCTTACTTCATATTAAAGTGGTGACAGAGTGCTCATATAACAATATAAAGTAAAAAATTTAACCAAGGATGTCAGGGAAGTCCTGAAAATGATGGGTCAGAGCTGCTGGTGTGCCTGGAGAGAGAGAGGATGTAATGGGAAAACTTTTTGGATTTAAAAAAAAGAAATAAAAGTTGTGAAGGTACCTAATGAAAGAATCTAGTTCAGGAGGATATAGGAGAACAGAAAAACTTATTCATTCACGTGAGGAGGACACTGTCTCGGATCTTCAAATATAGGTTGGGTCAGGGCTGCAAAGACCTGTATGAACTGGGGAATGGTGGAAATTGGATTCTAAATAAATTCACTGTATTACTGCTCAGAAATGAAAAATGAGCTGCACTTCATAGGCAAATGTTTAGACATCTCAGTTTCCCCAGAAGCATATTGCAATTGTATTTTCTTTCTTCATAAAGGAAGTATTTGAAGTAAAAAAATATATATATATGATTACATTTGCAAAATAATGAGAAAGATAAAACCATTTCAAATTGAGAAAGTATATTTGCTACAAATAATTTTGTAGAAATAGGGCCTTTTTGTATTCCAGCACTTTCATAAGAATAGTAATTCTATCAGAAGTACATTATATCATTATTCCACACACTTGATTTATTTTCATTCAAAGTAGTTACTTGGAAATGATAGCAAGGCAGCTGTGCTATTGAAAACTCTAGATGGATTAAAAAAAAAATCACTCATTTGACAGTGTACTTTTTACCATAGGCTGTAGTGGGTACCTAGATGTGAATGGCCCTCCTGAAGCATTTAGGAAAAGTATAAAGTAATTTGTTAATGCTTCCTGGTTCATGCAGGAACATTTTCTATTACTGAGCTTTTAAAGAAAAGCATATTCAAGGGAAAGGGAGAAAGTATTCAAGAACAGTAAAAAAAGAGAACATTGTTAAGAAATGGAATTGAAGATAATGAATGATTCAACATATTTATTCAAGACTTTGTGTCTACAGCTTTGGCTTGTGTGTGCATACTTGGAAATATTGAAAGCATCTCTTCAATTGAGGAGCTGCCAAGCACGCGTGAGAATGCTAACTCCTTTCTTCTACTGGCATAATCCTTATCTCCTTTAACAAAAGATTAATCTCCGAAGTAACCGTACAGTAGATCTGAGGGTTGGTTTAGGAGAAAAAGAAATATAGAACTTTGAAAATACGGTGTTCAACCACACAAAGACAAAAACAAATTCCTGTGAACATACGTGCCTATTTCTTCCTTTGTGTCCTTAGGTGGAAACAAGAAAGATCTTCAACTTTCATTCAAGGATCACCACAGATAAGACCACTTTTCAGTTAGTGACATCTCTGCTGGTATGAAGATGTAAATCAGATCCCTTTTAAAGAGGTGTTTCCTTTTATCATTTTTCTTCTTTAGAGTTCACTCAGGTGAACTTTTTTTTTTTTTGTTTGTTTGTTTTAAATATAATTTATTCCATTTTTTTCTACTGGATGGGTATTCATTGTTTTCTGCAATCTGAACACAAAGGGGTGAGGAGTACTTCACTGCCAGAATACAGCTTTTGTCTCCATTGGGTAAACCATAGCTCTTTTTCTAGGATTCTCATATCAATATTAAATTGTTGCATTTCTTTATACTGGAGATGCTGTTACCTTCCATTTAAAGTGCCTTCTATTACAATGGGAAAAAAGAGCATATTTTCTCCAGACATCTCCATCTGCAATGTTTATAAGTCTCTACTGCTCAAGCCTCCTTGGGCTGCACAGGATTTGTATCCAGTATAAGTTGTGCGGTCTCATGAAAACATGAAGGCAGAAATTACCACTGGTACCACTTCTAAGTGAGGGGAAATGAACATGGAAAAGGTAGTGAATATACTTGTGAAAACACAAAGACAGAAGTTGAGAACCAGAAAACATACATCATATCTAAGAAGAAAGCAGCCTCATCGCCTTATTTAACCTTTAGCTGCACACCCCATTCTGTCTCACTAAGAAAGTGCAATGCTCTAAGTCCATAGGTTTTATCAACTTCTGGGTAGCTTGTCTACACCAAGCATTGAGCTTCTTTTTCTAATTGTATCATTACTAAGGAAGACAAAATAAATAGGATCTATCCACTCAGATTTTTATCAGTGAACTCCAATGTTAGAAGCAAACTTCACCAGAAGAATTCCCACAATTCCTCTTTAAAAACTCTATTATTTGCACAAAAATGACTGTTTACAGGAATGTGGCTATGGACAGTACTATGCAGTGGTGACTTTCAGCTTTGTTAGCAGTGATGGGAGCTTACCAGACCCTTTTCACTTGTAGCTAGTAGTTGTGTGCACTCACACCCTCTTATTTGCTCATACAGACTTTCTCTTTGTACCTCCCAACCAGAATTAGAGCATGATGAGTCAGACAGCTGTGTGGCAGCCCACTGCTTTCCCACTGAGCTCCCTCACACCTCATCTGTCACTGAAATTCCAAAAAACATTTTGAAGTTACTGCTTCTGACATCTTATGCTGAAATATTTACTTTCAGCAGAAAAGATCAGCAGTGCTTCTGCAGAACATTCGCACTGGTAGCTACCTCACTGCAGCAATGTGTTCCTTGAGCTGAACTCAGCCACTAAATATTGACCATTTTTATGTTCTTGGCCCTGGTTCCATCTGGATTAATACTTTGTTTTAATTGATGCATTCTTGACATATCTACAACAGATATCAATCTCTGCTGTGTATTCCCACTTACCTTCTTCTCCTTTGAGTCCTCTGAGATGTGCTACAGAAGATTTCACTCCACAGTTTTGCTAGGGAGCAAAGAGAGGCTGAACAGCCTGTAGTTCTCTTGTCTCCTTACCATCCCATCCAGCCTGTCAATAAAGATGCCCTTGGTTGATTTGTTGAAGGGATCCTGTCCCTTCACAGCACTCCTCCATTTTCAGAGGGGATCCTGTGATTGTAAAATTGAATTTCCATACATTAGCACCTTCTGGGCAAGCAGATACTGAGCTGCAGATCCGCAGCTTCCCTCAAGATCTTGCTCTGATTTGAGGCCTCTGATGTGTTGAGGTAGTGGCATTGGTGGGCTGTCACAATTATGGTAGTAAATCCTCCCTGCTTTCATCCATTTCCAGTCTCCTTTTCTCCATCAGTTTGCCCACGCTGCTGTGTCTGCTGCGTTTGCAGCAGAACTCTTGCAGTCCTGTAAGTTCAACTCTGTAATCCAACTACTATGGATAGGTTATAATCAATAGTTCCCAATTATGTTTGATTTAACTTAAAGTCCAACAATTGTGTCTCTCTGTTTCTGCTTTGGCCATGTACTTTATTTTAGTTGATTAATTTTAAATTATTTCTTTGGTGCTTGGAAAAATGAGTGACATTATTTGCACATTTCTAGCAGAAGAAAAAACCACTCAAAATGCATCTATTGGGGACCAAAACATGTTCTGTGGTTTATCAAAAAATAGCAACTTCCATTTGTGGAAAATCACATTATTTCTGAGGCACAATCTTAGGATATACAACAGACTGCTGAAAAGCACAAACTGAAGGCAATAAAAATATTGGCAGTCAGCACTTAAATGGGATCAAGAACAGGTGGAGCCAGGCTCCACACCTTCTGGTAGCACAGGTGAAGGTAATTCACCTGTGCTCCGATGGCTGACTCATTGCTTGCCTCAGGTGGTCAATCAGAGGTTCAGGCCGTAATTCAGCAGTTCTCATACAAGGGTCAAGCAGTTTTCAATTCTAATCATAATTCACTTTCCTCTGCAGTAATACCTGCTCTGTGATATATGCCATGACTCACGTTTCACTCCTTTTTAAAAAAATCTGTCAATTTCTTTGCCAACTAGCCATTCACTAGCTCATTCATCTTTTTCATTTTGAAAACATCATTTCTGTTAATCAAGCTGCACAGCTTAATATAATCAAATATAATTACAACTGGCATGAGTACTGATTATAGCCAAGTAGAGAAAAATGACCATAAACTTTGATCTAGATGAATCAGAACAGAATCGTGTGAGGGTTGGATGCAGTGAAACTCTTACCACTGGAAGATAAAAATTCTGGAAGATGATGTTCAGAACAGGGTTGAACACAGCTTCCTTCTGTTTGCTTCATAAAGAGCATTCTGCTAGCTTCGTTTTTGATCGTAGTGCCATATTGCATTACTGATTCTCTTCCCTTTCTTTGCAAGTACAGTTTAGTGCTTCTTAAGTACAGTTTATAATTTGATAGGTACAGAGCTTACACAGAATGAGCATTTGTATATGTAGTACATCAATTTTGTTGGAGTTGTTTTGTATCTTCGTGCGGCAGCAGTGCTGGAAGTCTCAGCTGCTCTCCATTGGGATATATGTGTTACCAAATGCATTCTAAGTAATGATTCCTGCCTCAGTGAACTTCCTGTTTTCCATTATACCTACAGTTAATACAGTTTACAATATCCTTCAGTGGTCTATAATAAAGCAGGCAAATAAGATTTTAGTAGAATCTCATATCATTAACTCTTTGTGATTTCTGCTTTCCTGTAAGAAGAACAAAATAAAATACCTAATTTATGGTAAAAATAACTACACCATGAAAAAGTATGAAAAATTAAAATGTAATTTGAAAGAAACATGCATAATATAAAAAATATTGTCATGACAAAAGAGAACATACGTATATAATAGCATCCATATATATACATATATATAATCCTCTGTTGAAGTGTCACAATTCAGAACTGATAAACAGGAGTTGTATGATAGTGATTTTTTTCATGATACCACAAATTACATTATCATACCTTTTATTTATTTATTTATTGAAGGAAGGAAGGAAGGAAGAATAGTAAGTGAAGTCTATGTCGTAATGATGCTTACTGCCTCCCACAGTTCCAGATATAGTTAAAAATCATTCAAAATTCCAGAATTCTAGATGAATGTATCTCAGATTGAGGCATTTATTGAAGTTTTCTGCTTCCTTTAAATACTTGAAATCACCATGTACTTGTAAGCATATCCAAATCCTTGATCTAGACAGAACATAAAATACCTCTTACAGTGACTCTTTTCTTTTAATAGCCACATATATCCAGTCACAGCTGGAGTAAGGTAGGTGGCCCTACAATTTTTGAGCTTCATTACTGTCCACAGAAGCATTGTATGCCTACACTTTGGACAGTTATTCAGGCTTTCAGGCCTCCTGGGCATCTAGAAAGTTCAGAAGTGGCCACTGCAGATATATATGGCATCCAAGGAATGCAATATCATTTCAGTGTGTAACTAATATACATGTGGTAGTCATTGAATACTCTATTATTTAGTGAAAAATGGTTAAAAGCAGAAATTTTAAGTAGTATTATTTGAGTTTATCAACAGCTCTTTCTGAAACTCCCCAAACTTATGTAGTGTGGTGAAATTAAATCTGTTTCCACAAACACCAGCTCTGTGCACAAGGAGTGCAAGGGCTTCTTGATGGTACTACATGGCACTGGGGGACACTGATGGTGGCCGTGGTATGATGGGCTCACGGTTGGACTAGGTGATCTTAGTGGTCTTTTGCAATCTTAAAAAATCTGTGATTCTATTCTATTCTATTCTATTCTATTCTATTCTATTCTATTCTAT
>NW_024884253.1:50993990-51050655 GCF_019232065.1 Centrocercus urophasianus
ATTCTATTCTATTCTATTCTATTCTATTCTATTCTATTCTATTCTATGATTAGCAGTAGCATCCATAATGCACATACCTTCATTGTTGAGATTGCAGTCCATGCTCAGTTTATGCTCAATATGTAGCAAGGATTACAATGATATGAAAAGTCATGAAAAAAAATGTTGAGAAGAACTTCTATTCTAGTCTTATTAAATTCTAGTGTTGGGTTTGCAGAACTTTTTATGTTTTTTTCTACCTCATAGCCTTTTCTCCCCTAAAGGGTTGCAGTTTGTCACCTGCTGACTCCTCATTTCAGATGGACTTTTTACCTATATGGCATTCACAAGGTTTAAGCTAAAACAGGTGGGGCAACAGTCACCTCAACAGTAGACAAATATTAAAAAACCTGAGGTCAAGACAAAACCTGAGATCATGCTCTGTCAAGTCTGTGCAAAGCTGTGGCCTTTTACTTGTATTTGCTATATCACACATCTTATGTTCAGAAAATACCATTACCTTCTTAAGAGTAGAGAATAAAATGAGTTCAGCAAAAATAAAATGAGTTCAAAGCTAAATTATTTGAACTTTGGCAATGACTCTCTGTGAGCTACCAGGTAAGTAGGTCCAGTTAGTATAGAGGTGAGAAATAGCGCTGAGATTATTTCAAGTCTGGAGAATAGATAAAAAGAAGGAAAAATATTTGGTGTTTTCTTAGTTACTCCATAGAAGATATGCAATGGGGTTTCTCTGAAAGTGAGGAAGAGCAATATACAAACTTATCAAATTCCTTGTCCTTGTTTTAATCACAAACTTAACAATTACAGGTTTGTGCAATTCCAGAATGAATCAAAACTTAGTGCAAGAACAGATTTTATCTTATGACAAAGATTAGATGAAAATGTTAGGAGCAAATAACTGTTACATTCCATATTTCATGAAAATTCAAATACTACAGAATTTCTGGGAAAAAAAAGAGTACACACAGAACTCATCTTAGGCTTCTCGCTAAAGAACGCAATGTATCCTATAAAACTGCATGTATTACATATATTTCTGCTTGCTTCCTAATATTTATACTACTCCAGAGTACATCAAAGAGTACTAAAAATCAGCATTAATGGGGAAACCAATTTTTTTTCATAGATCCTAACTAAAAATCAGCCTCCACATACAGGAAGGTTATTTCACAGTAGTTATTCTGTTTTTCTCTAAAGGTATGACATAGTGAAAGAGGACGCATATGTCAGATGTAGCATAGTGATTTTTGTAAGTAAATATGCACTATTTATATCTCAAACAGTAGTTAGAAGTCAGAGTTCACAAGAAGTCTAAGACAAGTAAGTTTTTCATCCTACTGAAATGCCATAAGTTTGGAGCCCTTAATCCTCTTAGACACCTGAGCTGACAGCTTTTAGTCTCCCATGGAGAGAAGCAGATACTGCACTCAAGACAACTATATATATCTTATATATCTTTTTTTTTTTTTTCCTTTTTCTTTTCTCTTTCCCCTTTTTGAAACAAGCAAACATCCTGCTGGCATTTTTTTCCCCTCTCTTTTCTCACTGTACGCACTGCATTAAAAATTCAAGATTTTCCTCATCGCTTCAGTATCTTCTTGGTTCACAGCTTTTCAATTCTTGTTTTTGTTTACACATCTACCTTCATTTTCTCTTTCTCTTTTTTCTTTTTTCCCCCACAGACAGCATTTAGGCTGCACTCAAGTGGCAAAACTCTAAGGCAGTATCTTCCCCTCTCACTAATGATAACCTGAAGCTTCCTGTTACGCTGGTGAGAATGACACCCAATTCATCAGGCAGATTCACCTTTTGAATAACTGTTTGTTTGCTGCTTATCAGCTTCAAATAGGGACATGACACTACCACATGTCCTGTTTATCTTTGTCTTGATTTGAAGATCTTCATTTCACTCCAGTGCCTTGAGTCACAGGTAAGATGTGGAGACTGGTATTCAGGAGCCTTCATACAGGTATCTGTTTTGTGATGCCACCTCTCTACCAGCTTCCACTACAGGGTGGATGTGTCTCATAGTGCTGTGGCCTATCTCCAAGTAAATGTCTTGGACACAAGAAATGATGTGAAATGGTGCTAGCTACCAATCTGTCCTGGATTCATCCTGCACTAAGGAACTTGCTTTGCTATCTAATTAAAAACACTCTTTGAGTGATACTTTATTCTCAGAAAGGAAGAAGAAAAATGGTATTCTGATTACATGAGAACTAGAACAGTACTTCCTGACATGAAATAATCTTTGAGTTAAAAAAAGAAAAAAAATCCCACCACTGTCTATCAGTGAGCTTTGATAGAAGAAGTTAAATTGAGTCTTTAAGAGGTGCCTTCCAGGTATCTCAAAAGTCTCCAGAGAATAAATCAAAACTGAAAAAGTAACAAGTGAAAACAGCTGGTTTAAAATCTGCATTTTTATTGTTAGGTCTCCTATTAAGTGTGTCAAAAACTGTTCTCTTACTGGGAGATCCTATATAATTACTTTGTATGCAGAATGCCATAAGGAGGTGGATGTGGCTGCTGGTTTGAGACAGTGCATTAGCCCTGAGTAGGAGCTGCTGGCTGTTTTTCATAACTGGAACCGAGTCATTTGCCTCCTAGCAGTGAGCAAAATTCTTTTCCTTCACAGATTTTCAGGCTGAGGTTCATAAGCCTACTTAAATTGCTTTGCTCAAGGATAGTTGTCAAACATACAGATAACACATTACTGTATTTCTATTGGATTCAATTGGTCTATGGCAGCAGAAGCATCCCTGTTAGTATTCTTCACGATTTTTAGTCAGATGTACCAGCAATAAAATGCGTACAAACACCCATCAAATTCTCTTTGTTTTTTTTTTTTTTTCCTCCCATTACCCCTCAGTTACTTTACACGATGCAGTGGGTAGGCCTCCTGTGAAGTCCATCTTTTCCAAGCTATTGCCCATATGCAAGGTGCAGCCAAAATCTAGTTCTTTGGGATCAGATTCCTCCACACAGCACATACTTTCCTCAGAAAAACTGTAATTTCTCTCATCTTATCATGAATATTTTTAAATGGCAGTCACTCTGTCATTTCACATACATGTATAACGCTACATCTCCCTCAACAGAAAGCAGCCCACACATACTGCATAGTATGAGCGTCCACAAGCACGAGCTCCATATCCCAGGAAATTTATCTGTCTCACAACCTTCTCTGATTTTTTATCATCCACCCTATTTTTGTTTCTTTGTGAGCTTCATGGAGCCACCTGGTTTGATTTCCCTGGAGTTTTCCTGGGTTTTTCTACTATTTTGTGATCCTGTGCTGATTATTATGAGCCTACACATTACATCATTTGACTTTTACATGACAAGCTTTAAATAACACTTTTCTTGAAGAATGTGTGTTTTCTCGCCCTTTTTTTTTAAATTTTCTTTTGCATCTTTTTTCCTTTTCCCTCAAGTATAGCCATTTTTTTTTTTTTTTTTACACTCCTCAGTGCCTATAGTGCTGAGGGTCTCGATAACAGTTTGGGTAATGGGAAAAGCACCCCATCTGAGTATTAAATTACACACAGAAAAAATACTTTTCTGATCCTCTGACTCCAAATATTTTCCTTTAATGACTTTTATACTGCTGGACAGCAGATTTTATAGGAAGCTTTTTTAGTATAAGTTGCTTGTGATGTACATTACAGAGACATATATTTGAGTACCCAAAGAGCCTGAACAGACTTTTGCTGAGATACAGAGATGGTATTTCTTGGTTGGAGGGAAGATAGTGAGTGGTGTAGAAAAACACCATTTACAGAATGTTCTTTTCTGATTATGTACTTGTCTAGTTACTCTTCTGAAAAGTATGTATTTTCCATTGGTGAGTTGTTGTCATCAGTTTTAGTTAACTGTGGGACTAATTTATGTTGTCTAAGATAGGAACTGGTTACAGGTTGCATGTACTGTCACATGGTACATGGTACACGTGTACACCTAAGAGGGAAAGTGCCAGTTGCTTCAATTCATCCACTTATGGTGAAAAAAAGTGTTGTTGTTAATGGTTACAAAAATAACAGCGTTCATTGTAATGTCTCAGGCTAGCAGATGCACCCAGACACTGCAATTACAAAGGAAAATATAACTTTCTGAGCATACAAAACATTGCCTGTCAAAAGCAGGGGATTGTGGCTGACTTTCAGTAAAAGCTACAAAGAACTTGCATGGTTTGACTTGCACAAATTCTTCAGATTATCCTGGTACAAACAAATCATTATCAAAGAAGAATGTGAAAATTTACATTGCTTACTGTTCGAAATACTGCCGTGGAAGCCTATAACTGATAAGATAAATTATCTTCAACAGAATGATTAATAATGGAAAAACTGTAACTGATGATGGGCTTTAATTTTTTTTCTTAGACTTGCAAAGAAAGTCAAGATCAGACTGTTTTTTGGAGCTAGTTACCTATGTAGTTAGCTAGTTTTACCTAAATTGCTGATGTGTTTACAACCAATGAAACTAACTGGAAACAGTACGAGCACAATTATGAAATAAACCGTCAGAGAAAGCTAGTTGTATCCAGAGTCTTTTCTTTAACACGTACAGTACAGGCTTGACTGCCAATATTTTTTTCTGAGCAATCACTGATTGAATCAAATTTGAATGTGGACAACTTTTAATGGAGACTGAAACACTGAAGTCTAGACAATATGAATTCTGTAACACAAGTTTATTAAAAGACCTTCTCAAGAAAAACAGATTTTTTTTTTCTCTGATCCTTCTCATAGAGAATGGGCTGTTTATCAAAGATAGACTATCAATAGACATAAATCTAGTATCTAAACAGTGCCAATCTGGAGAACTTCTTTTAAATGCAATTTAATTTGAATTTACATATTTATTTAGATTCACTGTCAGCCACTTATTTAGCTAGTATATATTTGCATCTTTTAGTTCTGAATTATTAATACCTAAACTACTCCAAATCAAATTGCTGTGTTGCATTCATGTATTACCTCCCATCCAGATTAGAAACTAACAGGCTTTTATCCAGTGTACTGAACATGCTGGTCTTCCTTCTCATTTCCAGGTATGCATTCACTGAAGTTGATGGAAATTGTGAATTTCATAGAATCATACAAGTTGGAAGGCACCCATAAAGATCATTGATTTGCTCTCAATTTATATCGGTGTGATGGAAGAAGGCAATTTAAAGGTATGCAGATAAAAAAGGAAGTAAGGCCAGTAATACATGACATTCAGAAAGGACTGAAGACTTCATTCTCTGCGTTGAATAACAGATACAGTATTTCCATGCATATTTAATAAAAAAATTGCTTGGTCCATGAAGATCCCAAAGCCACTTAGATTTATCACTTCTTACTTTTCTTAGCATTAGTGCTCTCACTTCTGTTTGATATTCTGTCTTCTTTGAAAGGATTGCAGTTATTATAAAAGAAAAGGCAATCAAGTTCAGATCCATGAGCCTAATATCTGCAGCCAAATGAACTGCATATATTTACTCCAGGCAAGTCTATAGCCTGTGCTAATTTCCTAGACCAGTATTAAAATAATTCAGTATTTTCACGCAGAATTTAAAATATGATTAAGAGTTCATATTAAAAAAAAAAAAAGGCTGCGTTTAAAATACTCAAAATAATTGGTTTTCATTATTTAACTCATGTCTTTTCTACCAGTGACACTGATATGTGTTCTAATGCCCCTAAGTATGCTCCAAATTGGCATATTATGAAACATTTATTTGATTGGACTTGTAGAATGAATTGCATTCTTCCAAATTTTAAAAATCTTCCCTATTTTTAATCGCTTACTTTTAAAATACTTTAAGTCAGAACAAGAAAATAAATTAAAAATCTTTTTGCTTTGGCAGTCAGCATGTACATGCTGTAGGGCTTGAAATGCCCCTTCCATTCACTTGCATTTACCTGAGTTTTGTTTCTGAAATTCTTTCCTGAATATGCTCTGGTCTCTCACATAAGCCAGTAAATTAAAATGTCTGGAGAATTTTCTTGGCACTCCAGTGTGTCCATACAAACAGCTGAACTTGGGCAATATTATGTACTGCTCTAATGGACCATACCATCTACTTTCCAAACAAATCTCAGGCATGGTTAGGCAATAAAAAGTTTTTTTTTCCAAAGTGTTTATGAGTTTTGAAATGACCATCCTATGCCAGTTGGCTTCAGTGGCAGGGAGTGATGGGCGTATTTCATTATGTTTCTTTTCCTACTTCCTGTGTACTAGGCAAGACATTCAATATGTTCTCTCTTCACTGCATGTTTACAGACTGTTCACATGACTTCAAGTTGGACCAAAGACAACAGACAAAATTTTGTCAAATACCTATCCAAAAAGTGGGATTGTAACTGAATGCCTTTTTAAGCAGGATATCACTGTGACCGTGTTTGCTCATCAGTTTAAAACTTAACTAAGGTGAATGGTAGTGAAAATTCATATTTAATATACTCTGAAATTTACATATTTTTGATCTTCATTTTCTCATTTAAAGGCATATGTACCATGTATAGCCACAGGAAGTAGAAGAAACTTTAAAAAATGGAGTACTTTGGCCTATTAAAATAGTAATCTATTTTATTAATTTTATATAGAAAATGACAGCTGTTTTAAACTAGATGTATTGGAAAATAATCCATTTGTGGCATAGTCTTTACCTAGCATCTCAGAAAGCCTTTCACTTCTAATTAGTATGATAATTATCACTCTCTGTAGATCAGTCTATGCATGCACTTTAGGATTTTACTTGACAGTAGAAGATAGATTTCTCAAGGACACTTTGCAGCTGACAGTATAAGACATCAGTATGTCAGACTGATGTCAGTCATCTGAGGGCAAGTAGATACATTACTTTGTTATTAAAGGAAATTGTGGTGGTTTTTTGTTTTTGTTTGTTTGTTTGTTTTGTGATCTACATAGAACTCTCTTTAAATTGCTTAGGTGTTTTCATCCTTGCTATGCTTTCTGGAAAGCTGTTCATGAGCCTTACTCAGCTCAGAACTGGAACTGTATACAAGTATTCAGTGACCAGTTGATATCATCTTGCTCCTGTAATAGCATTATCCTTAAAGGAAACCAACATTTTTCTCCTGATAAATTCTTTTTGCTCTAAGGTAAAAGCCTGTTATGACTTCCAGCCATTCAACTTTCTTCTTAATACACCTTATTTCAAGACTAATGTCTGCTTCTCTGAAATGAAAGAATGCAGTTCTTTGTTTGCTTTGCCTTGAATATTTTGTATTCATTATCTTATTAAGGTACTCTGCTATCATACTGTCCATGTAGCTTGTTTAATAGGTAATTTTGTATCTAATTCAATGGGTGATTCTACTTTAGAGGACTTTCTCCAACCTAATTATGAAGTCCTCTGAGAGAAATTGTTTCTCCAGTTCCCTCTGTGATTTTGACATCGTGTAGATCTTATGCACAGATATAAAAGATATTAAACAGATTTTGTCATTCAAACATATTACACAAATATCCTTTACATCACAAATTTTCAACCGCCAGAATTTGCAGATAACACGTATGACCTAGCTGGTCATCTCTACTGACCTTGCAAACCTTTAGTTTTCACTTTCTTTTTGCTGTTTTTTATTAAAGTTCTTAATTCGTGCCAAAGTCTGGTATCAGCCCTTTTCTAATTCAGGTGACATTTCTCTTCTAAATTTGATTGCACACACAGACAAAGAGTAAATTAAGGGAAGCGCATAGATGCTGGCAACATCAAAAATCGTTACCTTCCCTGAAGACATCCCAGCTTCAGTGTCACTGCTGTCAAATGGAAACGGTATAATTTCAAATGTATGCACCCATGATCTCTTACAAAGACTGTTATATCTGAAAATTTTGAAGAGAATAAAAAGCAGCGCTTTAGTTTAAAACTATTCCCCCTTGCCCTATTACTATCTACTCGCATTAATAAGAGGTTGATTTCCCTCCTGTTTATAAGCTCCCATTTATGTATTGCAAGTCTGCAATGAAATCTCCCTGATACCTTCTTATCTTCAGGCTAAAAAAGACCAGTTCCTTCAGTCTGCCTTCATAAGAGAGATGCTCCAGCCCTCTGATCATCTTTGTGGCCCTCCTCTGGACCCTCTCCTACAGTTACATATGTTTTTTGTGTTGTGAGACCCAGACCTGGATAAAATTCTCCAGATGGGGACCTATGAGGGCAGATCATCCCCCTTCTCTGGGGAATTTTTTTTTTTTTTCAAGACTTTTAACTGAATGTTTTTTGACTTAAAGTTGTGATGCCTTCAAGATGATGCTGTACTAGTTTGTAAGATAGCCTCTTCTCAACTCTCCTTGCCCGTACAGCCTTTTTCACTAGGCTATATTCCAAAGTGAAGTATTTTGGCCAGCAAATCTTCCTTAAATAGAGTACGAGACAACCTGCTCTAAGGTATGACACTGTCCTACTTCAAATATTTTCTCTCCATGACAAGATTGAAATATATTTCATCTCTGCTGTATGCTTCTCTTGGTTCTATTGATTTTCGCACTTCATCCATTCGTGAGTAATTTAAAAGTCTCTGTCCTCTGATGTCTAATGTCAGCTACCTTGACATGCTTGTCTCTCTGCACTCTTATACACTTTGTAGTGAGTGACTCATGGGTACATTCTTATGACAGCTTTCAAGTGAGCAGGGACAGCTTGAAACATTAGCAAGACATTTGAATAGGAGAAGGACCTACAAAAGGTGCAGGTGCCTCTCCACACTTCAAAGCCTCCTGTTTCCTCCCTGTTTCTTCTCACCTCTCCTGCTGCACTGCTGAAATGCTTCAGGCCTCCCAGAGGTCACCAAGATCTCCCATCACAGCACTCCATGCACCTCAAACTTTTTGTCCTGTGCTACCAGAAATATTCCTTTTTTTATCCTTCTGAAATATCTCAATTTTCCCTCTGAGTACTCCTTTATCCCCATCTCAGTTTGCCATCTTCACTGTGTGAGTTCAGCTTACAAACAAGAATGAGGCTGCTTTGTCTTCTCATGAAATTTTGGCAGAAAAGTCTGACAAAGCAAAGTTGGAGAACTCTATAGTCTCAGAGAGGCCACACTGGGAAGACAGTTGTCTTTCTTGCTTAGAGCTGTTATCCTGTCTTTATAGGCTTCTCAAGTTCAACTTTTGAATGTAACGGGAAAACATGGTTAGAAGCTTCATTAGATTTCAGTGACAACTTTATATGACATGGTTTGATCTAAAGTTAGTTCCTTGCTCTTCTTTACCTCAGAAAACTAGTTTTAGTGGGAGAGGTGTATTTCAGATATAGAAGAAGTCCCATATGTATTATTTTAGGCCTAAAAAATCAGCATGTTTCACCAAAGATTGTACAAGTTTTTATATTCCCATCTGTTTTGAAAACACTGTCAACTGCACTGGTACTGTTAGAGAATGACATTAATTCCCACTGATAATTGATTTCTTTTTGTTATCTACACAAGATTTGAGCATGATCTGCTCATGGCTCATTAGGTGAATAAACAGTGTCCCACTTCATAGGTTTTTTGTTGTTTTTGTTCTTGGTTTTTTTTTAGTAGCAAGTATTTCAATAGTTAAGAGTAGCTTCAGTGTGCTTAAGGTTGCAGTATCTTTAGGTGATGTAGTGAAGGCTAATTCTGGGAGGATGAAACATACACAAAACCTAATTGAGTAGCTATAATACAAAATTATTTCAAATATTCAATGCTAAATTCTTTCAGGTTTGATAAGTGTGCAAATGGTGCTCTTATTCCAGGGAATATCATTGCATATCTCATGTGGGCAGACTCTCAAAAACAGATTAACGCTGTTTTTTTTAAGTCTTTACTGCCTGTAATCACAAGCAAAAAGTCATACTGAAACAGGGGAAAACAGAAGTATCTGTGCATGTAGCAAAAGTTGTTAGCTCTTTATGGACTCAAAAATTCTCCTGCTCTGAAAAAATGGTGTAAAGTAATAGAAACTCTGGGTTTCTAATGGACAAAAGTAAACTGCTTGATAACTTACAGCAGCAGAAAAAAAAAAACAAAAAAGGTGGGTCAGCTTTGACAAATGTAAACATACACGTTTTAGATTAAGTTCTACTCCTCTGAACCATGAGAAAGAAATAGACATGAATTTGCAAGATTTTGTTTGGAAAATCCAGTATAAGACTAAGATACTTGTAGTAGAAGAAATATCATACAAAAACAACTTATAAAATTAATTGCTAAAGTGTAGTCTTCTCTTAGTAGTTCTTAAACTCCCTTTCTCTGAATTTTTGGAGTAGTGCATTGATTTTCTCTATTTTTCATTTCCTCTTTTCTCTACCCAAGATGTGTCATATTGTTTCTCATAAATTTACTGATGTCCACAGAGAGTTAGCTTTTAGAAGATTTAATGCTTTTTTTTTTTTTTTCTTCTTTTTTTCCCCAAGTATAGAATTCCTAAAGAGTTTGAATGAATTTGGCTAATTGCAAGATCTTATCATTTTAGCTTCAAATTCCCAACCTAATTTACTTTCAAAGAATATGGATCACAGGTATGAATAACCTGCTCACAATGGTGTTTCCTATAACAAAAAAAAATGAAAGCAAGAACACGATCTGTGTAGAATATAATTAGCATTATTTAAGAGCTTAAAATTCAGCTGATCCTTAAAAGTAACTTTAAGTAAGGAATTTTCTAAAAAGAATTTCTCTAGAATTGTAGAGTAATTGGTTCATTGTTAAACACATCATAACAGATCTAACTGAGAAGTTGGTTTTCTGTCTTTGTCAAAAAAAAAATGTTTATCTTTAAAATGTCACAGTTGCTGTTGTGTACTTTTTTTCCACTGGAAGATACACATGCATACTCCAAGAAATACATAAGATCCATTAAAAAGTAGTATGTACCAGTTTTCACACAGAGAATGGTGACTCACTGGAACAGGTTGTCCAGGAAGGCTTTGGAAGTGCCATCCCTGGAGGCATCTGGCCAGTCTGGGTATGGCTCTGGGCAGCCTGGTCTAGTTGTTAGCTAGTTGTATGAGTCTGTGATTCTATGGTAGACTGGCATTTGAGGCAGGAAAAAAATGATGAAAAGAGGCTGTAGAAAACGAGATGGAAAATACATTAGTGGGATAGATTAATATTTTGCACAGGATAAATAAAAATCTGAGCATGGTGATTAAATAATGATAGTAAAAAACAAACAAACAACAACAACAACAACAAAAAAAACAAACACACGCAAAATAAGAGCTAGAAATAAAAATCCGGCACAGAATAAATGACACAGCTCCTCATTTGGTAGAAGCATGAGCAGAACTCTAGTCATCAATTCAATTAACTTCCAGGTTCTTCCTTGAGCACATCTGAATTGAAACATGCTGAAAACTTTTCCTATATATCTATCTACATGGAATATTTTATTACAGGTGTATGTTTTTTTAATTTCAAAGAGTAATTTTGAATTATAGTAGAGTGATGTGTAATCGTTTCAAATTCTAATCACGGTTATAGCAACACAATTGCACACAAGCAATATTTATATTTATAGATCACTATTGCCTCCTTGTGGAAAGAAATATAAATAAGAATGTGCAAGATATTCAAAACAAAATGTACAAAATTCGAAATAAGAACTTGTTACTTAAAACCAAGTTCAGAAACTTTGTGGAGCTGAATCCTATTCATCACAGGCACACAGAAAAAGAAAATGGAGAAAATGCCCTCTATTAACATTCTTGGTCCATTGCTAAAGTTACTGTCTTTCAACAAAATTACGTGGTACTGTAGAATTTAACTCTCCTGATATCAAGACACTCTTCAGTTCAGTATCCAGCGGCAAATGCACCACGATGAAATATATCAGTCATATATCCAAATCTGTAATCTATGTATTGCATATATGTGACAAGACACATTTTGAAATTGTCACAAAATTGTACACAATTGCAACGTTACGTAATTTGTAAAGAGTATGCAGGAATATCTAAAATTTTAGGATATGAAAATATGGATCTTGCTCATGCTTACTTTAGGATAGTAGGATAAAGAGAGCTGCATCTCTGGGACTCAGTCTACTGTGGTGACTTTTCACATCACATTGAATGCATTAGAAATTCTTGAAAGTTGGCCATTCTATTAACCATCTAGAATGACGGCTTATGAAAGGTAATATGCTGTATGCCTCTTACACCAATCTTTATCTACACACATTTGGCTCTTGCCTATTGGGATGACACTATATGTTTTCTTGTACTTCCTCTCTTCAGAGGGTGGACTCTTCATGTCTGGCACTGTTACTCTGAAAAAAGAGGCTTTACTTACAAAGCTGAACCAAAGATTTATAGTGTGAAGGCTGCTTTGTGGTCCATGCACCTCTTTTTCTAAAACCTTGTTTAGTTTTCTTGGTGAGTTATTCACAGTGCTCAGTGAAACTATGCAAAGGAGGGTTTGTAAGTCCCATCTTCAGCCCTTAAGATGGGAAATAAAGGGTGTGTGAATTGTAAGATGCCATTTTGCATGAGATTAATGTATTATATCACTTAGTTTCTATTTTCTGTTACTCACAAAAACAGGTATCGAAGGATCAGAAGTTTGGTGCTAGGAACATTCCCCACCTTTTCTGTTCCTGCAGCTGAGGACTTTGCTAGTTACTTCAAGGTTCTGAGTACCAGACCTGCTCATGTACCACTGCATTGGATACAATCCAGCAGAGGAATTAATGGGCAACAAAAATGGAAATGCACACTAACATTATTGATAGACAGAAAACACAGAGCAGCTTTGCATGGAAATTTGCCTATCATTCCATTATTTTAAGGTCAAAGATACTGCCTGAAACTGCTCTCTGTTGAGGTTAAATCTTGTTGCTATTCAGACAGTTTTGTGTAACAAAATAAATGGTTTTGCTTTGAAAACTAGTAGCTGCCTCTATCCTAAAACTCCATCTTACGTCTTCTATTAATATGACGAATTTTACAGTAACTGATTCTGATTACAGTTGCTGCATTGTCACTCATTAATTTTTATTGTTTAGTGTTTAGAAAATATTTTTTCTCAGGGAGAAATTAATGCATATGCTTTGATAATAGACAATTTTTTTGATGAAAGATTAATTGGGAGTGCTTGAGAAGAATGAAGTACAAAAAACTGCCTGGTGCAAACAGTAGATAAAGTTCAATTTAAATATATTCACTCTAAAAAAGGCTAAAACCAACTTTGCTGCTGTCTCCAGATGTGTGTATGGGAATAGAATTTATTTGGCAAATGGTGGAAAAAAATGTACTGAATTTCTATAGAGGGAAGTTGAAAACAGAGATAAGAGATATTCAATCAGGAATAAAGAATAGGTTTCAAACACGTAAGACAACAGAATTTAGCACTTTAACTGAGGACACTGTGGGCCCTAATATCTAGTCCTTCCCAGATGAATTCAACCAGGTGTTTCCATTACATTAGCAGAAATCTAAGACTTCCACAGAATTTTATGCTTTCTTATCACTTTTGTATACCTCCTTAGCCAGATTCCTTCAGGAATATGAGGAAAAGAGATACTTTTCTCTGCTTGGTAATCTGCTTTATACAATATTAATTTCTATTTCAAATTGCTGTTTCTAAGACTTAAACAAAGATAAATTTCAAAATACAGGTATAACTGTGCTGATGAACTGACTGTGTTGGATGTCACTGAACTCAAAATATTCATGGTTTACAGCCTCATCTTCAGGCCAAATTGCCATAACCTGTCTTTGCAGTGACTAATGAATGCTGGCAGTGCTCCCTTTGACCTGTTCACTCTTAGGTGACCCACAAGGATAAATAATATTTTCTTCCCTCTTGCAGTTCCTATTGAGACAAAATCCTCACAAAGGACAATTTTCTCATTATGAAAGGTTTTTCTGCTTTTTTCCTTTTTGCAAGCAGATGACAAATTTGCAGCTCAAGGTACAAAATACGTAGCTGTGACAGTTCTGTGTGTTGCATGCACAGCCATTTTCATATTCATTTTTAGTCAGGTTGATGACCTGGAAATGAATGCTTCCTAATGATCTGATCTGAGCTAAAAAGAAAAACAACAACAACAAAAAAAAAACCAACAAAAAGCCAAAACAAAAGATGTGAAAATTAATTTTAATAATTACCCCTTGCTGCAACTGTTTGTGCTATGCTCTTTTTCAAAAGATAATTACTGTTGGAGATGTTTATCCCTGTATCTGATTTTAAGCCTAATTATGCAGTAAAGTTTGAATTCTGATGTATTAGACAAGGAGCGCTGTGGCTCTCCTTCGCATTTTAAAGGGAAAAAGTTGCAGCCAATTACATCATGCCACCGAACAGGTAAGGCCTTTCTGGAAGTGAGCTACTGGAAGGACACGGGGGACATGGAATGGTGTGTGCTATAGAAGATTGAGGCTGGAGCATGCATCTCTACAAGAAACCGACTCCTGACTATATAACCCCAAACTATATAACCACCATGCTCCCGTGTTTGCAGGCTTTCATTTCTTTCCATGCCCTGTGACTACAAAAAAATTTCCATTTACTATTTACATTCTTGTAACTTCTACAAAATATTTTACTTGTTTAAATGTGTGAACTTCATGGAAGTATATAGTTCATAATTTTATGATTAGGCCTACCAAGACCAATGAAAATAACATTTGATGTAGTTTGTAGGGTGTCAAGACTCCCTCTCACTGAGATTAGATCAAATTATATTGACATTAGATCAAATTAGATACTGATAGTTGATCAAATTAGAAAGAATTAGTATGTCTTTTTATACAAATGGGAATTTAGATCATCCTGTAGCAATTTATTAGGAGGTGCCAGTATGAAGTGCTTGAAGTGCAAGTATGATGTAATTATTACATCAACCTATTTTGATCACTGGCACTGTTATCAAAGTTATATAACATTTAAGATTAAAAAGATCATGTTTTCCAAGAATTAAAAGTCCTCATTTCTTTGTGAATGAAGGAGACGGAGATTTTCAAATACCTGTAGTGAAATATCAAAAAACTTCAGCTTATCCAAGCTATCTCTAACTGTGACATGGGGCATAGCAGTGATGACCTTAAAAACCTTTTCCCTGTAATGTTTGGAAATGTAAGATGTCAACTTCCAGGCTGTATGCCATTTAGCATTTTTGGTTGCATGATGCAGAGCTGAAAATAAAGATCACTACTGATCAAGGAGAAAGTGAAACAGAGACCGAAAAGAAAAAAGAACACACAAAAAAATCAACTTCTGCCAATTTTATTCTTTATTTGGTAACCAGATATTTGTAGAAGAGCATACATATAGTATTCTGAACAATTATTTTATCAACAATGAAAAATACACTTAGGAAATCTTATACAGTGACACAGTGATTCTTCCCCAACCGTCAAAATGTAAATCACCACTTGATGTCACCATTGGTCTGTTCCTGTGTAACTATTCAAGAAACCTTTCTTAGCATCACAAAGAAATTAAAAGTTCAATTAAAATATTTAGAGAGCTGGCTTGAAATAATTATTTGTGAAACTAAGAAATCACTCTCTATTTTGTGGTGGTATTCAAAATGCTGGAAGAGAGGGTTCATTGAACTTGCAGCATCATTAAGGCTCTGTCAGGAGACATTTGAAAAGTTGCTTTGTGTGCATAAAATTGCTCTTTTTAAATGAGGAAATTTACTTATCCAACAGATTAAACCTGGTCATTGCAGTCTGTTTTATTATTATTTATATGATTTTATTTTGCTTATTTATATGATATCAATAATGCCAAATTGCAGAACGAATAGTAAAGGTAAACACAAGCAGGAGGGAGCACCTCTGGTGGAAAGAAGAAACCAAGCCCTATAGTGGTTAATAAACATACAAAAAAAGCTACTTACAATCTCTCCAGTAAAAATTGGCATTCTCTTTCTCAATTTAGATATAAAGAGAAATACCCTGTTTTCAGATATCCAGGACTTCTGACAAGCATGGTGAGACTGATGTGGAGTAAGTTGAATACCCCTTCAATTGATTAGGAATTTGAAGTGAAACTTAGCAGATCAGATGACCTTTCTTGCCGTTAAAAGCTTGTCTTTTGTCAGAAGTTGCCCCTCTGTGAAACTAGAATTACGTCTAAATTGGGTGAAACATACGAACAGTGAAATTCTTAAATTTGACAACAAGGCACAGAGAGAAGCATTGGGTATGGGGGTCCAAGTAGCACTCAGAGAGGTTGAACTTTCCAGCAGTACAAACTCCAGCATGCAAATTACAGCTGTCCTTTTATATGAGTTTTACCAGTTCTTTCCACCTATACTTATGAATTCTCTTACTGATTGTTTTCATGAACTTCTAGACTGCTTAATTATTTTAACCACAAGCGATGAAGAGCATCAGACTCGAGTCACTGGTTGACCCATATGTTTGGTCAAAATAAAACTTTTTCTTACTATATTAGGATGCTTAACAGGCTATGTTTTCCTCCATACAATACTGAAGATGGCTTCTATGATATACTACAGACCTCCTTCCAAACCATTTTCTACTTGATCATTTGTCATAGATTTATGCCTCCAATTTCTTCATTTGTACAGCTGCAGTCACCAGATTTTTTACTTTTATTTTTTTATTTTTTTATTTTTTTATTTTTAATGTCTGGATAGTGATGACTTGGCTCACAAAGCAGGAAAATATTTTCCAAGCAAGACACTGGATGACTGCTAAATATATGAAATTGCTCTGAAGTAAAAGGAAGTTGGAAGGACTCTGGGATTTCCAGTATTTGTCCTTTTGCAATGCTGAACAAATAAGCTAATTTTGTCTAATTTCAAGGCCCTTTCAACATAATAGTTTCAAAATTGCAGCTCAGAGTTTATCACTTGGCTCTTAATTCAATGAAGGGAGACTAAAAAATCAGAATGGATAAAGAGCAGAAAAAATGAAGTGAGAGGGCAAAAATAGAAAACTGAAGTGCAGAGTAAAAAGCACATTTGGGAACAGTTTGAAAATAGAATGTATAGAAAAATGAAATAAAGATAAGGTATAATACATACACAGATTACACAGTACATGGGACACACACAAAATATCAATTTGGGAAAAAAGTCATGTTTTTTTAGCCTTTGTCTTTAATTAAGGGAATACATGGTACTTGCAGCACTTGTTTGTACTCTTGGAAAGAAATCAAAATACAGAAACATTTGAATTCATCCTTATCAGGAGCTGCCAAGCCAGCAGTTACAGGACATTAAGGTCACGCACACAGAATCTGCAAAAAACAAAGAGTCTCTGTGCCTAAATGCCATCTCTGACTCTGAGAAGGAATGGTGGACTGATCCTGGCAAATCCCAGGCCACATGCCAATGTGGGCAGAATGACTTTGGTATGTAAGGCACTTTGTTCTTCAGGGTCCTATTAATTAAATAATGCTGCAGGAGTAGTGCTGGTTACTGGAAACGTATTTTGTGAAGTGCCAAGTCAAGCAGGTAAAGCATAAAGGATGCACAGTGCTTCTATAGGCTCAGATCATTTAATGAAATCTCAGGGCATACAAATGATTTGTTGGATACAGGCCTGACAGAAACACTGCAGCTTACCACATATTTAAAGAACAACAGTTGGATTGGCAGTACATCTGATACATGTAGAATGGAAATGCCACAGGGTAGAAATTTCAAAAGAATTCTGATTCTACTTTCTGGAAAGAAAAAGTCTAAAATTTTAATGTGAACAAAACGTAGGAATGTACACACAAAGAAACAGATCCACCACTGTCAGTCCATTCCTTTGTTGATAAGATATTCCTAGTTCTTCAAGACATATTAGAAAGGTCCATACAAGGTGATTATTAACAATCACCACAATTACCTTGTTCAAATTTTACCAGTCCTGTGTGGGCACCTTTAAAGTATGTAGATATGAGAAAGGATATTTGACAAAAGTTGTCTGTAAGCAAGAAGATAGGCATGATTACCATACAGCTGCCAATAAGAACACTAATGATTAGTGAAAATGAATAACTCAACTTCTGTGGGACCTTGTAACAAGACAATTTCTATATACTTCAAAACACAAGGGAAAGCTTTAAGTGTTCTGGATAAACTTGATCAATAAATCCAGACTGAAAAGAATCTGACATCTGATCATCACATATTCTGTCAGGCATGCCAGCAGCAAAATGACAATCATTGATTTGTTTGTCACAGGACTTTGCCAGCTAGCAAAATTTTCTGAGCCTTGGATATTCATAGATGGCACTATAAAGGCACCAAATAATTGAAAAATGCGTTTCAACAGGAAATGATTTCTGAGAACTGGAAACGTCAGAGAATATTCCATCTACCACACGGTACACAGTGCTATGTGTTTGTTTGTTTGCTTGTTTGTTTTTCCTATGAAAAGTCTTTCAAAAATTAAGAGGAAGAAGACAATTCAAATCACTTGTACCTGGTACAGGTCTTTCTGAAGTGCTGAAAATATTTTTACTAATTTTAAGGAGGGTTACTATTCAACATTTAATAGAGATTTCAATTACTGACAAATATTGCCATGTCTTATCAGAGCACCTTTAGCCATACCTTTACATGAGTATCCCCAAGTGAACATGCTGAGTATTTGAAGAAGTTTTTCGATTAGGAGGAGACAGTCTTTACTGTGCTAGCACTTCAGTAGAAAGGACTCTGTGGGATATAATATACTCAACATTTTTAACAAAACATAGTGCATAGTTATTAGAGCTGGTAGTTCATTTGGATTTCAGACTCTGTGTTTGCAGTTGTTTAAGTAGTTTTGAATTTATTTGTGCTTTTCTTTTTTTTTTTCTCTCTCTGCCTAATAATTGCCAAATTTACATGCTTCATAAAGGAGCACCTTATTAGCAGCAGTCTTCTTGTGTCTTGGATAATCTGAAAATGTGGTTTCCTAACATGCAGCACTAGCTTTCTTTATATGAGTTCACTCAGTCATAACTGCACAATGTGTTTAGCCATTCAAGTCCAAGCCAATAAACTTTATTGGCAGAAAACTCTCACAAGTGTGTCTGAAATATCACTACTTCCTTTACTTCTGAAAGTCATCCACACATTTAGCATTATGTGATCATGGCCTTGAATCTAATCTCTTGAAAGCAACATACAGCAGTGCTATTAGTGAGGTAGTAATCACATAGCTAAGATTTTGGAAGATACTATTCTGGGAAAGTGTTGTCCCTGACTGTTCATCAGTTAGGATAGCTTTTTTGGGGGACAGAAATGAAAAGGGACATTGTTTTAGAGGATACTTGTGGCATGAATACCACATTCTTAGATTAACTGTTTTGGTCATTAGTTGTCTTTCAAGGGAATATTCCTCCTACTTCTAATTTCAGGCCCAATAGCAGTTTCACGTATTTGAATCCTTATTCCTCATTGTGTAAGATATTTTCCATCATAAATCAGTTCCTTGTGTTGACTTTTGAGGATTGTGATCAGATCATCTTCCCACAGTTGTGCACAACTGCTGCAATCCTTAATCCAAAGCTAAGACTTTTAAGATCTCAAATAGACATTGCAACATTTTTTTTTCTTTACATTTTTGTAAAGATTGTTAAAATAAGAACGCTAGGCTGCAATCATAATGACCTTTATCATGTCCTCTGTATTACATGCATGGAGCACACATAATGTGCTTGATCAGCCAAGACTTTGAACTTTGTTTGAATGTCAGCACTAGAAATAATTAATATTAAACTGCACTTAATGTAATTATGGAAGCCAAACTCCCAATTTAATGTGATTGTTATTAAATGCCTCTAAAATTAACCATGAATTTTAAACTGGGAGTGCTAGGCTTGTACAGTGTGGAGGAAAAAAGGCTCTAGGAATATAATCAGGAGGAAGAGCAACTTTTTACATGATCCAACAGTGGTAAGACAAGGGGGAATGGTTTTTAAACTAAAGGAGGGGAAATGTAGATTAGACATTAGGGGGGAGTTCTTCACTCAGAGGGTGGTGAGGTGCTGGCACAGCTGCCCAGAGAAGCTGTGGTGCCCCATCCCTCGAGGCGCTCAAGGCCAGGTTGGATGGGGCCCTTGGCAGCTGAGCTGGTGGGGGACAGCCCTGCCCAGGACACTGTAGTTATAACTAGATGATCATTGAGGTTCCTTCCAATACTACACATTCTATAGTTCTGTGATTCTGTGATCATGAAAACCAGCAGTTGATACTCAAGATTCTAGGGGAGTATTGAAATTCTTTTCTGTTTTGGTTTTAGTTCAACAGCATCCAAAATGTACCTATTATATGATAACTTATATTAAGACTGTAATTCCTTTTTAAAATCAAGTATATTCTAGTAAGGATGAAACAGAGCAATTGTGTCCTTCTTCACTGTGTGAAGAAAATGACTGACCAAAATAAGAATTCTAAAAAAATAACATGAGAACAGCACTTGTAGCATAATTCTTGCAAGAAGTGATATGACACCAAGAGCAGCAATTAGAAAGATATGGTGTAGAAATCATGTCAAGATGAGTGGAACATATTCATTTGGAAGAATAAAATATGTTATAGAAAAAAGGAATCCAGCAAAGCAGTATAGGAACTTATTAAGGGAAAATCGCCAGAGGGGTCTAAATAATGAGGAGAGGTAAAATCCAATACTAGCATAGTGCATGGTCTTGTTACCCTTTGTCTTTGAGATTCTTTGGAAACCAGTGATTATACCTTCTGGAAGCAGATCAATCACCCCCAAGGCAACCCATTGTACATGAAGAAAACCATTCACTGAGCAGCTGCAGCAGAAATACAGACTACCATTTTCTACGCTAATCATTTTAATTGAACTCTATATTTTCCTCAATATTTTCTCTTACTTTACATTCCATTTACATTTTATTCATTATTTCTTGAACATCATTAGTGGAGAAAGAATTTTTTTTGAAGACGTGATTAGGCATAACTTCAGAGATAAAACATCCATTTTGTTTTAATAAGGATTGTAAGTAGGTCAGCCCTGTAAACCAGCAATCTTGGCAAAGCACACTGTACTATGGCTAGCCTACATTTTCCTTATTCCCTGAAATATCAGGATCTCATCCACACAGACAGGAATGCTTAGCTGCAGCTGAAGAGTTGGGAATGGTAGGTATTGTTTGCTGCTATCTTTTATGTATCAGCAAGCAGCCCAGGAACAGTGGGGTAGCAAGAGGATATTGTAATTGAAAAAGCCCTAATACTTCCTCAGTCAAAGTAATCTTAAGAAAATCTATTACAGTTCTGAGCTAGTTGGCACTGAAAATTTTCAATACATTTTCTATGGGAATTGTGGAAGCCTTTGTCCTCTTCTGTTTGTAGATGATCAGATATAGAATCTGGACTTCTAGCCCATAAGTCATCACAATTCAAACTACTACTTTTTTAGCCTTTTTTTTGAGCTCTTGTAAATTCCTGTAATCTTTCATAACAATTGGGTTCTATTTAGCAAACTGCTATATTTGGTTTAACTGAAAATAAAAATTCAATGTACATGTGTTAAGAAAAACTATTGTTTAAAATTTCTTCTTCTCCTTGTTTAACTGCCTTGTGTTTCTGTGCTGTATCAAGTAATTCTAAAACACTTTAATTGAAAGTCACCCTACTGCTCATTTTCTTGCTCTGTCTGCTTTATCTCTTTATGCTGAAGAGATAAATACAGAAAAACTGTATCTAAAATTTAAGCAGATTATGCATTTCTTCAGAACTGTTGAAATTCATCTGGAGTCTTCTAATTCACATTAATTGCATCAATTAAAACACTTAGAAGGATCACAAATCATTAGCTACATATACCAGATTACTCAAAATATTTCTCAGTAATGTAGATCAGCACATCTTCAGTCAAAATGCCAAGAAAAATACCAAAGCTGATGTACTGAAAACAATTCTTATAAAAGAAACCTTACATAGTAAATCATATCTAATCTACAGTGAAATCATTAACCACTGTTTTGTTCCTCTGCTCTGAGATGTAGATCAGCAGTAATTCTTTCTTACTTAAAGTCAGTTTACATATAAAGTAGAAAAAAAGATTTAGTGACAGTCTATTGGGAATGAAAATAAACTATATCATTACTCATTTATAGAATGCATATATGTTGCAAGACTACATAAAATGTAAAACCAGGGAGATATATCTATCTAGAAATGATTTCTTGTGATATGCTTCTTATTTCATGTCCATGCTAAAGTATAAGCTTTGCAATACTCCCTGCTTTAAGATAATCTTGAAAGTACGTAATTCCTTCAGTAAGATAAAACATAGCTTTCATTTAACCTGAAAATGTTGGCTCAGGAATATGGAGTAGTAGTTTCACTAAGAATGCATTGGTTTCACTATAAAATGAAGTTTCTTTGGTATCAGCCCTAAAGAAACATATTGGTTATAGCTAAAATGTATTACCATGCTTTCACTAAAACATACAGACATTATAAAACTGTATATTGGCTTCAGTAAAAATGTATTCTTTCCAATGGATTCATGAAGCTTTCAGCAAGAATGTATTGATTTCATTAAAATGTGCTGCTTGAGATAAACAAAAATTCAGTTAAAATGCATTGGTTTCTGTTAAAGTTCATTGACTGAAGTGAAGAACATTGCACACTGGTTTGAGGCAGTCTTAGGGTTTTTTATATAGTAGATAGAGAAGTACATATCAACAATTGTGAAGGTAATTGAAAAAGAATTCTGTAATATTTAAAGACGAAAATATTCTAAATAAATTAGATTTTAATGTCTCCACCTTATTTGCACCTGTTGCTAGGTACAGAGATAAATGTTAATACAGAAAAAGTATGCAATTCTTCACTCTAACAAATCCTCTCCTAATCAGGTGTGGGATCTAGGCCGGAAAGTTTCTTAACTGCTTCAGTAACCATTTATTATCTTGCAACCAGTTTTTGAACAGTTTGCTTTAAATCAAGTTCAGCACTTTCCTGCTTCACTGACCAGGCTCTTTCTCCCTTTTCACCATTGCAACTAGTGCTAGAAGAGAAGTGTTCAGTGACAATGGCATTTATATACATTAGGAGGCTCTCCATTTGCCAGAATACTAAATGAGTAACAATATATCTGATAGCTGTGACACATTTTTTTTGAGAAGAGTAGTATTTTTTCGGTATTTCTGTGATAACTTTTCATCTTGCTTCCACATGTTTTAGACAGAAGTAATCTTGTTGACTTAATGAAACGATGAAGTATGCTTAAGGATAGCTTTGGATACACTGAGACTGTGTCCAGCTTCGGGGCACTATTATATTCCAATACTGATGAGAATTTATGTACAGAATGTGTATTTGTGTATTTGAAATACAAATAATAAGAATAAAGCTTCAGCTATTTAAAATTACATCTGTAATTCAGCAAGAGTGTAGGAACATCCCTGGGACAACTTGTCTATCTTGTCCGTGTCTTGTCACCAGTAGAGGGCAATGGAAAACAACCAAATATTGCTAGATGAGCAGCCTCCGACAGTTCATAGGCAGGAGGCATCTTGATGAGGAAATCCTTGTTTTTGATGTTTCTTTGTGGATTTTCCCCCATCTTTTTGCATTTTTTTTTTTTCTCCAGTAAAAGCTGCACTCACAGCACCCAGTAGCAAGGAGTTCCACAGCTGATCTCCACACTTTGGTTTGAGCTTGTTGCTTGTTTTCATGAAGTGCTCCTGTGCTCTGTACAGGAAAGATAAAAAAGATAAAGAACAATCATTATCTTTTTTTCCTAATACTCACTGTTTTACAGATCCATGCCACATAAATCTGGACAGCTGCAACTGTTTTTTTTGTTTGTTTGTTTTGTTTTTTTTTCCCCCCAGAAAGAAAAAACCTGGTTTATATTAAAACATTCCTCATATTATGAAAGCTATTCCATAACTCTGACTTTCCATTTTGCTCTGTAATTTTTGGTTGTGCTACATCTTTTCAGTTAATGAAGACAAGAACTGCATATCACATTCACAATGCATTGGCAACACAGGTTTGTCTAGCTTAGAAAATTACATTCCATTTGTTTCTCATGCAAACGCAGTCTAATTCCTCTTGAAAATATATGACTCTGCCTCTCAGTTTTCTAAATGTGTTTTATTATCAAATCCTTTCTCTCACCCTGCTTCATAACACTGATACAACTGTAAACATTTAGATTTTAGGTCTCTCTTTTCATCTTTCCTGATGGAGCCAGACACATAAAACCACTAGCTGTGGTAAAACTGTTCTGGCTATCTATCTAAAAGATAAGAGTTTTTGTCCTGTTCAAATCTACTGCATCAATGTGTTGTAACTGATTGTTTCACCAGTCAATTCACTTTATCAACACTTTTCTGCATTGTTCTTATATCAGCAACTTAGTAAGAAGAAATGCTTTTCCAGCCATCTTAAAAAAACAAGTCAATACTTGCTACTTTTAAATCCCATGACACTGGTTTGATATAAAGATTTTGGAAACTGTGAAATGCAGTATGTAACTTGTGGGAGGAAAACACTGCATCTCTAGATGATTCCAGAAGAGATTTCCCATGTGTATGATCACATCACATCCATGAAGACAGGTTGAACAGACTGAACTGACAATATGAACATTTGTTGTAGCAGAGCAAATGCGTATCAGGAACAGGCAGTGCTAATGGATGTGATTTCAATTCCGTTTCTGAGTTTCATGGTACTCACAGCTTGGTCTGCCATTGGCTGTACAAATATCATAATAGGAGCAAGCAACTCACAAGTTTCATAGAACTTAACTGCTACTGTTTTGATCTAAACAACTCTGTGCTTCAGACTACTTGTGGTTACTTCATTAACTGTTTTCCTTGATTCAAAACAGTTGTAATCTACCTACTTGCAGCTAAGTAGCAAACTACATCTTGGCTTAATACCAACACATGACATTTTTATTAAAAAAAGTTAAACATAAAGCCTGTTTTTTTTTTTTTTTTTTTCCCTTTTTTTCCCCAATAACTGAAAGATTGCACTCCAGTGCTTCACTGTGGCAGTTTCACCATGATTGGCAGCTGAACTCCACCATACTGCTCTTATTCTCCCTTCTTAAAGGAAGAGGGGAAGAAAATAGGTTTCATTAGCGACAGTGTTGTAGGCATCTTTCAAGTATATTTGCAATCCTACTTTGTATGAGGGTTCTCTTGTACCAGGTAGTGCTAAATACTCTTACACATTTGGTACTCCGTACTCAACCCTTGCTGTGGAGGGGTAGATGACACCAAGTCAGCATACAGAATAGTTTGCATGGCAGATATTCTTATAATTAGCATAGCAATATCAGTTTTTGATACTGTCTCTTTTTTGACGTTTGAAGGCAGTGTTTCTATTTCACTGAGGTGAACTTATTAGCATCTGTAAAATGATACAAAAACTGATGGTAACAGTGGCTTCCAAAATAAGTTCAGAGAAAGCTGTTGTCACAAAAGACACTTTTGACTTCAAAAAATTTATGTCTGCTTATTCGTACATTATTTCATTACTTAGAATGTTTATAGCTCTGGTTTAGTAGATAAAGAGGACCTGAAGAGCAAACAACTTTGAGGAAAGGACTAGAAATTGTAATTAAGCAACTAAATTATACCTCTTTCATATTATTTTTATGAAAGCCCTTCGACAAGTAGACATAGTTGTTACACATGTCAAATCAAGGTATATACTTAGAATATGAAGTCCATTCAATCCTATGACTGTTGTTAAACATAAACTAATTTGACAGTTCTTAATTAGTTGTGTAGTCTCCAAGAGGAAACAAAAATAGAAGATAAAACAGTTGGTAGGCATCTCAGTGAGATGTTTTCAAAATTATAAACTAGGATGTGCAAAGATAAGCTAGAAAATGACATATACCAATTCACTTTTTTCTTGAACAGAACTTTCATCTTTCAACTTCCCAGAAAAGAGACTTCAAGTAATAGGGAAGTTCAGTAATAATCTTTAAAGGTTTGGAGTAAATGGAAATCTGCAGAGAAGATAGAATTAAACAATATATAGTAACTGAACAAAAGAAGCTGGAAAAAAATGACATTTTAGAAAAGTAAAAGAGTTGCCAGTTTTGTATTATACACTATTTTGCTAAAATAATAATAATATTTAAAAATCTCATTTAAATTAAAGGAGATTAATGTCATATTTTTTTAGAAGCTGAATTTGAAAGGTATACTTCATGAATCTTGTCGAGTTCTGTGCCTTGAGACGTGGTGAAGGAAATAACATTGCACAGCTCATCAACAGAGCAAGTACAACATCAGCTTTCCTTTTCACCACTTATACTAGGCTTCATATCCCAAGCCACCAGCAGAAAAGGGTTTCATCTCGTGGCTTAGGCTCTCACAATGGGTCAGCCGCATGACATACATTTGCTTCTCTCTTGCTCTGACGCCATTAGAAGTTTTCATATGACTGCTGTGAACAGTGACATTGTGGAACACATTTATAGATCAAGTCTAGTACAGAATTCTCCTGTCTTGTCAATTCTTAAAAAGAAAAAGAAAAGAGCACATAGTCATAAATAGCTCAGTTACTAGTTACAATTGTCCCCAGAGAGGGAGCTCCTGAGGGCAGCACCCCAAGAAAACAAACTAAACCAGAACTTCACGGAGTATCTTCAACCTTGAAGGAAGCATAAAGCCTAGTTATACAACACTGGGATATGAACCGATCAAGATTCACATTCCTTAGCTCAGTGAGTGACATATGAGAAAAATGATCTTTGTGTGTCAGGGAAAGGTTACGTGTTCTAATGGCAGAGAGAGATCTGTATGAGAGAAAAGAGACTAATAATAACACTAATAGTAAATACAATTATCATAATCATAATTCTTGCAAGGTCTTAAAGATACCTCTGTAAAGTGAGGAGCTGAGGTGAATAATTATTTTTTTTCTTTATTGAATCACAGATTTTGGCTTTTTTCCTTTTAACTCAAAAGTTAAGCTCTAAACTCTACTTATATTTCTCCCTGGTCACAATTTAACTTTTCCCTCTTTGGAGTCTTTGGATAGCTTTACATCTAAGGAAGTGAAAAAGAATAACCTTTTGCCAACTAAGAGGATTCCTGCATGCTGCAGTGAAATTGTTAACCTTAAAATACTGTTACTCATTTCACACCACACAATGTCTTAAATAGAGAATGAATGAAATCATGTTCTCACATCAACTTCTATTGATATTTACATTTCAGTGCTTCAAATATATGAAGACAGAATATATCTACAGTCTGTGTTATCCATTAAGCGAATTACATATATTTGCCTCAGAAAAAAATAGTTTGGATTACAATTCCACATTTTTAAATAGCTCCTCTACAGTCCCCTAGACGGTGTTTCAAATTCTGGCTATTCATCTGAAAGAACATTTGCTTACTTGGATAAACTGCGGTAGACAAGTGATCTCTGCAGTATTCACATGAAAAGGGCATAATCAGGTTAAGAACTGCTAACAGTATTCATTGGAAAGTAATCCTTACCTGCTTATTTAATGATAGGTACTTTTTACGAAATAGCAAACTATGTTATATATGACATGATTTTTCACCAAAAAAAATCCTCACACTCTCATATTAAGAACAGTGCAATTAATTAACATGGAAATAAATAAACCATCACAAGTAGATCTTCTTTCTTCAAGCAAGTAATCATTCAGATTACATTCAGATTCAGAAACAGCTTGCAGCCTCATTCATCTTTCTCCAGTTACCCACTCATTTTTGGATGTGAATAAACAGAAAGATTTTATCTACATTCCTGACTGTTGTAGAGAGACTGCAGTTGTGAGATGCTGTTAAATAACTTAACACGATTGATTTTTTGAAATACTGAGTATCTACTTTTAGAATATCTACCCAAAGTTTGAGAAGTGTCATACCAGATGCCCCAAAATACTCATTTTTCTCTTTAATGTCAGAGTAAAATCTCTTTGTGTTGCACTGAAAATAATAACTGTTTGAGAAAAAGGAGCATAGCAATGAAATAAAGTTATAGAATTAAACATTTATTTGACAAATAGTATGTTCTTTTCATACTATTTAAATTTTTACTAGGAGAATATTAAAAAAAAAACTATTAAAGATCATAGTAAAATGATTTTCCGACAACATTTTTATTCCCTGTGAAAAATAACTTATTATCATTTTTCTGATCAGTCCTAAACAGGACATTAATTTTACACCAAATAATGTTTGTTAGATTTAACAAAATGAATTCCTTGGTTGTGTTAGAAGGGCTCAGAACTCTTAAGGCTGTTATATGGCTGCATAAAATTGAGTCTCTGCTCAACTGCTTTTTTTTTATAGTCAGAGTGAACATAAAGAAGAGGAACAAAGGCTTTAAGAACAGTTGTGCTCTCTGCACTTTATGCTGCCCATTGACCTGTGTTGACTCCTGGTGTATATTATGTAGCTCTAGTGCCATCCTGCTCTATGATTTGGATTCATGGTTTCTCTGATGGCCTTGGGAAACAGGAATTCACTCACTGACCCTCTTAAGGCACTCTGCACCTTGCATAGTGTTCTTTTCTGTGTACCTCCATAGATCTCAACTGCATGCAAATCTTTACCACCAGCCACCTCAGAATAACAGGCTGAGGCCCACAGTCAATAATCTGAGTAGCAGTAAGTAATTTGGAACCAAAGTATTATGGAAAAATGTGTTTAGAATTCTTGAGATAGGGATTATTTATAAAAGACACATAAAAGCACTGCAAGAAAAGGGCGAAAAATCCCATAAAACTCTGGATTGGATCCTGCTGCTGACTTTACAATAACATATGCTGACTTCACACTAAGACATAAAGTGTATTAAAATATTAACTTGGGATTAGGTGATACAAAAAATAGGTCATGTTGGAAAAAGAATTAAAGAGATTACAGGAGATCTGTATTGAATTGTTTGGCTTAATAGCTATCGTTGTATTTTAAAAGCCTCAACTGTGAGGTGAACACATACTTGAAACATCTATTTGCTGATTTTTATTTTAGGCAGAATGACGAACCCAGAAGGAATCCTTACAATCTACCGAGTGTTTTCTAAGATTTCTCACCACATTTCCTGTGATACAAAACTAAAATATCCATGTGTTATAATTTAAAACATAAGGAAAGTAAGGAAAGAAATGATGCCAAACATTTTTCTTCCAAAATGGTTAGCCATGTAAGACATTGTGACCCATTCTACATGCATTTTGCCTCAGAAATCTGAAGGAGTAATTTCTTTGTTCTGGTGAGCTAACACCGTCAAGATGCTGAAACCTGGGTAAAATAAGATAACCAATCAGCAACTCATCATCATCACTCTTCTTCTGTAAGTAGCCCAGAAGTCTTCTCTGTCAGTGAATCTACTGATAATAATAATCTCTGCAGCATCTGTTTGCTTTCTTAAACCTCCCCTCTTTCTCAGTCTCATGTAGAGAAACCAAACACTGCACTAGACATTTCTCCCTGTCACTCAGACAAGCACCACATGGAGTGGAAAAGCCCAGGCGCTGAACCACAGTGTCAATCCATTTTATATTCCTGCCTCAGCACTATGGCTTGCAGTCCTGTTTGCTGATCTGCTGCTGCAGTTTTGTTTCTCCTTGGCCTGCTCACAGTACCACCAGCTGGAACTAACACAGCCAGCTGCTGAGAGCAGCTCTGCTTTTCAATACGTGATGCACTGAGAAAATAAATGAAGTGACACTCTCAACTTTTTGGCCCGTACAATGCAGAATGTGAAACCACAACCATATCAATACATTTACCTGTTACAACATTCAAGCTTTGCTGCCCTTCATCAGTCTCTGAGCAGTCTATTTCTATGACCATTCAAAAGGTTAAGAGCCGGGATGAATTCAGTGGTTTGAAATACTTATTAAAATCTACGAACTCTATTAAAACTGCCATGCTGCCTATCTGCTATACATTTTCTCAGTGTGTTCTGTGGACAAATATTGTATTTCAGTGGTAAACTAACAAAACCAAACCAGTCAGGTAATCTAAAAACAGCTAACACCCTTGCCTTTTCCTGTCTGAAGGATTGATCTCTAATTCCAACAATTTTATATTTGTATTTAAAACTGTATTAATAAATAAGTTTGTAAAACATCAGCTTCATGAAATTTATTAAATGTGGAATGAAGGCTGCATGGAAGAGTTTATTTTAGCTTGTAAATGCAAGCATGTTAACTTCACAGGTATACTGATCTGCATAGGACTCTATTTTAGCAGAGAGTAAATGGGGGAAATAATAGGCTGTTTGGTTATCTAATTGCCTTTAGTGCATGGGCTGCTCCTTTCAGCACACCCCGAGACTGTTCAGAGACCTCAATATCATGTGTCTTTTGGTGGATTTCCTGCTGTTAGGTGGTTATTTTACTTTCCACATTTATGGATTTGACACAAAAGTACAGCGTATCCCAAGAGTCACTCAGAAAAATTGAGTACAAGGTGGCTTGCCCTGCAAATTTCCAATATACAACACTAAATTTAGTATGCATTTTTTTCTGATTCTTCTACACCTGCTGCTTTATTCTAACTGTCTGATATCCATGTGATCATTGTCACTCGTTTTTAACATTCTGTTACTGTTTCTGTGATTATTTTTATTTAGCTACTGCCCATCACTTTTATATCAACCCCATGATCTTATTCTAGTGCTACTGACTAAGGTTTATGTTAAAAGAACAAGGGAGAAAGCAAAGCACCTATTTCTTCTTGCATTTGTGTTGGTCCAGAAAACTGCAGTGATTCATTTACTGCAGAAGGTGTGATCAGTTCCTGTTGTCCCTGGGCAGGAGCATCTGAAGGGCTCTGAGGAAAAGATTACTTGGGTTAACCTTTGAGAGATGTAGGATGGATCTTATTTGAGGTAAACAAAATCTTATAAAAATGCAAATGTCAAGGTGCTGAGTTTGTAGTAATTTTTCAGATAATATTTTTCAGGTCAATATACATCACTGAATGGATTCCAGTGTCCAAGTCTGCAGCCTAAATGTGGGTGTACTGGCACGTCTCTCTTTATTTTCTTTTCTGTGAATAAAACATATTTTGCTTGTGATTCTTTATGAGAAATAGCCAAGTTACTTAAGCCAAAAACCTGCTTTAATCTACTTTCAAAATCAATTAAAAATGTATCCTCAGGCAAACACATGGCATGGAAAATCTCTGCCTCAAGGAATTGAACTTTAGCAGAGTTATAATCAATGGGAAAAGGGATTCAAAAATAGTTTATCTGAGGGAGTCTTGACAAGAGACATAAAATCATTTCTGTCTATGGCATTACAGAATTCTGTCAGAGGTACAAAGTTAGTATTGATATAAAAGGTTTGACTGCACTTTCTGTTACCTGCAGTCAATTTAGCTCTTTCTTCTTTTTTGTTCATTTTGTATGTTCCTGTCTGGGAGCTCACACTGAACCCATCATCCTCTGGCAAGTCCACTTAAACCCCATGGAACAACTTTTGCACAGTAAGAACTTTAAATGCCATGTTTTTGTCTTACAGATGCTTGATTTAATCTAGCTTACATGTACAATTAAGAATAATAAAGAACACCCTTGGTCAAACGGTGCTTCTCTGCACGCTGATGTTTGATAATCCCTCTTGCCTATGACATGTCTTGAAAGCCACTAGCACGTCTGTGTGATGTATACATTAGAATGCATCTCCTCTTTACTAACTGGTAAAACAAACAGATTTTTATTGCTTCTACAACTTAAGGCAAAATTTAAATGCCTGAACATTTCACGGATGTGAAAAAATAGTTAAGAGAAATAGAAACATTTTTTATGTCTTTCAGAGGAATAAACTTTCCCTTATCTGTTATCACCAGCACCTTGACCTGTGCAGATTTTCCACATGTAAGGTTTTATTTTTTTTTGGAATTCCAGGTGGAAATTCTTGTGGAAGTTGGCAGTATCTTGAAAGGCTATTTCCAGTGATGGAATCTGCAGCACTTTATCAAGCAACAAAAGCTACTACTATAATCTGGTTCTGCAGCAGGCAGCTTCAAAGTTCAAGAAAAGTAATGGATCCATTTAGGGTCCAGATTATTAGCTTCATATTATTTACATATCTCATCTTGACCTTCAGTGAAAACCGTGGAATTAGCCTTCAACATCTATGATTTTGTTATTACCATGTATCCCCTAACATACCAGTCTCTATTTTACCATATACAAAATATATTGTCTAGATAATTTTTTAAATACAAATGATTAAAACTTTGGTCTCTTATTTATTGGAGTTACTGACACAGATATACATCAATAACCTGAACACTGGCAGAACAGAGCCTGACTACTGGCATTATACAGCAACCCAAGGCACAATTTTGACTCATGGCAGCTAGCATCCTCTCTGTCAGTGTAGGAATGGCTCTGGGGATAACTAAGGTCAAGGATCATTCTCTATATACAATAATAATTTTGGGGACAAGGAAGTTTAGCTACCCAGACAAGTATTATTTCCTGTTGAGGCCAAAGAACAGGGCCTGCTCTGGTTGATGTCACAGAGGTGGCTGGGGGATCACCAGTAGCATATACTGCTTTAATTTGATAATGCAGAAAAATATCAAAACTTCTGTTGGAAACCGGAAGATTCAGAAGCAAAATTTCTCCCATGCTTGCTATAGTACAGCATTTTGTTCAAACCTCAAGAAATGCAAAAAAGTAAAGATGGCTCTATCGGTTTAGGACAAGAGTCCCAGTACCTCCATTACATACCTCAGGGACTGACAGTAGAAAAGTGGGAAAGAGTAAAGAAGTAAGGAAAGTACACAATGATATTTCCATGTGCATCATCTTAGCATTCAGCAGTGTGTGACTGAGAGACTGCCCAAGACAGAACTGGGTCAGTTCAGACATGACTATCTTTCAATCAACCCCACCCCTTATCTCCCCCATTCATGTACATGATTCTCTTAGCAATGTCACCAGGTTTTAAACAGAATGTCCTAAAGAAGTAAAGTCATACACTCAGCTAAAACATCTCCATAAGGAAAACTAACCAACCAACCAAGAACCATTAGAATTTTTAACCTCTTTACAAGTGAACAATTAAAATGACATTAAGTGCACCTCCATGTGTCTTACAAAGTTAGAGGAATCTATGCAGTCTCTTGGACCCCCTGTAAAGCTTACACCACAGGCATTCTCCCAGAAATTTGTAAAACACTCCCTGCTACATTTAGTAACTGGACACCCGTTTCTGCACTACTTGCATTCTTATTACACACCAGGTAACCTAGTTAATGCATAAGCTGCTTCATTCAAAGTTAAGCAGACCTGGAGCCATAGCATTTTCTTTTAATAATCCTGACACAAATGGCAAGTGCTCAGAACTTCTTTTATTCTACTGGGTTTAACCCATTTTCTATTGTTTATACTACCTATAGAGAAACTGAGAGGTGACTTCTTATCTACCCTAAAAATTTGTCTGATAAATCACAGAGATGAATAATTTACATCACAGGAGCAGAGGAAACAGCATTCATACTTTTTTTTTCTCACACAAAATGTCAAATGAATTCCGTATAGACCAAACAACTTGTGTGAATTTGAGACTAAATTCATTTCTGGGAGGGGAAAGAGAAGGAAGGGGAAGTCTCAATATTGTTGCAATGTTAGTTTGCTCTAGGAAAATGATTATGATACAGCTAGTCTATTTTTTTTTTTTTTCTGTATTGATTTCAAAAGAGTAATAAATTAAAACTACAAAAATCAATGCAAAGAAATAATTATAGTACACATTCAAACAGCATCAATACTGCAAATAAGGCAAGATTTATTTTATTTATTTTCCCACTCTTGATTTCAATCCAGTTAGAGGAAGGCTACAAAATTATTACTGTCTTCTTGTTTCATGATCAGATGTTAAAAGCCCTATGGCTGAATAAATATGATTGAATACTGTTGTTACTATGATTGTGGTCTCACTTTACCAATTTATTTACGTATCTTATTTATATATTTCACAAAAAATGTTTTGAAAGCCCTTAATAGATGACAAAATAGGTTTAGTATGCAGTGGACAGACGCACAATGCCTGCCTGAAGTTAAAGCAGTCAGAATAAGACTACCAGAAAAGAGGAGCCCCATACATTGTCAGCACATCACACAGGGTCCACACAGCAACTAGAGGGGATCCTGTCCCACTAAATACCATGGGCCCTCTGCACCCTGCACAGAACTGCAAATGGGTTGTCCCACTTCCAATCCTAGAAATGTTATGTATTTATGCCCTCTCTTCGTTTCTTCTGTTTCTTCCTTTTCATTAAGCATATTTTACCGTAACAGTTCTTCTCATTTAACTTTGTATTGTTTTATGAAAACCTAAATGACTTGCCTTATTTTGAAGGCTTCACAGACTTGAAATCCAGTAAGGACTTCAAAAATGAAGTTAGTCCTCACTGTCATAGCTTGCAGAATACATTTTTTGTGTATGGCATGATATATTCATTTGCAAATTGAGATTGTTCTCTAATATTTAATTGATCCCTGCTGTCAACTTGTAAATGATGGGAAAGTGTTGCCAAGAAAACCTCAGGGATTTAAGAAAAACAGCCAGTGGAAATTCTGTTCTCATGAAATACTCAGGTTCTGCTTGGAAATATTTCAATATTTTGACACATAACAGTGGTTCTGATGCACAAATGTAGCATACTGAAAAAGCAAATTAATAAGAAATTAAACACAAGAAGACCAAAAAAATTACACAGATCAGCTTGAATTTGTTGATTTGCCGTGATACTTAAAATTCATACTTTAGTTCAGTTTAGCAGTCTCTGGAATAAATTAAAAGCACCTAGAGAAGCACTGAAATGAGAGTTTTTTCCTTTACTTTTCATCGATAGAGAGCGCTCTTAGCTAGCAACAGCTCTATAAGCGCTGGTACTGCAGCCAGAGGTACAGCAGCGTGAATAATGTCAAACTCGACAGCAAAATTAGAGAAAAAGAATGATTACGCTTTGCATTGTATTTTAAAGTACTGTAAACACTTTTTTTTTTTTTACAAGATAATTTTGTAACATTAGAAATTATGAATTTGGAGACCCAAGCATCTCCTGTTTGCATACTCTTCCGTCAGGGAAAGACAGAAACTGTACACAAAGAGCTGCTTAGAACAAATTTATTGCATGCATGTGATGAAGCTGTATGCTTGTCTGTATCAAGATGCTATCTGAAGATTAATAAGACCAAGTGAAATTAATTAAATTATAGTGGCAAATGGAATTAAATGAAAATATGAAATGCATGGTGCTGTAGTGGTTACTGGGCCTATTTTGTGCTGGGTGGTTCTCCATGGTACTTAATTGATTCTCAGGGAGTCAAGGGAATATTCGGCACCATTTTTCCTGCAATTTTCTTCTGAGGAATGGTAAGACTTGTTGGCTTTGGCAAGTCAATGATTATTACAAGTTCTCATGAGCAGGCATAACCAAACCTGTAATCAGAGTTTGGTACCTGAACTACACCTAATCATGCAAATGATTTGATCTGAATACTTTATAAATTTTGCCTGTTATGCAACATGTTATGTAAGCTGAGCACCAGAAAGCAGTTTCATGCCCCTCACCCCTTTTCAAAGTGTGAATCATGAATAACATTTCTGTGGACTCACATATGATGTACACGTGGCTGTGTTCTCTCTATATAAAGAATTTTCTCATTTTAAAAAGTGGGACCAGCATCACAGATCAAACAAACTTTTGGTTGCCTCTCATCACTGCTGTTGATGAACTACCATGAATGATATAATGTGGAATTAATATTTTAGTAAGTGGAATGAGTGGTAACCAATCTCCCCAAGTCTGGCTTGACTTAGATCCTCCTGAATGGTACTCTAGAAACATCATCTACAGATATCAATCTTATGAGAAATACTTTCTCAGGAGATAAATATAATTAAGTGGACAATTAACATTTTCACCCTTTCTTTCTTTTTCTATTCTGCGTTTTTAAGAATTTTATGCAATATTAATAGACAGATGTGCATACAGGGATATAAAAAAATTGATGAAAATGATTAATCACTTGCTCTAACTCTTGTTTAAATCAAGGAAAAGTTTTGCAGCATCTGGAGTGTTGTAGGATCATGTCTTCTCAAATGAACAGGAGTTTCAGGTAACAAAATTTTAAACAAAGGCGAAGAAAAATTTTTTTCTCTTGGTAACTTATTTCCCAGATGCTTGCTGCAAAGTTTCTGGTGCCTCCTTTGAACTATCTTTTGTTAGGCACTGTCAGATAAAGTAGGACAGTACAATCTATTAACATATTTGTCCAATGCAGTATAGCACTGACTACATTCCGATGTTAATTTTAAACACTTTGAGGCTTTAGCACTTTCAGGCTAGCTCTCAGTCTCAAGTCTGTCTTGCCAGGAGAAGAATGATCCATCTGCTCAGCACACATCTCTGCCTGACATCTGCCTGATGGGGCTTACGGCACAGGACAGACCCTGATCACATTCACGATCTTGGCATTTGAACAGCATGCTCAGGACTTCTGTTTTTCACCTACAAGGGCAAAGCACAAAATGGATCTGTTTGGATGTGCTTGGCACCCAGATCCAGGTTGATGCCTGGTCAGAGGTAGTAGAATGAAGATACCAATCTCTGGCAGTAATAGGCAAATTCTATGAGTGAAGAAGTAGGAGCATATAGGTCAATCTATGTGAAACTGTGCAGCAGACAACTATCATCATAAAATCCTCCACAGACATTTCAGAGATTTTTTTTAGTGCTTTGTCCGCAATACACCATTTTCTTAATTCACATAAGGGAATGTTCTGTATGTATATTCAATTGTCTAAGTTAAAGAAAAACTAATTTTAAAATTTGTCTTTTGTCATCATCACGGTATTTTCACAATATCTGAGATGAAATGACCCTACTAAAAAGATAAGATCCCATCGTAGATGTGACACAACTGGGTTCTCGTGGAAGCACTTTATATGATAGCAAATTTCAAAGCTGATTCCCTGAAAAGGAAATTGGTATCTTGAAAAAAAATCATTAATCACAGAATCACAGAATCACAGGGGTTGGAAGGGACCTCCAGAGGTCATCTAGTCCAACCCCCATTAAGAAATCTTTACTTAAGTCTAGAGATCTCATTCCATTCTTTCCACAAATGCAAGGAGCAAATCCCTCCTAAAAGACCTGTTCTATCTGCATTCCTCAAATTTGTCTTCCAAAGACCACTACACAATGAGAAAGTAAAAGTTTTCACCAGAGGTAAAAGATTGATTGAAAAGATTCAGTCACCAATTTGCTCAGTTCTGAAGAGGTGTAAATCAACTGTACAAGTTGGATGAGAGAGTATCAGCAGTCAAAGCTTTATAATTTTCCATGCAGTTGAGCCAGAGTGCCTCCCTGACCTTGTATTGCTCTCCTCCTCCTCTCCCTGCAGAGTGCACAGTTCTTCACTGTCCCTGCCTGCAATCTTGCCACTGCTGGTGCCAGAGCCTTCCCAACTGCTGCTTCTGCCATCTGGAGCAGCCTTCCTGCATCTCACTGCTTCATTGCTCCTCTGTCGCTGTTAAAATCTCTATCTTTTCTCCCTTATCTACTACCTCATCATTTTTCTTTTACCCTCTGCTCTTGTATATGGTTTAACTCTTATAATAACTCTTGATCTCCAGCTTGCATACAAATATGTTAAAATAGAAAAATGATTATTTGATGATGCTTTATATTCTTTGCAAATATTTAGAAGATGAAAGAAAAAAGGGTAAAATAAATAGAGATTAGGTTGCAACAATACTCACTTAAACAACAATACTCACTTAAAGGGAGCAACAATACTCACTTAAAGGGATTTCTCTTACCAAAGGAGCAGATTCTCATAGTGCAGCCAGATGCAGGGGAACTCAACCTTTCTTAAGATGCAGTGTGTTAAATCTCTGCCTCTGTCCTGCCTGGTTCAGGTAGTTTGTGGGAGCATGCAGCTTTCTGTTATCCCGGGCCAATGCTCTGAGCAGCAGGCTACCTTGCAAAGTATGCATCCTGGCTACTCTTCCTTGCCAAGATCGTTGAACTTGACCAGCATGATGGAAAAACAAAGCTCCCCAATTCACAGCCCCTTGTATCCCAAATAACAACAAAGCCATGCAGAGAACATTCTTGTGGAGTTCTGCTCCCTTATTATAATGAATACAACAATATTCTGAGAAAGTAGATTTTGATTATTTAGAAGCCCGTGTGGAACAAATGTTAAAAATGCATTCATTTTTTTTTTCCCCTACAAAACCCATATTGGAGTGTGTTAAAGCCATGTAACAATTATGTGGTTCATTTTCTGCCCAAAAAATGCCCATGTTTTAGACTTTTCTCAGGCAGTCAAGGGATTTCTGCGAGAAAAGGCTTAGAAACCATTTACAAAACTGTGCATGGCACTGTATAGAAAAAGACTTAGTCCTTTAACAATATCTAGATATAGGATGCTATGAAATACACTAACATCTCACATGTTTTTCCCCATACATAGGGTACTTTGTTCCTGTCTCTCTGACTGGAGACTTGCCTATATACCCTGTTAGTATGAATCTTTGGATGAAAATCCGGTGTATACCATGATCCCACTCAACCAGGAAGTTGGTTTCTCGGATTCTAAATTAAAATCTTTTTTTTTTTTTTTTTTTGTCTCCAGTATTCACAATAAGAATATTTCTAATTTTTCAAAAGTATTTTTTAATGTCACACTTGCAATAAAAATGCAACATATTTCATTAGCAAAGATATGTACCAGATATGTCCAACCCCAGTGCTCTGGTGTGGTTTCAGTCACAGCAGACCAAAATGCTTTTTTTTTTTTTTTTTTTTTTTTTACTAAGTCTTTTTGGCTAAGTATTTGAACAAATTTCTGATGCCTAAAGAGAAGACACCCACTTATGCATGCATTTTTTCTGATCAGATATGCATGCTTTCTGGGCCACTATCAGTATTAGAAACAGATATCTGGTATTTGCTGCTAATATTAAAATGACCACACATATAAATTACCAGTGGTAATTCACACTATTTTTTAGAAAATGCATGCATGCAGATACACAAATTGCACAAATGAATTGCATTTCTTTTTTAAAATGTCAGCATGAACACCCTAAAACAGATGCTAAATTCTAACTTTGAGACAAGTTATACTTTAAATGCCATGTATCTCAGCTAGTTGCACACAGTGGAAAACAAAAATTAAAAGTTAAATTTCTCACATAAATGAAAAGCAGCAATAATTTTTATTGGCTCTATACCATCATTAGTTAGTTCATTTTGTACTACACAGGAAAGTGGAGAAAAATGGAATTAGTTCATGCTTAAAGTGGCAGAACACTGCTGACATTGCTAATGGTGATGTAACAGCAAGTAACTAAGGTGAAAAAAAAAGGAATCTTTAATGCAGACACATTTTTAGTCTAAGCAGAAGCCTGTATGAGTCACAGCGAACAACTCAGGATTACATCTTTAAGTTGGTATGCAAAGCTCAAGCAGAGGAGAAGCAAGGAAGCAATTTCTGCTATGCTGAGAGACATCTGAGAGGATGCCAGGAAGACAACTGCAGTCTTCTAAAATGAGACTCGTAGAGGACACAGAGAATGTAGGAAAGAAGGTGCAAAAGGAAAGATCATTATTCATGGGTAACTGAGTGAATGCATAATAGCTCAGGTGATTAGAAATTACATATTAACAGGTCAGACTGAATTTGATGCTGAAACTACTATGACAGATTCCTTTCTGATTTCTTTTCTGTCTTAATCATGTGTATATATTTGAACAGTCAGCCTTTTTCTTAAGCCTACATACTTAAGCCTCTCACATATGTTTGAGATGTGAGACAACTGGCTGTGTATCATTCAGAACTGTGGCATATTCACTGACTTGCTGCAGCACAGCAATCTATGCAATTAGCACAAGATTTTAGCAGGGCAATATGAAGTAACAGACAGTGAAGAAAATGAGCTTGTTTAATACTGTCTTACTCAATTTCAGTGCCCAGGAAATAGAGAGATTTTTCACAGAATGAAGCCTGAATCTTTATGAGTACCCATGTGCGTACGAGAGGTCAAAAGAGCATGAAGTAGTTTCAGCAGTTACTTTTTTTGAATGTTCCTTGGTGTTCGCTGTACCACTCTGCAGGCTTGCTCTTGCTGCTGGAGTCTACTTTTTTACTGATTGTATTTGCCAGAATGAGTTATTTTGGCTCTATCATATAACAGATAAATAGTTTTCTAAATTTCAAGGGAGTAGTTAGTTTTAGGAGGTAACCAGACCTACTGAGGTGGTAATGACAAGACAGGGACATTCAGGAGGCAATTTCATTCCAAGCTGCAAGGCAATAGAGGCAGATAGATACTTGATAGACAACATGCTCCTTAATGTTTTTTAATAAATATCAGTGAATCTCTATCAGATGAAAATACTTCAACCACCCTCACAGCCCAAGCTAGACTGGAAGGACCACTTCTGTAGATCATTCGCTGGAGGCTCTCAGTGTCATCTTTAAGTTACTAACTCTACAAAACAATACTAAAACAATATGTAGATTTTTGTATTGTTGCTGGGTGCTTATTTTTTTCTCTCCAGGATTCTGTCTTTTGAGTGATGAGATGTAACTACAAAAACAAATTGACACAAAGGAAGATAATACGTGGATTTTTGGCGCGTGAAGTGCCACGTACCAACTGTTCCTTTGCATCCCCATCTTGAGATGTACAAAAGGGTATATCCCACATTGACTTTAGATATTTTACTTTGAAATTCATTTATCAGAAAGGTCATATAACAGTTGTTTCGGAGTATCTGATCTTGTGAATACACTCACATATAACTTGTGCTACAGGGCCATGCTACAGCAAGCAGTAATTTTTGAGAAATTTTCACTCCTAAGTCACTTAGTGTGTTGTATTTTTCTGAAAATTTTAGCTTGTTCTATTTTCAAATTTAATTGACCTGATTATTTCTTGCTTTATAAAGAAAATATTTTTGATCTATCAGTTCAATATGGAGTTATATTCTATTTTTATTGTTATAAGATTGAATGTCTAATAAGTTGCCTATTCAGATGTTTCACAAATAAGCGAAGAGGAAAATCTGTTCATTTCTTTGATGGCAACAAAATTCTTCAGAATAATTAGAGAGCCACAGATTCAATATAAAGAATGAAATGAAGGATAAACTGAAATCTCCTTTTGTTTCATCATGGAGGTGTAATTTACCAACATGAAATAGAGTTTGAAAGAAGAACAAAAGGTTTTCAGTACTAGCATTCAGTAAAAATGAGGCAGTTATCTATGTGGAGTTCAAACCGTACAGACAAGTTGGTCTTATATTGTAATTGTGACCTTCAGCATCATCCATCTGCTACAGTGTAAATTAGAAACCATCAACCAAGGTATCCAACTTTCTGCTGATGAGATCATTTAGATGCCTTCAGTTCTGTGTATTTCTTCTGCAATCTATGGTTCTGTCTAATTAATTGGTATCAAAGAAAAAATTCACATGCACCATAGATGCTTTTCCTATTTCTATTGCTGCACTATGACAGCTCATTACAAAATGATGTGATTGTAACACCTTGGTGAATGGGAAAACGCCAATAAAGTTAGATGGAACCAGTGGCATGGAGACAAAAATACAGCTAAACATACACAGAAAGTATAAGGCAACATTTCTGAAAGAAAATACTGACTTTTTTTTGAGGAATCACAAGCCAAATTCTTTTCCTTCTTCAGAAAAATGTTTAGCTAACAGATGCATATTACCTCATATAGATTCTTGTTAAGGTCAGTTAGGGTATGAATCATTTCTATATTGATGGTATTTATTGGAAAACAATGGGCTATGTAAATTCAGTAATGAGAAATAATTCCCATTTCCCTGCCATGTTTAATTTCTTCCCACTGAAAGATAGAGCTGTAATGTGATATGCAGATCTAGCCTGCTGTTCAAGTGTATCCTGAGTTCTAAAAACGTATCTACAACAATACAGGATGTTTTCTCCCTTAACAAGCCTCACTGAGAAGTTAAACAACAATCACTCTTGCAGGTCTGCTCCCTAAATTTGAAGATTTTGTACAGGAAAGCTAGGAAAAAAGTTCCCAAATTATAAAAGTTTCTTGATATTCTCTTGCCTATTGCCATACACAGGCTTATTAGCATTGTCCTTTAAATAACGTTTATTTATATCACCATGGTTTCCTGAGGTGCACTGAGTCCTCTGGGCATTAAATCTCACAAGAGAAATCCAGGTGGTACAACTGATCTACTGGGCCATAAAACCATGGGCAAAGTTTTCCTGGAGTATTTTGTCCTTTAAAGAAAGAAAGTAAACAAAATCCCAATTAAATCTGTTTTTAAGGCACTCATTATCAGTAAGTAAAGAAACATTACTACACAAAGCAAGTGACACTAATCAAAGCATTGCAAAAGAAGCATCCAGAACGACTGTGGAACATAATGAAAAGGAAAAAACTCAACATATTGGGAGAGGCTGTTAGAGCAGAACAGATGCACACTTGCTCAGTAAATCGATTTGCTTAGTACATTTGTTTGTTTAAAAAGAGAATCTAAATTACTGAGAATTACATTTAAAAACCACTAATCCTGGTTAATGTGGGAATTATTCCCACCACATAGTTTCAGAGTAAGAGTATATTTTCATATATGAAATTCACACAGCAATAAATTTAATGTGGATGATTTTGAGTACTGAAACAGTACTGAGGAGTTCTGCTTTGTCATTTTTTCATTGTAAGAAATTAACTGCTCCACTATTTCCATAGTCACATATAGAAAATTTCTTTTTCTTAGATGTACGTGATCAGCTATTAAGTTACCAAAGAAATGCATATAGAGAAATAGTTTGTTTATTTTGGAATTTCGTTTAAAAAATGCAATTATTTCAGTGTGCATTTTACTTGAATCAAAGTACCTGATATTTGTTGGTCTTTTGGGAAATGCTGGCAACAGATCTGGAAGGCTCTATTGCAACTTCAGTTGTTCTCAACAACATGTGTTTTTTTACCCCCAAAAACTATTTGGTAGATGTTATTACATCTTATTATAAATACATTTGTATCTCTGAACACAAAAGTGTTAGAAAATTTAGTGTTTTGGCTTTAATTGGTCCAGTATAAACTTTGGCTTAGAAAATTTAGAATCTCTCCAAATATTCAGAGTGGTTTGTATCTAATTTGCAAATATTTCCATCTCGGTAAACCCTGATGTGCTTAATACGAGAACCTCATTTTAGAAATTGCCAACTAATAAAAACATTATAGTACCACTGAATAAAAGTCTGTGAAAAAGGCTTTGCTCAAAATATAGCAACTCCTTCACCATTTCAGATAGCAATCTAATTAGACACTTCCATATGCAGTGGTATAAATTTAACCTGAACCTGAAAACTAGGCACATGCGACATCTGTGTTAATTATACTCTGACAATTATTCAGTTAGTAAACAGGAGAAAGCAAATTAGTTATGAAAAAACATGACAAGAATTGCATTCAGTGAAAGTCACTGCAAATAAAGTATTTTAAATCAGTTTCAAGGACATAACACGTGTTGTAAATATGCCATCTGAGTCAGATAATAAAGTAATTTTAATGCCATAATTGGATACTTAGATGAAATTATATCTTATAATATTTTATGATGATCTTAGATATCTTATAAACTGAAAAAAAAATTTAGAAGAATTGTAAGTATATTGTAAGTATATATTGCTGATATGTCTCCAATATATTTCAATTTCCCGTTTTCTCATTAATATATTTTAATTATAGTATAATAACTAATTCTAATAAATGATAGAGTACAAATATTTCTGTAAATAAGAATTTCATGCTCACTGCTAAAGCAAGGCTGAACTTAGGAACTTTTGTCACCTAATTTCACAGGATTAAAGAATGTTGTATACTTAATTTCAACCAATAAATCAAACAAATACTACCACCCAAATATTCAGCTATCAAACTCAGATAACACAATACACATCTTACATTTGAAACTATATTGAAACGTAAAAAGGAAAGGAAACTAGCATTTAAAAAACACTTTTTAGAACTCCTAAAACATTTTGGAAAAACTTGATATGCTATCCAGGGAAAACAAAAAACCAAAATGTTTTTATGTTCATGGTTCCAGAATTTTATAAAAGTTAATTTCTGAGAAAATCTAGATAATGTTTTAAGAAAAGTCTTAGCATGAATGGCGCCAGTAAACTTTTACTGTCATTTCAGAGATGGTGTAGTCATTATAAAGATGGCATGTGGGAGCCAAGAAAGACAGAAGATATTCCATGCATAGAAATTTTCAGAAAACTTACCCGCCAAAATTTGGCAACCACCACTGCAGATACAGAGGCTTGTAACCTGTCCCAACCTGAGTGAGATTTTATGCACTGAAATCCTTTCAAAAATCATAGAATCATAGAATCACCAAGATTGGAAAAGACCTTCAAGATCATCCCGTCCAACTGTTCACCCACCATCAATATTACCCACTAAACCATGTCCCTAAGTACTACATCTACACTTTCCTTAAATACCTCCAGGGACACTGACTCCACCAGCTCCCCAGGCAGCCTGTTCCAATGCATTACCACTCTTTCTGAGAAGACTTTTTTCCTAATATCCAACTTGAACCTCCCCTGGTGCAGCTTGAGGCTATTCTCTCTTATCCTATTGCTGTTACCTGGGAGAAGAGGCCAATACCCACCTCACAACAATCTCCTTTCAGGGAGTTGTAGAGAGCTAAAAGGTCTCCCCTGAGCCTCCTCTTCTCCAGATTAAACAATCCCAGTTCCCTCTGCTGCTCCTCATAAGACTTGTGCTCCAAACCCTTCAAGAGCTTTGTTGTCCTTCTCTGGACTCTCTCCAGGCCTCAATGTCTTTCTTGTAGGGAGGGGCCCAAAACAGAACACTATTGAATAGTATTCAAGATGTGGTATCATCAGGCTAAGTACAGAGGGACAATCACTTCCCCGGTCCTTCTGACCCCACTGTTTCTGGCAGAAGGCAGGATGCTGTTGACCTTCTTGGCCACCTGGCACACAGCTGTCTCATGTTCAGCTGAGCAATGGCAACACTCCCAGATCCTTTTCCTCTGCACACCTTGTGAGCCACTCTGCCCCAGGCCTGTAGCAATGCATGGGGTTGTTGTGACCCAAGTGCAGGACTTTGGAGATTTATTCAAGGCAGGAGCAGATGCATCCTTGCGTTGATATAGGAAGTGAATGCATTGGGGTGCTCTTGTTGAACTGCATCCCATTCAAATCATAGAGGTTCTGGAGTTCTTCAACATTGCAAACTGATGCAAGGAAGGAGCAGGTGCATGTCAAGGTTTTGCTTTGATATAGGAAGTGAATACACTGGGGTGCTCAAAGAAACACTGATACCTAACAGAATTTTGGCTCTCCTGAGACTTGGAGAAAAATTGTTGAGAGCCACAGTTGGACACATTTGGAAATAAGTGTTTCACAAAGGCTGAGATCCTGATGAGAAATTTGGAGTTGCATGTATTTTCAAGCAAAATCTAATTTTCTTTGAATTAGCGTGCTCTTTGAGAAGTGGGCCCTTATTTATGCAGATCGGTTTTAAATGAGAATACTTAATGGAAGGATTTGATCCTCATATGAAGAAATCTGTTATAAATGTGCACTTAGGCAGCACAGGCAGCCTCACTACCTGTTCAAGCACTTACTGTGAGTTGTTTTCTGTTTTTTTTTTACTCTTTGACAAAGTTTTTACTGCATGTTCCAAATTAGAATGAAAAATAGTTAAATGATGGATATTTTCAATTCATCTATTCTTCTGCTATCTTTATAAATCTAAGAAACTGTTACCAGATTGGCAGGTGGCAGCACGGCCCAGTAGATGTTAAATTAGAAACATTTTGGGCTGTTCAAGTTTTAAAAGAAAGAAAAGGTTCCAACCTTTCTTTGTTTGTATGTCACACAGAAATAGTTGCCTGTAAAAGTTCTGACCTTGTTCTGCACCTAGTACTCCAAGGGTACTACTGAATAGGGCATATTTGAGCAGACTTGTTTAAGAAAATATAAAAATTAAATCTTGAATCACTTAATATTCAATTACGCTCAAACTATGCTGAAGGAAATTTCAAGGAGGTTGAAAGTTCTTTTGGCATGCTAATGTAACAGCTGCGAAAGCATGAATTAACAGCTACAGTGGAGAGCTGCCGGCAGGTACTGATTTGTAAGCTGATCTGAACTCTTGAAGGTAATTGAGGAGTGACTTAGAAATGACTTCACATTGAAAGTAGAAGGACCTTCTTTCCACCCATAATTCTGTCCTTTCTCAGAGCAGTATTTTAGGCTAGAAACTGCTCCTGCTGAAAGAATATTTTTTCTAAAAATATTTCCAAGATATTCCTGACTGTGCAGCTGCATGAATGCTTTCTGGTGGCCCCAGGGAAGGAAGGTACAGAGACTAGAACAAGTGTCTGAAGATGGAGATGCATCCTTCATTGACAGTCTGGCTTCTGCTACTTTAAAGTTACTGTGAAAGTAGTTTAAAGATTCTGCCAATTTCTCTGTTTAGAACTACTGAACATCTTGTCCTAGGAACTTAGGCTGCGCTTGAGAGTTAGCCCAAAATAACTCACTGTTTTGTTGCAGAAATCACAGAATAGCAGAATGGTTGTGTTTGGAAGGGATTTCTGACAGTTCTCTGGTCCAACCTCAGTGCTCCAGCAGGGCTTCCCAGAGAAGTTTGCCCAGGACCATGTTGAGATGACTTCTGACTGTTTCCAAAGAGGAGATTCCACAGACTCTTTGGGGCATGAAAGTTGTCCATCGTTTCCTCTGTGAAGAAATGCATCCAGGTGTTCAAAGGAAACCTTCTGCATTTCAGTTTGTGTTCATCTTGTCACTGGGCACCACTGGAAACAGCCTGACTCCATCCTCTTTGCATCCTCCTTTCAGGTATTTATGAAATTGTATTTGTCTTACCGAACCATCGTGTTGGGTGTTTGTCTGACTATACCATTATAATCTCAGAATCTGTTTGTTCTAAATCATTGCAATGAGGAGAGATGGATGCTTAGAAAGTGCTCAAGGCACCATTTCATACAATCTTGCCTGTTAAATCCTTCAACTCATTAGATCAATACAATTTTCAGATGTGCTTATCTTTTCCCTACTCTTTCTTATGTTGTTCCACTCATGAAAATCTCTCTGATTTAACTGGGAGTTCAGTTCTGTTTCTATTGCATTCTTTCTAAAATTCCCAACCTTATCTCCTTTCTAGAGCTTGCAATATGAAGAAAAGAATAACTTATTTTTAGCAACAGCAAGTCATTCCTCTCCTCAAGTTTGTCTTCTTGATGACCTAAAGGAAGTTTCGGACTGTTATAGTAAAAAATAAAACCTAGTAACATATTCCATGATTCTCTTTAAGCCACTGTTTTCTGTCACTGCTGACAACATCCCACCTTCCTGCTTTCTGAAAACCATCCTGGTTCAGGTCTGCCTTGCAGTCTTTGCCCCCAACATGTGGTATTTTCTTTTTCACGCTGTTCCTAATTTCCCCTTACTGCATTGCCTGTTAACTTGAATATCTCTCCTGCTCTCCAGTGTGCATGGCTTTCTACATTTCAGAAGTGTAATTTGTATCTGATGCGGCAGTGCCAGATAAAGACAGGGATGAAGTAAGTAGCTGAGCTGTTGTATATCTTCATTAAATCATCCATACACTTTGTCTTCCTTTCTTGATCTCAGGAGGGTAAGAACTGGAGATGAAGTGCCATCCAGATTTCCATGGCAACCTTTAACAACTTTAATTGCTTTTACTTTGTTTTGCATTGAATGTTGGAGGCCTTTGCTTCTACTTTTTAATTTTTTTTTAAGCTGAACAATGGAGAAACAAGTGCAAGAAAACAACTTAGAAACAATGATTTACGCCAAACCCTAAACTCTCAAAAACATGAGTTTACAACAGTAACATTAACAGATGCTTAGTGGTCAAAAGCAGAGGAATGGTTTCCATGTCATCAGATGGCCGGAATGGTAGCTCACTTTTTAATCTCTCTGTCAGTATGCATTTAGAACCAACACGTGGACAGAGATGCTCACAGTCCCCACACAGCACATGGGAGGGCTGCATGGAGGCTTCTGCTAGGCCTCAACACTTCTTAGCTTGAAATTGGGATTGCTAGGTGTTCAGCAACAAGGGGAGTCATGGAGGTGAATGTGCAACAAATGTCCAGATTTCTCATAGCTTACATACTCATTTTTCTCATTTAAACTGCAGTATTTCTAAGGTGTGTGGGTAATACAGTCTATAGCTCCTTTCTGGAAGTGGGCAAAGCAGGAACTCAGAATCTAAGCTTCACAACTCATCTGTATGCACTTTCTCAGGAGCTTTAAGGTCAACCTCTCCGAACACTGATGTAGTATGAAATGTGTTCTTGCTTTTTATTTGCATATCCAAAATAATTCATGTGGAAGATTTAGCGTGACATGCTGAAGTTTCACTCAAATTAAAATAATCTTATTAAAAGTAAGCATGGGTTTTATGCTGCAAGAAGTTTTTGTATGCCAAGATATGGAAGCTTCATTAGATCCAGATGGTAGAAAAGATCAGTTGTTACTCACTCAGGTCTTGGGGCCGGAAACTGAAAACATTTGAGCACAGACTTTGCTGTTACTTTTTCTTACTTCTTTTGGGAGGAGTAGATAAATGGAGATACTAAGTAAACACTAGGAACCTTTCAAATACTTTGATTCAAGAGAAACTTCTCGAATTTGCTTCATCATTGCTGCTACAGCTCCCGAAAGACCCCAACAGATAGTTTGGCAACTGGTATTTCCACAGTGTTTCTGCCAGGACTTACTTTCATTGCTCAGTAAAAAGCCTGAAATACCATACCTGAAAAATGGCTTTGCTAGTGAAGTGACTATCAGCAGAACACAAACTTCAAAACGCGTGATTATTGGGTGACGCTGTTGCAAATCTATGGAGCCTATAACATTTCTATTTCTATAAAACTGGAATAAGTTGACTTCACACAGAAAATACTTATCTGTATAACTATACTTTTTTTTTTTTTTTTTTTTTCTTTTTTTTTTCAGAGCAGCTCAGAATTCTGTCATTTCATGCAACCACATAGACTGCTCTAAAAATAATTATATAATAAGGATAATAAAGAAATTATAAAGTAAATATTTTTTTCTGCCAAGAGGTGTCAATTCATATTTTCTTATCAAGTTGTTAAAAAAACAAACAACAACAAAAATAGCAATAAAAGAAAATATGTATGATCACATTTAATTTCTATAAATCCTGACTTGTTTCACTTAATTGCATTCTATACCAAAGTTTTATTAAGCACCAATAACTGAATTATGAAGTGGAAAATAGATATCTCTTTTCCTAGAACCAATATTCAACCCAGGTCTTGGCCTCTGCTGTAGAAAGTTTAACAATAATCTTATTTTTCCATACTAATTTTGTCTTCAGGCTGACACACCTGAAGGCTGTGTTGCCATTCAGCAAGACCTGGATAGGCTGGAGAGCTGGGCAGAAAAAAACCGGATGAGGTTTAACAAAAGCAAGTGTAGAGTCTTGCATCTGGGGAGGAATAATTCCATGCACCAGTACAGGTTGGGGGATGACCTGCTGGAGGGGAGCTCTGCGGAGAGGGACCTGGGTGTCCTGGTGGATGACAGGTTGGCCATGAGCCAGCAGTGTGCCCTTGTGGCCAAAAAGGCCAATGGCTTACTGGGGTGCATTAAAAAGAGCGTGTCCAGCAGGTCGAAGGAGGTGATCCTCCCCCTCTACTCTGCCCTGGTAAGACCTCATCTGGAGTACTGTGTCCAGTTCTGGGCTCCCCAGTACAAAAAAGACAAGGATCTCTTGGAAAGAGTCCAGCGGAGGGCCACGAAGATGGTGAAGGGCCTGGAGCATCTCTCCTACGAGGAAAGGCTGAGTGAACTGGGTCTGTTCAGCCTTGAGAAAAGGAGACTGAGAGGGGACCTGATCCAGGTCTATAAATATCTAAGGTGTGGGGGGCAGAATGGCGAGGCCAGACTGTTTTCAGTGGTGAGTGGAGACAGGACGAGGGGAAACGGCTGGAAACTGCAGCATAGGAAGTTCCGCACAAATGTGTGTAAGAACTTCTTTACGGTGAGGGTGACGGAGCACTGGAACAGGCTGCCCAGGGAGGTGGTGGAGTCTCCTTCTCTGGAGATGTTCAAGACCTGCCTGGATGCCTACCTGTGCGACCTACTGTAGGGAACCTGCTTTGGCAGGGGGGTTGGACTCGATGATCTCTGGAGGTCCCTTCCAACCCCTACAATTCTGTGATTCTGTGATTCTGTGATTCTTTATGATTCCACTGTTGGCTTGCAATTTCCTTTTTAATTAATTTCTTGGGATGTATGAAGGTAAAACATCCTTAATTTTATGTACAATTTTTCTCCCCACTTTTCTCCAAAAGCTTTTTTTTTTTTTTTTTTTTTTGTGCCTGGTTTTAAAATATAATACTCAGCTGTGACTTGTTCATCTAGCCAGTAGCTCACAAAATCTGTTTATGTTCACAATACTTGAATTTGTCTCGATGTTTAGTTCTTTTTTACTACAGAGGCAATATAATGTTCTCAGATCAATTCACACTCTGTAGGGATCTGAATGGAAGTCCATTAGACTTAAATATAAACTCAGGGCCAAATATAAGTACAAAGAAAAGTAATAAAAAAATCATGAAGTGGAGAAGTTAAAATGTGCCAGACAAATTACTACAGCATTGCTCCAGCTCACCAATGAGGCCATTTCTATTGGCAGATCCATTTGAATGACAGCAAAACAACATCTTCCTACAGTCAGCAGCCAAATCATTTATTCCAAAAACCAACAAAATATTTATGTTCAAAACCTACCATTTCAAAGGTCCTTTAATTTTTAACATTGCAACAAATGTAAAATGAGCAAACAGAAAAAATGTTCACTATCCTAGAATCCTAGAATCATAGAATTTTCTCCCCTTCCATATGGCACATTAATTACGCATTTCCAGAAATTCTTCTAAGAGTTATATTTGAACTCATTTGAAAGTCCTTCAAAAAATCATATCTGCCAGGGGAACCTGTCAATCTGTAGAAAGAATGGAAATTATTAGAATATAATAATTGTTAGCTGGGATAAAAATTACAAATTCTTTATCAAATTCCATCCCCCTGAGATCAAAAGGAGAGCCTGCAGCAAGGAAGTCAGCCTCAGTGGAGGAGAACCAATCTGGGAAGCATTTAAACAAATTGGACATACAGAAAGCCATGGTAGTGCACAGAAGTTCTGAGAGACATGGCTGATACCCTCAGCACATTCATAGAAGATACAAAACTGTGAGGAATTCTTGATATGTGGCACTGTCATCCAGAGAGACCTGGAGAATTGGGGTCAGAACTGCATGAAGGGGAAATGCAAAGTCCTGCAACTGGAGGTGAAAGACTCAGTGCACCAATACATGCTGATGGACACCCAGCTGGAAAGCATCTCCTCAGAACAGGATTTTGGGATACCTGCGGACAAGTTGAATATTGGCAAAAACCCTGTGATATCTTGGGCTGCATTAGGAGAACTTTTGCCAGCAGGTGTAAGGAGATGATTCTTTTCCTCTGCTCAGTGCTGGTGAAGCTACACTTGGAGTACTGTGTTCAGTTCTGGGACCAGTACAAGAAAAATGTAGACTTACAGGAGCAAGTTCATCACAGAACCACAAATATGATAAAGGGATTGACATATTTTTCACACGAAGAGAGGCTGAGAGAGCTGGGACTGTTTATTCCAGAGAAGATTCAAAAGGACCTTATAAATAACAGATGTCTATAGGTACTTGGTAGAAGGTAATGTGCAAGAGAGAGTCAGACTTTTCTCGGCAGTGCAAACTGACTGTGTTCAAGATGCTGAGTTTTTCCAGCCCAGCACAGTTATTGAAATAAAGGATAGGGATTCCCCAAGAAACAACAGAACAATCTCAGATCATTTATTATATAAAATAATATTAAGATGAAATCACATCCACATTTTAAAATGAAATTGAGATTTCTTTCAATGGTTTGAGATTGAAGTATAATCCTTGGCTTGCAAAGGGATATTTTTAACTTATTGAGGAAACTGTTGAGGATTTCACATAAATAAGTACAAAGATATTGAATTATTTAAAAAATTTGGAGATTGTTTTTCATCAAGTACAACTAAATCACATGTATTTCGTAAGATGCTGTGGCTGAGTACTAAAAACTCTCATTAAAGTTCTCTGTTTCAAAGCCTTACATGTTTGTAATGAAAGCAATTAAAGCATGTTTAAATAACTTTAATGTTAGGACAGAAAACAGTGAAATCAAAGGATTTAAGAGTCAAAGCAAAACCTTTCTTCCTTTTTTTAACTTTTTATTTATTTATTTATTTAAATGCTACTGTAGCTCATTAAACTGATTAATACAAGGCAGGCATATGGTATAATTTGTGACTCATAGCCTTCTCATGTCAATGGAAACATGCGCATTAGCTTCAATAAATGTAGCATCCGAGTAAATGCACCGTATAAACTTTTTGCATTGGGTACAACAAGGCTACTCTCAGAGATTTTCTGTCACTTGGCAGGTATGCATTTGTGAATGTAGTTATAAGGTAATATAAAGACATTTCCATTATCTGAGGCTAGTCCTGGGTGCAATCACGTATCACATGGAAGAACGTAGCTTTCTGTGTATAATTTGATGCTGTATCTGCAACAGGTTCCTTGAGTGTAACATTTACCAAGTGCTAAGAACAGCATATAGGCACAATGGTTCATGATACTATAAACAATATCTATTTCTTCAGGAATAAATTAGTGTCTCAATTAGAGAAGCTGTTTGAATTCCTAAGAATTAACTTTGAAACTCTCTGTCAAAGAAACAGACGTAGCAATACATGGCTTTGTGTGCATCAATGTGAAGAAAATAAAAGACAAATAGGAGAAAATGCAAAATGGTGTTAAAGTTTGACAAATTGAGAGGTATTTTACAGTTGGTCCATGGTCAATCACTCTCCTACAGCAATCCTCTTTTTTCTTTGACTGTGTTTCCCATGATTTTAAACACCTTACTTTCAAATGCTGAAGTGACCTTGTTTTCTATTTCAGGACCTGGAAAGTTCAGTTCGTCTGCCTAATACCTCCTGCCTGCATTCTGCCCATATTGCCATACATTTTCCCTCTGGTCTACGAACTATTTATTGAATTATCTTTTCCTTGTTAAAATCCCAAGAAGACAGACTCTTTTCATTTTTTTTTAAATTATTTTTTTGCATTAAAAATGGATCCATCTTTGAGGTACAGACTTACTGTAGCCATGTGGTGCAGACTATATGTTTCGCTCTGTAAAACTCTCTTGCCTAAACAATCTTTCAATAAAACTTTTCCTCTCTCTTTTTTATGAAGAAAGAAAAAAACAAAAAAGCCAACATTAAAATATATGTTTTTGTAAGTTTTTAAATTGATGTTTCCAGATAGGCACTTCATTTGCCAAAGATTTACAAGGACGTTATAAAATCTTAATTGTGTAATAATAAGACAGTACTATAAACTAAATAAATATCAACTGATTATTAGAAACGTTCATTGCTATAATAGTAGTTAATTCTCCTTAATGTGTTTTTAATAATGGTTTTATATTTAATGTAGGATGAATGACTTATTAAAAGTAAATTTTTTTGAATGGTACTGAGTTCAAGATAGCCCCCAAGTAGAAATGTGGGAACCTTAATTAAATTTTTATTAAAATCTTCAATTAAATGCAATGGTAGATTATTAAGATATTTTTGCATATTGTTTAATGTCAGTTACTTATTAAGCATTTTCTTAGGCTTTGGAAAATGGTCTCAGAGCAAGCTGATAGCTAAAATTTATTTGAAAAATGTTGATGATCAATTCTCTCGTCTTATGAGCAAAATTGGGTTTTTATAGAATATTTCTATCTAGTTATGAAGCTGAACTGGGACAGTATTTAATGAATAGGATAGCAATTAAAAAGCTTAACTTGCAGAGGGGCAGTTTCATGTTATGAATACTGAAAATCTTGCTGGCTTCAAATAGTAAGATACTGAAGTAGATGGGAATGGGCTTTCTTGTAGCAAAAAGACTACTTTATACATTGTTTTTTTCAGTAGCTGGCTATCAAACTGTGGAACTATGTACTATTGTGGAATTAACTACTATGTTAGGTTGATTTGTATTGATGCTACTGCATAAGTGGCATCATACATTTCACTGTTTCTGTCTCACCTTGTGAAGTGCAATTATTTTCCTTACACTACTAGAAAGGTGAATTATTATTATTAAATTCTTCAAAAGAACGAATTTAGACCATGTAAATCATAGATGAAGAATCATCATCTTTATGATTCTATATGAGATATCCAAACAGAAGGGAATCAGATGTACAGAGAAAAAGGGCACTCCCCCCTCTATTCTAGACCACACCAGAGACACTGGGAAGGAAAACACATTCAACTATTACACACTGTTATGAAGACAAGTTAAGCCAGAATAACAGATACCATATAGTTGGGCCACTAACCAAAAGAAAACAAACAACAAAACCAACAAAAACCAGTTAGCTACTTAAATTAAGAGGAAGACATGTTGGTTATAGATTATAGTATTATTTGTCTGAGGTATAAATATCCTTACTTCATATCACTTTGATTAAAGTTGTACCAGAAAGCTTGTTAGCTTTGCATCAGTGTGACAAGACAAAGGGGTTAAACCCTACAAAAGCCTTTCTGCACTGAACTCATAATATGTTCTTATGGCATGACTCACATTGTTCCTAAACCAGTATGATTTTAAATAAAAGTTGATGCTAATATAAACTTTATATCTTTTTTAATGTTATGTTAGGCACATACTATTTATTTTTCTTAACTGAGATTTTGTTAGAATATCATTACTTTCCATAAATTAGAAAGATTTACGGCAGCCAAATCTATTTATCTATTTATATTCATTAGTATGTTATCAGAGTTTCTCCAAAGCAGTTTGCAATCGGTAGACCCTACCAAGTTTGATTTGTGCTGTATAACAAATGACCCAACTCAGAATGGCAGTAGTCCCCATAGCTACATGGCCAAAAGAGGCTGCTGTACTGAGAATTCCTTTTTTTTTTTTTTCCCAGTGTCAATCACTGAGCAAAGAAGGCTTTTCAGCTGATTTTTACAGTATAGTAATTAACTACTACAATATTTATTCTATTCTAGTTTCTAGGACACTTGCAAGCATGCAGAGGAGAATCCAGCTTTAGCTCTGTTTCTGTACATGCCCTTAAAATTTTCCTTTGAAAGTTGAAATGTCTCTTGCCATGGTATTTAAAATTGTCCTTAGGAGAATTCACATAATTTGAAAATGATAGCATGTTCTAGCCCAGGGATAAGTGTGTGCCTGCAGCATAGATGTCAGATAGGACAGTGGTTATGAAAATAATTGCAGCCTGGTGCTGCAGGAAAGACCATAGGTACTGTCTCAGTTGCAATTGGAATTTGCAGACTGATTTTATGAAATTAAGAGTCAAAGTAGACTCCATTCTAAAGGCCAAAACATCCTTCTGTTTTAGTCAAGATAAATCACACGAATGAAAAAAATTCTCAACCATCCTGATTACCTAATAAGATATTAGTAGGCAGCTTTGACAGACTGTGACCTTGAAATATGATATGGCATTTTATTTCAAAGTGGATTATACAGAAAACTCTTATTCCAAAACAACACAATTTTATGAACATTGGTGACAAGGAATGCTCTTTCAAAAAACAAACAAACAAAAAAAACCAATATTTGTCTATGTAAGCAAGTATTAGAGGTAGGAATTGACCATAAACAAGCTATGCATTGCATAAATTACTAGTATTTCTGAGATCTAGAGAGGGATACATACATAACCCCACCTGTGATGTAGTGAGTTATAATTCTCCATCAGAAAGAATCACTTTTTCCTCTTAGGAGTCAGGAAAGATAACAAAAGATTCAGGAAAAGAAATAGTTTTAGAAAAAGAGAGAGCAAACAGAGATCAGCTTGGCCATAAACCTGCCTCTGAAGTATTAATTTCTATGACAAATGTTTGTCTAAACGGAACTTAAAGACTGCAATATCCCAGGCTTTGCTGTCCTTTTTATTACGGACGTTTTTCTAACCCACATCTTCCTTGCTGAAAGTTAAATCCATTACTTCTGATTCTGTTCAGTATTGACATGGAAGAAAGATTAATGACCCCACTTCTCAAATATCAGTTTTTGAAAACCTTTAACATACTCTTTAAGTCTTTTCTTCTTTATTCCGAACAATCCTAGTAGATTTCTTCATAAATCATGGCTTTTTTGCTGTGTTGCTTATTGAGTTTCTTTTTTGAGAGGGAATCTTGGGGAGGATTGCTATTTTTTTAGAATACTGTAATTCTCTGGACTCTTTAGATGGCTTTGTCAAGAGGCAATACAACTAAGCATCCTAGTTGAGGACTTGCCAAAACAAAATGAAGGATTAGTTTAGACAACTACTAAATGTCCTTTTGAAATTTTTTTTCCTTTTCCTTTTCCTTTTCCTTTTCCTTTTCCTTTTCCTTTTCCTTTTCCTTTTCCTTTTCCTTTTCCTTTTCCTTTTCCTTTTCCTTTTCCTTTTCCTTTTCCTTCTCCTTCTCCTTCTCCTTCTCCTTTTCCTTCTCCTTCTCCTTCTCCTTCTCCTTCTCCTTCTCCTTCTCCTTCTCCTT